>NC_042615.1:659905715-660205715 GCF_901001135.1 Rhinatrema bivittatum | reverse complement strand
CCACTCCCCTCCCCTGTATTATTGCTCTATTGTGCTTTTGTTTTATTATCTATTTATCTGTTTTACTGTTTTATTGTTTTATTGTTATATTGTAACTTTCCCCCGTTTGAGTTTTTTGTAAACCGGCATGATGTGTTTCACGAATGTCGGTAAATAAAAGTTAATAAATAAATAAATAAATAAATAAATCTAGCCAATTGGAATTGTGCCTGAAGATAGATTTGTGAATGATAGAGAGAGTTTTATAGTGGATGCGTGAAGATATTGGGAGCCAATGAAGGCCTTTAACGATGGGAGTAATATGATCAGATTTGCGGGCATTTGAGATGGTCCTCGCTACCGCATTCTGTAGCATTTGAAGTGGTTTTATGGTGGAAACGGGAGCCCAAGGAGAAGGGAGTTACAGTAGTCCATTTTTGATGAGAGGGTGGCCTGGATGATGGTACGGAAGTCATTAGCATGGAGTAAGGGTTTTAGTTTTTTCATGACTTTGAGCTTAAAGAAACCTTCCTTGAGGTTAGTGTTGATGTATTTTTTTAGGTTCAGTTGCTGGTCTATCTGAATACCGAGGTCACGTACATAGAGCTGGTTAGAAATGGAACTGTATACTGGGTCGTTTGAAAGGGAAGGTTTAGGTGTTTGGTGTTGGGATATGAGAAGCAGTTCAGTTTTGGAGGTGTTTAAAGCAAGGTGGAGGTTTGTGAGTAGGGTGTTGATGGCAGTTAGGTATTTCTCCCAGAGTTTTAGGGATTCGGATAGCAAGTCATGAATCAGTATGATGATTTGGACATCATTGGCATAAAGGTAGAATTTGAGGCCGAGGTCAGATAGAAGCTGACAAAGGGGAGTAAGGTAAATGTTGAATAGGGTAGAGGAGAGGGAAGAACCTTGAGGAACACCATGGGAGAGGACATAATGTGTGGATTCAGCATTGCCTATTTTGACTGAAAACTGTCTATTGGATAGGAAGTATTTAAACCAGAGAAGGGCTGAACCTGAGATGCCCATGTCAGAAAGGCGGGAGAGCAGGTGATTGTGGCTTATGGTATCAAATGCTGAGGAAATGTCGAGGAAATGTCGAGGAGGGCAAGGATGTAGCAGTGACCTTGGTCCATGCCCCTGATAAGGTGGTCAGAGAGGGAGAGTAGGAGGATTTCAGTATTGAGATGCTTACGAAAGCCGAATTGTGAGGGGTGAAGGATATTGTTATCTTTGAGGTAGTCCATTAGTTGGTTATTGACTACCTTTTCATTGATGTTAGAGATAAATGGGAGGTTGGAGATAGGGCGGAAATTGGAAAGGTAATTGGGATCTAATGATGGTTTTTTGAGCAGGGGTTTGACCACTGCATGTTTGAGTGTTACTGGTACTATGCCAGAGGAGAGGGAACAGTTTATAATGTCAGCTAGAGTTTGGCTATGGTGTTAGGATTCATAAGGAGAGCCTTTGTGGGGATGGTGTCTGACGGATGGGATGCAGGTTTAGACTTTTTAAGAATTGATTCATTCAATTTCTTTGGAGGAGGTGAGGACAAGGGAGTCAAGGATGGCAGAGGTTAGGCCTGGGCACCTAGAGATAGGTTGAGGAGTGAGGGGGAATCTGAGGAGGATGTTTGCTACTTTTTTGTGGAAGTAGAGAGCTAGGTCTGCACATTTGCAACTAGCTTCATTGTCAGGGGTGGGGAGAGGAGTGGATTTGGTAAGATCTGCAATGTAGGAGAAGAGGGCTTTGGGGTTGTACATATAATCGTGTATTTTTGAAGAGTAAAAGTCGCGTTTGGACTTCAATGTGGAAAGTCTGTAGCAGTGAAGGGCAGATTTGTAGGAAGAGGCATGCTGGGGAGAGGGGTATTTACGCCAGATTCTCTCTGTCTGAGTTTATTTTTCATTATTTTTAGCTCAGAAGTATACCATGGTTTACAATTTTTGGAAGACGGGTTCAGTTCGTGTCTGGTGCAATGTCATGGGTGAGGTTGCTCCAGGAGGTGAGTGCAGCTTCAGGATTGGTGCAATCAAGTTTGGACAGGGTGTTGGAGAAAGCACAGATAAGGTCCTCACTGGAACAGGATTTTCTGAATACAATGGTGGTATTTAGAGGAGGGTTGCATTTGGGCGGCTCATTTATAGTAAGGAGGGATTCAATGAGGGAATGGTCCGTCCATGGGACCAAGGTACACGAGGATGTGTTGTAAGAGTGGATACATGAGTTAATAAAGATAAGATCTAAGGGATGCCCAGCTTTATGGGTGGGGGAAGAGATGATTTGATTAAAGCCTATGGCATGGAGTGCATTAAGAAAGGTTTCACAGGATGATGAGAGGGGGGAGGAATCAACGTGGAGGTTGAAGTCTCCCAAAATGATGGCTGGGGCTTCAAGGTTGATGTTATCAGAAATGAATTCGATGAGAGGGGAGGGGTTGAGTTCTAGGAGGCCAGGGGTGGGAGTAAACAAGGCAAATTTGAAGTTCCGGGGATTTGTACAGACCGCTCTCAAATCTGGGGGGGTGTCAATGTTAACAGGTCTGAGTTTTATATGCTTTTTAACTGCTAGGAGGAGTCCCCCGCCCCTTTTCTTGGGTCTCTGGATGGTGAAGATATCATATGCGTGCATGGGGAGCTGGTTGAGAAGGACAATGTCAGAATCCTTGAGCCAGGTTTCTGTGATGGTACAGATTTCTGGTTTGCAGTCGATTAGGAGTTCATTAAGGATTGTGGTGTTCTTGGAAAAAGATTGTGCATTGAATAGTACTATGGATAGGGTAGTGAGTCCTAGTAACTGTATGAGAGGGGAGATGAGATTAGGGAGAAGAGACTTGCGACGGGCGGTTGTGTTATAATGGGGGAGGAATAGGGGTCTGCGGGAAGGGTAGTGAATACCTGGAATTGGGTAGCTTGCCATTGTAAGGGGAGGGGAGGCGGTGGAGAACGCCACTTGACAGGACAGCACTTCTAAGAACAGAAGAAATACTAGTTGTTGGAGATCGGTGGAAGGAAGGCAAGGATAGGAGGGGGTGCAGGGCAGCTGGAGGCAGTGCTGGAGCTATATGGGAGGAGTCAGAGTAACTAAGAGGAGCAGGGTTATCTTAGGGTGGCAAATGCAGTCATAGGGTAAGGGTAAGATGACAAAAGTGAAAAGTTATACAGAGAAAGGAGGAGCTCAGACAAATCGAGGTGCAGCAAAATATAGTCCAAATAATAGTTAACACTGAGAAGCACTGGTGGCAGGAGGGAGGTATACTTAAGCTGGGTTACCTTTAGTGGGGGACACGCTAAGGGGCATGACAAGGGGCAGGCTCCTTTGTCACGCTCCTTCGGTGCATGGCGCCAAAGGCACACTTACTGTTCTTCTAAAGGTCCAATTCAGGTCCCACGTTGCCGCCTAGGGAACGTTGGTGGGCGGAGTCAATGATGGTCGTCGCTGGGGGGGCTGGGAGGGCTTGGATGGCTTCGGTGTGGAGCTGTTGCTGTCAGGATCTCTGGGGTCCACAGTGGAGGTGAGTCCGGAGAGGCGGAGGTCTGCGACCTACCGTGAAGGTAGGGCTAGGCCGAAGCCTGCGGTCCGTCAGTCTGGTGGGTCCGGGGGTGGGCTGGCCATTCGGCAGGTCTGGCGGCCTGGGTTCTACCATTGAGGTAGAGGCCTTCCAGGTTCAGCGATTACGGCGGATCTGGCGGGTCCGGCGAGTACGGGTCCTTCCGGGTTCGGCGAGTGCGGCGGAACCGGCGGGTAGCTGGGGGAGCGAGTTCTGGGGGTCAGCGTGTGTCGGAGGGCCATCGCAAAGAGTCAGTCAGGCGCGCTTACTGTTATTTTAAAGGTCCAATTCAGGGCCCATGTCGCCACCTAGGGAGTGTTGGTGGGCAGAGTTGATGATGGTCGTCGCTGGGGGGGCTGAGAGGGCTTGGATGGCTTCAGCGTGGAGCTATTGCTGTCGGGATCTCTGGGGTCCACCGTGGAGGTGAGTCTAGAGAGGCGGAGGTCTGCAGCCTACCATGAAGGTAGGGCTAAGCCGAAGCCTGCGGTCCATCCGTCTGGCGGGTCTGCGGGTGGGCTGGCTGTTCGGCGGGTCTGGCAGCCTGGGTTCTACCGTGGAGGTAGAACTGAACTGGCCAATTATTGCTCTTCCATCAACGTATTTAAAAAAGTATATTTCTCTAAACGCATTTCTCAAGCAAATAATAACCCTAAAATTATTTTTAACACAGTTAAAGCATTAACTAAACAAACTAATTTTCACTGTATCTACCCGAAAGCTAGCTCCAATCTTGACCTGTGCTAAGCTTTTAAAAATGTCTTTCAGAATAAAATACAAAGCATCATGAATACTATCCTCAACATACTCCCCACAATTCCACATACCACTCCAATTCACAGTTGGGATTCTTTTGAACTAGTTTCCAGTACAGATATACTTCAGATCATATAAAAATTGAATCCATCCACTTTCTCCCTGCTCAACTACCTTGCTTAAATCCATCAAAGATGATATCGCTCTACCCATTGCAAATATAGTTAATTCATCACTTTCTACTGGATCATTTCCCAATTCATTAAAAAAAGCTATTATTTAGCCAGTTCCTAAGAACCCCATTAACACTTTTCCTGATTACAGTAATTTCTGCCCTATCTCTGCTCTACCTTTCATAGCTAAAATCATTGAATCAGTAGTACTGAAACAACTTTCAGAATATCTGGAACAACATTCTATTTTAGATCAATACCAATTTGGTTTTCTCCCACATCATAGCACTGAAACTCTCTTACTATCTTGCACTGATATCTTACACCACGGCTTTGATTCTGGAACCTTTTATGTGTACATATTTCTATTCCTGTCAGCAACATTCGACACAATTAATCACGACATCTTACTCTCCTGCATATCAAGCATTGGTCTATCTGATGCTGTTTTACAATGTTTCAAATCATATCTCCTCAACAGAAATCAGTGTGTCATTATTAACTCCACAACATCATCTGGATCCCCCTCAATACTGGTGTCCCACAAGGATCCGCTCTTTCCGCAACTTTGTTCAATATCTGTCTCCTATAAATCAGCTTCTATCCACTCTTGGTTTCTCCTATCATAGTTATGCAGACGATATTCAATTTTTCTTTCCTACCCACCATGATTGGTGCTGCTCTTTACAATTCCTTATCCTCTGCATAACTTACATAAAAACTTGTTTGCTCCATCATAAACTCAGTTTATATTTATCCAAAACAGAAATAATGATTTTAGGTATTCCCTCCTTTGACGACATACCTGCCCATATATTATTAAACAATGCCATGATCAAAATCACCCATAGAGCCCAGAACCTTGGGGGCAGATTTTCAAAGGGTTATGTGCATAACATACACACATAACCCCTGAAAAGCTGCCCCTGTGCGTGCTGAACCTATCTTGCATAGGCTTGGCGGTGCGCGCAAGCCCCAGGACGCACGTATGTCCCGGGGCTTCAAAAAAGGGGCGGGAAGGGGCCGGGTCCGGGGGCGTGGTGGGGTCCGGGGATGGTCCAGGGGTGGGACCGAGGCCTCCTTCATTGCGGCCTTGCTGGAGATTGGCGTACCAGCAGCCAGCTGGCGCGCGCAAGTTATGCCTGCACAGAGGCAGGCATAACTTCTGCAACAAAGGTCAGGATGGGGGTTCAGGTAGGGCTGGGGGCGGGTTAGGTAGGGGAAGGGAGGGGAAGGTGGGGGGTGGCGGAAGGAAAGTTTCCTCTGAGGCCGCTCTGATTTCGGAGAGGTCAGGAGTCCCCCCAAAAGCTTGCCAAAAGTCCCTGGTGATCCAGCGGGGGTCCTGGAGCGATCTCCTGCACTTGGGCCGTCGGCTGCCGGTATTCAAAATGGCGCCAATAGGCTTTGCCCTTACTATGTCACAGGGGCTACCGGTGCCATTTTGAATACCGGCAGCCGACAGCCCGAGTTCAGGAGATCACTCCAGGACCCCCACTGGACCACCAGGGACTTTTGGCAAGTCTTGGGGGGGGGTCAGGAGGGTGGGGTTTATTTGTTAGTGATACGTTGTATTCATGGGGGTTCGCCATATGTTTCGTGACCCCCATGGATACAACGAATATGGCATATACATTGCAGATTGCCAATACGTTGTAAACGAATGCACACCCCTAGTAGATTGTGTTGGTCTCTGAGGTGACTTGAGAAGGTACAGGAGCCTTACAGGAAAGCCAAGAGAGCACTAGAGGTTTGAGTAGCGAAACATGAAAGAAATTGTGTACTCCCAGCATGGGTGGCAATCAGAGCTGGTAGGTCACTGGGCCAATGCGTTGAGTAATTGGGAAAGGCCCAATATACCTGGGAGCGAACCACTGGGAGGGGAGTTTCAAACGAATATGGCGGATGCTCAGCCATACTTTGTCATCTGGTTGGAATTCTGGAGCATGTCTGCGAAGGGCATCTGAGGATTTCTTGGCACGTGCAGCCACTTGGCGCAATTGTTGGTTAGTGTGCGTCCATAAGGCCTGAAGGGTGACTTCAGTAGCCTGGGCTGCTGGAGATAGCACTGAGAGAGGAATTGGCAAAGGAGGCTGTGGCTGTCTGCTGTTCACCAAAGAAAAGGGAGAGACTTCCGTGGCTGACGCGATGTGGGAATTATGAGAGAATTCAGCCCATGGGAGTAGTTGGGCCCAGTTGTCTTGCTGGTCATTGGAGTAAGCACTGGAGAAAGCACTTGAGTGAGTGGTTCATCCGCTTGGCTTGGCCATTGGCCTGGGATGGTCGGCAGTAGTAAGGCTCATGGAAATCCCAAATGTTCAGCTTAAGGAGCACCAGTAGCGGGCAACAAACTGAGGCCCCCTATCGGAGGCAATGTCTACATATTGCCCATGGAGGTGAAAACATGGAGGAAAAATAGACATACAAGTTCAGGCACTGAAGGCAAGGTGGGAAGTTATGCAAAATGAGCCATCTTGAAGAACCAGTCCATGATTACCCAGATGACAGTGTTCCCCATTGACATCGAAAGGTCCACCACAAAATTGGTGGACAGGTGAGCCCAGGGTTCTTCAGGGGCAGGTAAAGGCTGCAGCAGGCCTACAGTTGGCCCATCGGAGGCTTTTGTTGGGCATACGTAGGACAAGAGTCTACTTATACACGTGTATCAGAGGACATGATGGACCACCAATAGTGGTGCTGTAAGAGGGACAACGTTCAAGCATGTCCAGGATGGCCAGCTACTCAAGAGTCATGTAGCCACTGTACAACCTTTTCAGGAATCCTGTGGGGCACCACCATTGTCCCTGTAGGTACAGTCATGGTGACGAACAGAGAGATACAGGCGGGATTGATTATGTGGCGAGGCTCTTCTTGGGAGTCTTCAGGTTCAAAGGAACGAGTCAGGGCATCAGCCCGGAGGTTCTTCTTGACAGGACGGTATCGAAGGTCAAAGTCAAATTGGGTGATGAATAACATGCAGCAGGCCTGGCAAGCATTTAAATGCTGGGTGTGTTGGAGATGTTCAAGGTTCTTGTGGTCTGTGAAAATCATAAACCGATGTTGGGCCTAACTTCAGTGCCGGGAAAAATAGTGGAAACTATCCTCAAGATCAAAATTGTAGAGCATATAGAAAGACATGATTTAATGGGACACAGTCAACATGGATTTACCCAAGGGAAGTCTTGCCTAACAAACCTGCTTCATTTTTTTGAAGGGGTTAATAAACATGTGGATAAAGGTGAACCGGTAGATGTAGTGTATTTGGATTTTCAGAAGGCGTTTGACAAAGTCCCTCATGAGAGGCTTCTACGAAAACTAAAAAGTCATGGGATAGGAGGCGATGTCCTTTCGTGGATTACAAACTGGTTAAAAGACAGGAAACAGAGAGTAGGACTAAATGGTCAATTTTCTCAGTGGAAAAGGGTAAACAGTGGAGTGCCTCAGGGATCTGTACTTGGACCGGTGCTTTTCAATATATATATCAATGATCTGGAAAGGAATACGATGAGTGACGTTATCAAATTTGCAGATGATACAAAATTATTCAGAGTAGTTAAATCACAAGCAGACTGTGATACATTACAGGAGGACCTTGCAAGACTGGAAGATTGGGCATCCAAATGGCAGATGAAATTTAATGTGGACAAGTGCAAGGTGTTGCATATAGGGAAAAATAACCCTAGCTGTAGTTACACGATGTTAGGTTCCATATTAGGTGCTACCACCCAAGAAAGAGATCTAGGCGTCATAGTAGATAATACATTGAAATCGTCAGCTCAGTGTGCTGCAGCAGTCAAAAAAGCAAATAAAATGTTAGGAATTATTAGGAAGGGAATGGTTAATAAAACGGAAAATGTCATAATGCCTCTATATCGCTCCATGGTGAGACCACACCTTGAATACTGTGTACAATTCTGGTCGCCGTATCTCAAAAAAGATATAGTTGCAATGGAGAAGGTACAGAGAAGGGCAACCAAAATGATAAAGGGGATGGAACAGCTCCCCTATGAGGAAAGACTGAAGAGGTTAGGGCTGTTCAGCTTGGAGAAGAGACGGCTGAGGGGGGATATCATAGAGGTCTTTAAGATCATGAGAGGTCTTGAACGAGTAGATGTGACTCGGTTATTTACACTTTCGAATAATAGAAGGACTAGGGGGCATTCCATGAAGTTAGCAAGTAGCACATTTAAGACTAATCGGAGAAAATTCTTTTTCACTCAACGCACAATAAATCTCTGGAATTTGTTGCCAGAGGATGTGGTTAGTGCAGTTAGTGTAGCTGGGTTCAAAAAAGGTTTGGATAAGTTCTTGGAAGAGAAGTCCATTAACTGCTATTAATCAAGTTTACTTAGGGAATAGTCACTGCTATTAATTGCATCAGTAGCATGGGATCTTCTAGGTGTTTGGGTAATTGCCAGGTTCTTGTGGCCTGGTTTGGCCTCTGTTGGAAACAGGATGCTGGGCTTGATGGACCCTTGGTCTGACCCAGCATGGCAATTTCTTATGTTCTTATGTTCTTATGTTCTTATGGGCGCCCTCCAGCCAAGGGCGCCCTTCTTCGAAAGCAAGTTTAATTGCCAGGAGTTCTCAATCCCCGATATTATAATTTTGCTCTGAGGGGGAGAACTTGTGGGAATAGAAGGAGCAAGGGCACAGGACCCCTTTTGGGGAATGCTGACTTAGCACTGCTCCAGCTCCGATGGCAGAAGCGTCAACTTCAACAATGAAGGGATGGTTCGGGTCCGGGTGACGCAGGCAGGGCCCAGACAAGAAGGGGTCTTTCATGGCTTGGAAGGTGGCAATCACCTCTGGAGTCCAATTCTTCATATCGCTACCCTTACGGTTAAGAGCCGTGAGAGGTACGGCAACCAGAGAATAATTGGCTATGAAGTAGCGGTAGTAGTTAGTAAAACTAAGGAACCACTAGAGTGCTCGAAGGCCCGTAGGTCGGGGCCAGTCTTGGATGCTTCGTACCTTACTGGGATCCAATGAGAAGCAATGTTGGGAAACGATGTAACACAGGTAGGGTAGGCTCTGTTTTTCAAACAAGCACTTATCTAGCTTGGCAAACAGGTGATTCTCCCACAGGTGCTGCAGCACCATGTGGCATCCAGACGATGGGTGGCAAGATCCTTAGAATAAATAAGGATGTCATCTAGGTAGGCGATGACCTTCACATAGAGGAGGTAGCGAAAGATTTCATTAATCATGCATTGGAACACCACAGGGGCATTACAAAGGCCAAATGGCATCACAAGGTATTCATAATGTCCATCCTGGTATTAAACGCTCTATTCCAGACATCTTCAGGATGGATACGAATCAGGCTGTAGGCTCTTCACAAGTCCAGTTTGGTAAAGATGGTCACCCCTTGGAGGCAATCAAACAACTCATTAATCAAGGGCAGAAGGTACTTATCTTTATGAGTGATGGCATTCAAGCCACGATAGTCTATGCATGGTCGTAATGACCCATCCTTCTTAGTGACAAAGAAAAAGCCTGCGCCAGCAGGCAATGTGGAGGAACAGATAAAGCCTTTAGGCAAGTTTTCACAGATATAGTCCGACATAGCTCAGATCTCTTTGTGGACAAAGGATAGGTTCTGCCCCTAGGGGATGTGGTACCCAGCAAAAGATCAATGAGGCAGTCAAACTCACAGTGTGGTGGAAGGATATAGCCTTCGGTTTCGAGAACACATCCCCAATGTCAGAATATGGCACATGAAGGCCTGAGACCATAACCACTAGCGGGATCACTGAAGGTGGTTCAATTTTCCGAAGGCAAGTGTCATGACAAGCGGAACTCCATTCAGCGAGTTGTAGGGCCTCCCAATCAAAATGGGGTGAATGGCACTGAAGCCATGGTAACCCTAGCACCACTGGATGGATGGATTTATCCAGGATGAAGAATTCTACCTCCTCCTCATGCAGAGTTCCAGTGAGGAGGTGGACAGGAATGGTGACTTGAGAGATTATTCCTCGTAGAGGGTCACCGTGGTTGGAGGCAATGAGTAGTGGTTTCTCGATGGGATGGGTAGAAATGCCTAGGAGCTGGACCAAATCCTTCGCAAGGAAGTTCCCACTGGCTCCTGAATCGACCAAAGCCAAGGTGGGGAAGGAACAAAAGCTCCAGGTCAGGGTAACTGGAAAAGTTAGCTGGGGGGCCGGATTAGAATCACCCAAGGTCAGGACCCCTACTGAACTTAGGCCAGAGAGTTTCCCATATGGATGGGACATGACAAACGGTGTCCTGCAGCTCCACAGTACAAGCACAGATCTGAATGCCTCTGCCTAAGGCGTTCCTCGGGAGTGAGGAGTCCATGTCCCAACTGTATAGGGTTCGCCTGCCATGGCTGGGATACGCAACATTCCCATATACTCAGATCTCAAAATCAACTGCTACTCTAAGTACCGTCACCTAAAACAGACTAGTCATCAACCGCGAACAAGCATTCTCCATTGCAGGCCTTGTCACTTGGAACACACTTCCTCTTCAAATCAGACTCATTACTGATACTAAAGACTTCAAAAAACATTAAAATTCTACCTCTTTAAATCTGCAATTGCTTATTTATGTGAATCCTAATTTTTCTCATTTTTATTTTCTTTTGAAGATTTCCCTTTTCTGGCTTGCTTCTATTCTTTCTCATCTTTTCTCTTTTTTTTCTATATTTATTTTAATTCCATTGTTTTATTTATTGTATTTGTATGTTTGTAGCATAAATTTTATGTAAGTTTTATTGTAAACTGCCCTGAACTATGGAGGGTGTGATTTATAAGTAATTTTAAATAAATAATTAAAATAAATACAGTGATAGATAGTGTTGCGATCCCCCCTGCTGCTGCGCTGCAGGAGGTCTCTTACCTTCTTCCAGAGGCCGCTCTGAAGCCAGGGCCTCGCCTGCGCATCATCCAGGACTTGCTCCAGGGCCTGAGAGGCCTAGCTGCTCCTGAGGCATGCCTGTGGCTTGCAAGCCTCAGCGTTTGGACTTCCTGCTTCCAGCCACGCCCGTTTCTCTAGGGGCTGGCCCGCAGCTCTCTACCCTAGTTATAGGACCAGCGGTGGGCGGTCCTGGCAAGCTCCTCCCAGGGAGTTGCCTTCTTCCTCCAGTATTTAAGGACTTTCTGTTCACTGTGTCTTTGCCTTGGATCTGAGCATTACAGTTGCCTGTAACCTAGCTGATCCAGGTCATCCATGTTTGATGGCGCCTTGTCCTGTCTCTGCTTGCTGTTCCTGATGTCCAGTGTCTCTGCCTTGATGTCTGTCTCTGACCCTGCCTAGATGTTTGTTCCTGTGCCTGCCAGCCGTAAGGACTTCGGATGTGAGTATCCCAGCATCGGAGTTCCTGTTTGCCTGGAGTTTCCCTGCACCCTCCTTCTCAGCGTGGTCCGTGACCAGCCTTCCTGGGCTGTGTAGGGCGCGTCTGGGACAGGGTGGTCCGTGACTCAGTCCCATGGGTGGGCTGAGTAGGGTGCCCTGATGGACAGTGCAATGTTCCCGTCCAGCCTTGTCTTCAGTGTCTGCTTCAGCCCTTGTCTGGATGTCTACCTGTCTCTGCCTTGACCTGGTTCCTGAGCCTTCTGTCCTGTTGGGCCCTGGAGTGGCCAACAGGAGGGATTCGTCCCACGGGCTCTTGAGCTTCTGCCAGCCGAGGGGGCTTCGGATGTGAGTATCCCAGCATCGGAGTTCCTGCTCGCCTGGGCCTTTCCTGTGTCTCGCTTCAGCCCTTGACCTGATGTCTCCGTCTTGCTTCAGCCTGCTTCTGCCCCGTTTGATGTCTTCTCTTTAAGGACTCTGTCTGCCCTCGCCTCTGTCCGGCCTGCTGCCCATTGCTGTTCCCTGCGGCAGGTCCGAAAGGGCTGGGAACAGTCGGAGGACCGTTCATTAGTCAACTTCCCCGTGTTGGCTACCATGGGCATGCAGGTCCGGCTGAGGGTCGGACTCCCTGCTTCTGTTCCTGCCTGCCTGGCTCACCATGCCTGCTCAGCTCACCTCCCACGGTGTGGCCTTGGGCTCCTCCTGGGGTCCTGCCGTGGCCCAAGGGCTCACCACCCGCCAGAGACGACCGTGCCCGCGCGCGCTCGTAACAGATAGATGACATCATTGTGTTATGCACATGTATGATACAGGTATTTCAACAATTTTTTGTATGGCTAAATTCCAGAGATGAAAATTTGCAGTTCACAAATATGGCAAGTCCTGAACAAGTGAGATTTTATAGACATTATGATTAGCTATACAGAGATGGGGTATCCGTTTTTCATTTCCTGGAAACAGACTGACTGCAACACATTGTTACACTTTGCTAGTTGTCACCCTAAGAAGTTGCGCCAAAATCTACCTTTAGGAAAGTTCTTAAGACAGAGAAAGTTATGTTCAACTACTGCTGTGTACAAAGCATGAGCATTAGAATTGAAGGATATATTTGAAGAAAGGGGTTATCCTAAGAACATCATTCATAGCTCTTATAAACGAGGGATGTGGGCCAATCAGTGGTGCTTCAATCTCAAATTGCTCAAGAGACTTCAAGATTGGTCTGCATTTTGCCCTTCACTGCAGTCAAGTGGCAGGCTCAACAAAGTATTTATACACACTGAGATATCTTGAGATTATTGCCATCTTTTCAGAAGTTGCCTATGTTTTCCCTTACTAAGACCAAAACTATAAGAGATAATCTACTTAGTTGAACCTTTTATAAGCGTGATATTCAGAATTCCTCTCATGAGTGGAATGGACATTTCCCTAGTGGACAATGTACTGTTTGTCCGCAATCATTCAATGGTGACACAGAGATCCTAGAGCAACAACCTATTTAATTGCAATTCTGTACTTCTTGTGAGTCCTCTGGAGTCATTTATATAATTTGGTGCTCTTGTATGTTGGTGTAAATTGGAAACACGGAGGTAAATTTTAAAAGATACGCATGAGCATCCATATGCGCGCACTACCTGGCATGCACACATGGATGCCTGATTTTTAAACATGTGCGCACAGGTGTTTGCATGTTATAAAATTGGGGATCAGCGCGTGCAAAGGGGTGCACACTAGCGCATCTTGCATGCGCCAATGCTTGCGGCCTTCACCCGTTCCCCCTACTCTATCCTTCCCACCCCTTCCTCTAACCTTCCCACCCCCTAGCCCTATTCTAACCCCCCCCCCCCCCCAACCTTTATCATACCTCATGCTGGCAGCATGCCGACAAGCGATCCTCCGACACAGCGGCAAATGGCTGCTCTGCCGGAGGCCTCTGATCCCGCCCCCCCCCGGACAACCCCACCCCTCCCCGCCTCTTTTTCAAAACCCCAGTACTTAGATATGTCCTGGGGCTTTATGTGCATTGCCAGGACTTTATAAAATAGGCCTGGCACGTGTAACCCCCCCTATGGACATAGGGCTTTGACTAGCTGGGAATCATTTACAATGTATAGAGATGCTAATTCTGACATTTTTGGGGGTAGGAGATGACACAGACACTAGTCCATAGTAAGTCTTTGGCAATTTACTTCTTTTTGACTTTTTTATTTTAAGAAAGTAAAAGGGTAATTTTCAAAAGGAGTTAACACATGTAAATGAAGTGGTTTATTCAACAATAGTAATATCTGGGAAGGGAAGTTTCTGCATTAGACATCGTGCGGAAGGTTATCTGTCGCAGTAGATAATGAGTGCCATAAATACAGCAATTTTCTGGGAGGGATGGACTTTAAAAATCTGCATTTTCATCTTTTTTGTGAATAATGCCAGTACTCAAGGGATATCGACAAAAACATAGCCTTGGGTTTTATGACTGTGCAAGAGAAATTAAACTGGGAATGCCATGGGGAGAGGTTGGAAATAGAGAGTTGTGTGGATAAGCTTTAAAACCTGTGTTTCATCATCTATATGAACATTCACCTAATTGAATAATTTACTTCATGATTCTAATCTTCTATTTAGATTGATTAATGAGCACAGTTATTGTGTATGGCTTATGAGTACAGCCAATTACTGCACTGAATTTTAATTTAGTATAAAAACAAAATAGATGTTTGTTTACAGATCGTAAGTCTATGTCTATTTATTTATTTATTTATTTTTAGTTTTTTTATACCGATTTTCCTGCATAAAATGCATATCAAACCGATTTACAATGAAACAGAATAAGCAGGAAGTAAAATTCCTTAGTCTAATACATTTAATCGTCAATAATGAAATAATTTTAAACAAAGCAAAAAGCTAAATAACATTAATAAAAGTTAAATTATTAACATAAACATAAATATAATTATATTTAGATACAATTTATTAGCAAACTATAAAATGGTAATAATACATTTTGATAAATTTGTATTTACTGTTTCCTTTGGTATTTCCATAGAGTAATAGTGTTAGAACAACTCAGTAAAATGCCGAACCATGAGAGAGGTAGAATGGGAGGAGGAGGCCGGGCAACAGTGGCAAGCGTGGCAATTGGCAACAACCTATCATGGAAGAGGGTGATTTGGATTCTGTGGTGGTTACAAAGGCATGGTACACAGAGAACCATGAGTGAGATATAGCTATAGCAAGTTATAATCTATTCATGAAGGACACAATTAATATTACAAGCCATACATTTTATACATAGAATAAAATGTATGGTTTGTAATATTAAATCACATTTATATAATCAGAAATTTGTGAGCTTTTCTTAATTATTATTATTCATTGTATAACTTCATTTAATTGCTACCTGTTATTATTTATTCATATTGGGGCAGATTTTCAGAGCCATGCTCGCGTAAATCCGCCCAAAACCGGGCGGATTTACGCGAGCAGGGCCCTGCGCGCCGGTGAGCCCATTTTACATAGGCTCACCGGCGCGCACAGAACCCCGGGACTCGCGTAAGTCCCGGGGTTTTCGGAGTGGGCGTGTCGGGAGGCGTGTCGGGGGCGGGGCCGAAGCGCAGCGTTGCGGGGGCGTGTCGGCAGCGTTTTGGGGGCGGGTACGGGGGCGTGGCTACGGCCCGGGGCGGTCCGGGGGCGTAAATCCCCCGACAAAGGTAGGATGGGGGTTTAGACAGGGCCGGGCGGGTGGGTTAGGTAGGGGAAGGGAGGGGAAGGTGAGGGGAGGGCAAAGGAAAGTTCCCTTCTAGGCCGCTCCGATTTCGGAGCGGCCTAGGAGGGAACGGGGGTAGGCTGCGCGGCTCGGCGCGCGCAGGCTATACGAAATCGATAGCCTTGCGCGCGCCGATCCAGGATTTTAGCCGATACGCACGACTACGCGCATATCTACTAAAATCCAGCGTACTTTTGTTTGCGCCTGGAGCGCAAACAAAAGTAGGCTGTTCGCGCTCGTCTGAAAATCTACCCCATTTACAATAGCTGATTTATATTTATTCCTAATTATTATATTAATAATTATATCCACCTCCTCCTGTAATTATCCTTTGTATGAGCACCACTTCTTTTGTTGGTACCAATTTTGTGGTTAAGAGGCTAGCAGCAAATTTAATGCTAAAAAAAATACAGGACTGTGCATTTAGGGGCGGATTTTCAGAGCCCTGCTCGCGTAAATCCGCCCAAAACCGGGCGGATTTACGCGAGCAGGGCCCTGCGCGCCGGTGAGCCTATTTTACATAGGCTCACCGGCGCGCGCAGAACCCCGGGACTCGCGTAAGTCCCGGGGTTTTCGGAGTGGGCGTGTCGGGGGGCGGGGCCGGAGCGCGCGGCGTTGCGGGGGCGTGTTGGCAGCGTTTTGGGGGCGGGTACGGGGGCGTGGCTATGGCCCGGGGTGGTCCGGGGGCGTGGTCGCGCCCTCCGTACCCGCCCCCAGGTCGCGGCCCGGCGCGCAGGAGTCCCGCTCGCGCGTGGGGATTTACGCCTCCCTCCGGGAGGCGTAAATCCCCCGACAAAGGTAGGATGGGGGTTTAGACAGGGCCGGGCGGGTGGGTTAGGTAGGGGAAGGGAGGGGAAGGTGAGGGGAGGGCAAAGGAAAGTTCCCTTCTAAGCCGCTCCGATTTCGGAGCGGCCTAGGAGGGAACGGGGGTAGGCTGTGCGGCTCGGCGCGCGCAGGCTATACGAAATCGATAGCCTTGCGCGCGCCGATCCAGGATTTTAGCCGATACGCGCGACTACGCGCGTATCTACTAAAATCCAGCGTACTTTTGTTTGCGCCTGGAGCGCAAACAAAAGTAGGCTATTCGCGCTCGTCTGAAAATCTACCCCTTAGGTTTTAAACCCCAATGATGCAGTACTGTATAGAGAGTGACATTCTGTGCACAAAACAGGAGCAGGATTTGGGGGATCAACATTTCCAATGAACTTAAAGTGGCCAAACAGATATTGTGATGTCAAAAGCCAGAAGGATGCTTGGGTGCACAAGGAGAGGAATAACTAACAGGAAAATGGAGATGATATTGCCTCGGTATAAATCTATTGTATAATTCTGGAATAGTTCTGTTCTGGAGACTGCACCATCAAAGGGATATAAACCAAATAGAGTCTGACCAAGGGAAGCTACTAAAATGGTCAAATGTTTTCATTATAAAGCATATCAGGACAAACTTAAAGATCTAAACATGTACACCCTGGAGGAAAGGTGTGAAAGGGAGGATATGATTGAGACATTTAAATATTTCCAAGGCATAGGAGGCAGACCTATTTTAATGGAAAGCAGAATCTGGGTTGATGGTGAAAGGGGGTAAACTCAGGAGAAATCTAAGAAAATATTTCTGTACAGAAAGGATGGTGAACACATATAACAGTCTCCCTGTGATGGTGGTGGATACAAGGACCATATTATAATTCAATAGAGCATGAGATAAGCACACAGGATCTTTGAGGGAGAGGAAGAGACTATGAGGCAGAGCAGGAGATGGGGATCGGAAGACTGGATGGGCCATATAGTCTTTATCTGCTATTATATTCTATGTTTCTATCTGACACAGCAAAAAATGGGGGCATTTGTTCTCTGTAACTTTACACACAGTTCTCCTATCACTCACATGGAAATTCAGGAAAATCCAGCAGGGGGGGCAGTTTATTTTAAGAATTACCAAATTTTCCATCACCTCTTGTGTCAACTGTGGACTGTGATTTGAGAATACCTGTCCACTAGGCAACCTGGTTGGTGGGAAATGAAGTGCTAGTCCACATTAGCCAGATCTAGTTAGGTTGTGACCTTATGTGTCCAGTATGCCAATGGGTCTATAGCCATGACCTATATGGGCTCTTTGAGGAAATGCATGACTGAAATTTGAGTAAGAATCTCCTCTTTTGGGATGGGAGGTGCTGGTCTCTGATGCTTTGTCAGGAGAGCTCATTTTGCGGTGGACATGCGAGGATGGCAGATAACGTTTGAGGAGGACGTTGTAGCTGACAGGGTACTGCTCATTCTGATAGTACTATAAGAAGTGCCCACTCTTTATAACAACACTGACCCTTTGCTTTTGATGTTCCCATTCTGGTACGCTACCCTCCAGCATCTTATTCCAGTGAATTAGACTATTGGACCGAGGGTGATACTCCTTTTCACTTATGGGTCACACAGCATAGCTAGCATGGAAGGATCTAGCCAGGTGAGGGGTTTGAGCCCATTTTCCAGTTGCAGCCACAAGGAGTCCACAAGCAGCAATACTTCTGGTTTTAGCCTCTGTTCCTATCAGAGATCCTCTAACTTCTCTTCCAGGATATTTACTATAGGGATAACCTCACTCAGGCTGGCTCTTGTTGAACTTAGATCTTCTATATCAGTGGTCCCCAACCCTGTCCTGGGGGCCCACAGGGTTGGGGACCACTGCTCTATATCATCCTTGAAGGACTTTATTTGTACAATCTTTGTCACATGTATCCATTCATGACACGGTGGGGGGGGAATCCACATCTATTTTGGTTTCCAGAGACAACTTATGAAGGACAATCAGTTGCTTCAGCAACCGTTGCAACATCAGATAGATGAATTTCTTCTTCGTGCCTATATCCTGGATAAGGCAATGGAGAGACGCTCCTATTGCTTCCTACTTCTCATGGAGCTGCTGCTCACCTTTCACACTCTGGTGAAAATGTCCCACGGAATTAAGCTAGTGTGTTCCTTGGCCCCCAGCCTCAAGGTATCTCTTACTTTCAGCTGCAGCATATAAGAAAAGCATCTGATCCCCAAAAAGCTCCCATCTTTCATTGCTCTTTTCATATTATTGCCACTGTCTATAATAAAAATTCTCGCAATGGTTATGAATTTTTGGCCTAACGACTAAACGGCTCATCCAGTTAGTACTTTTCTACCATCTTTACTATGTATGTAACTCTCCATCATCCCCCTTATCACCTTTAAGAAATGGGCTGAAATATGGGTCTCGTCCATCACCTAAGTGTGCAGCATAGCCCAAATGTTTCGTGATCCACCTCTGCTAGAATTGCTGACTGCCCCTGCTTCCTATGTGTCGTTGGTGAGAAGAAGGCATGTGTAGCATTCTGGCTAGTCCAGGTGTCACTGGTGAAATGGATGCTAATTTCCTTTACCTTGGCCTACTGCACCTGAGTACAGCACTGACTGCATATAGTAATGGTAAAGTTTAGTTTTTATACCAATTTATGGAACATTCAGGCAGTGTACAATAAAAAGGGTGTGGCCATTTTAAAATTGGGTGCTAAGTGCAGCAGCTGCCCCATTTCCATATTTTTTGCCACTTCCAGGGCAATCTTTTCTCCAATATACCATGAAATCACTTTTGATATTGCCTGCCTCTTACCCTAGGACTGTGATGCAGAACACCACCCTATGTACTCTATGGTGGCTTTGCCAGTGATATAGATGTGGGAGCTTCTTGCCTGCTATCTCACAGGAGGAAGGGGAAAAGGGTTGACTTGAGAGATAGAGTTCCCTTCTTCTGTGGCTTTCCTGTTATAGCTGCTTTGAATGAAAAATGTTGTCCTCAGAGTAATAATGGTGGTCTCTCGCTCTCCTCCCCCCAAGCAAGCATAAGATATGTGTGTAAAGGCTGCAGACATATGCGGGTGAAGATTATTTTAAAACCTATGCGTAATAGCACGTATCTTTGCACGTGTTTATGGGCACACACGCAGCCCTTTTAAAATCTACCGGACAGCATGCTTTTCAGATTTACAGATTTGCATGTGGTGGAGATGGGGACTCCCACTGATGAACCTAATGGCAACTGACAAGAATACAAAAGTGCAATGGTTTACAGCCAGAGGAAGCAAAAAGGGTAATTTGGTCTTGATTCAGCATTGTCCATCAGAGGCTATAAGCTTCCAATCCAAGTTTACAAAAGCATAATTTACTTAATAGCAAATAACTCAGCCTTGTGAAAATCCAGCCCGGTTTGCCGGAACAGAGGATTGCTACCATCCACCGCAAGATCCCTCTGAGCCTTACCTGCCTACTACTGCCTTCATCACCTGGACTTGCCCTGTCTCCATGCTCTAAGAACTGAGCAATCACTCTGGTGGTCAGCATCCCTGGCCCCTTTGACGTCATCAGGGGCAACGGCCCATGAAAACCTGGCCCAGGATGCCAGAACAGAAGATTCCTTCCACCCACTGCAAGTCCCCTCCGAGCCTTGCCTTCCTGCTGTCTGTTGCCTTCATCACCCGGACTTGCCCCGTCTCCAAGCCCCCAGAACTAAGCAACCACTCCAGCAGTCACCGTCCCCGCCCCCTCTGATGTCATCAGGGGCGATGGCCCGTGAAAATCCGGCCTGGGGTGCTGGAGGTGCCCATGCCAGTCACGCTTGTGCTGGTCATGTGCGGACCTTTGGAGCATGCATGACCAGCACAGCACTCATATAGATCATATAGTGCACCTATAGCTCTCAAACTTACTTTGACTATCACTGTACTTGCCATGATGTTTATTTCCACCATCACCTGTCAAGGAAGATATGACCACCTAAGCCGTAAATATATACCCATAAATATATAACCATAAATATATACCACCAAGACCTCCATCTACGCTCATTCATATTTCACTTAGACAATCCAACCGCCAAAGCTTTCCCATAACTTTCTCAAATCTTAATCTATCTTTATTAAACATCAGATCCATAAAGAAAAAATCTCCTCTCTTTCATGATTTACTTTATAATTATCAAATTGACTGCCTTTGCATAACCAAATCTTGGACTGCTACAGGTGACGAATCCCTCCTGAAACTCTGTTGTCCCAATAACTACTACTTTTATCATCTTCCTCGAACTACTGGTCGTGGCAGGGACTTATTCATCTCTCATAAATCTTCCCACCCATTTTCCCTTATCCCTGTTGACTTACTGCCCCCCTTCAAACTGATGCTACTCACATCATCACATTTTGATCTTTGCTTAGCCTACTGCCCACCAGGACTCCTCAATCAAAACTCATCTGCTTTACTAGAATATTTTAAGAACATAAGAACCTAAGAAATTGCCATGCTGGGTCAGACCAAGGGTCCATCAAGCCCAGCATTCTGTTTCCAACAGAGGCCAAACCAGGCCACAAGAACCTGGCAAACACTAAGAAGATCCCATGCTACTGATGCAATTAATAGCAGTGGCTATTCCCTAAGGGGGTAATTTTCAAAGGAGTTACGCGCATAAATGTAACTACTATTGTAGCAATTTTCAAAAGCCATTTACTCACGTAAAGTGCACTTATGCGAATAAATCCTATGGACGATTCAATGGCATATATTGTAGCAATTTTTAAAAGCCCACTTACTCGAGTAAAGTGCATTTACACGCATGTAAATGCTTTTTAAAATCCGCCCCTAAGTAAACTTGATTAATAGCCGTTAATGGATTTCTCCTCCAAGAACTTATCCAAACTTTTTTTGAACCCAGCTACACTAACTGCACTAACCACATCCTCAGGCAAAAAATTCCAGAGCTTAATTGTGCGATGAGTGACAAATAATTTTCTCCGATTAGTCTTAAATGTGCTACTTGCTAACTTCATGGAATGCCCCCTAGTCCTTCAATTATTCGAAAGTGTAAATAACCGATTCACATCTACTCGTTCAAGACCTCTCATGATCTTAAAGATCTCTATCATATCCCCCCTCAGCCGTCTCTTCTCCAAGCTGAACAGCCCTAACCTCTTCAGCCTTTCCTCATAGGGGAGCTGTTCCATCCCCTTTATCATTTTGGTTGCCCTTCTCTGTACCTTCTCCATTGCAACTATATCTTTTTCGAGATGCGGCGAGCAGAATTGTACATAGTATTCAAGGTGTGGTCTCACCATGGAGCAATATAGAGGCATTATGACATTTTCCGTTTTAATAACCATTCCCTTCCTAATAATTTCTAACATATTATTTGCTTTTTTGATTGCTGCAGCATACTGAGCCGATGATTTTAAAGTATTATGCACTATGATGCCTAGATCCTTTTCCTGGGTGGTAGCTCCTAATATGGAACCTAACATTGAGTAACTACAGCAAGGATTATTTTTCCCTATATTCAACAGATGTGAATTGGAACCGGAATCGGTTCGGATTCCGGTTCCGATTCACATCGTGGTTTTTTTTTTCATCCGGCCCGATCGCAGTTTTGTTTATCGGCTGCTCCCTAGCCGATAAAAAACCCACCCATCCCTTTAAAACTAATCCCTTAGCTTCCCCTACCCTCCCGACACCCCCAAAAACATTTTACAGGTACCTGGTGGTCCAGTGGGGGTCCCAGGAGCGATCTTTAAAAATGGCGTGGGCCATCCAGTGCTCCTACAATGTGACAGGGGCTGGCCAATGGCACAGATACCCTGTCACATGGTAAGGGCGCCATTTTGATTAGTGGCAGCCGACGGCCCGGGAGCGGGAGATCGCTCCCGGGACCCCCACTGGACCACCAGGTACCTGTAAAAAGTTTTTTGGGGGGTTGGGAGGGTGGGGGAAGCTAAGGGATTGGTTTTAAAGGGTCGGGGTGGGTTTAGGGGTTATTTTTGTGTGCTGTTTTTCCCGCCCTCCCCCAAAATGATAAGAGATCCCCCATGAACAATCATGGGGTTTTCCTATCGTTTTGGGGAGCCCCCGATTTCTGACAATTTTGAAAATATCGACGGTATTTTCAATCGTCCGAAGGCCGATTCACATCCCTAATATTCAACACCTTACACTTGTCCACATTAAATTTCATCTTCCATTTGGAAGCCCAATCTTCCAGTCTTGCAAGGTCCTCCTGTAATTTATCACAGTCTGCTTGTGATTTAACTACTCTGAATAATTTTGTATCATCCACAAATTTGATAACCTCACTCGACGTATTCCTTTCCAGATCATTTATAAATATATTGAAAAGCACCAGTCCAAGTACAGCTTCCTGAGGCACTCCACTGTTTACTCTTTTCCACTGGAAAATTGACCATTTAATCCTACTCTCTGTTTCCTGTCTTTTAACCGGTTTGTAATCCATGAAAGGACATCGCCTTCGATCCCATGACTTTTTAGTTTTCTTAGAAGCCTCTCATGAGGGACTTTGTCAAATGCCTTCTGAAAATCCAAATATAGTACATCTACCGGTTCACCTTTATCTTCATGTTTATTAACCCCTTAAAAAATATATAGCAGATTTGTTAGGCAAGGCTTCCCTTGGGTAAATCCATGTTGACTGTGTTCCATTAAACCATGTCTTTCTATATGCTCTACGATTTTGATCTTGAGAATAGTTTCCACTATTTTTCCTGCACTGAAATCAGGCTCACTGGTCTATAGTTACTCGGATCACCCCTGGAGCCTTATTTAAATATTGGGGTTATATTGGCCACCCTCCAGTCTTCAGGTACAATGGATGATTTTAATGATAGGTTACAAATTTTAACTAATAGATCAGAAATTTCATTTTTTAGTTCCTTCAGTACCCTAGGATGCATACCATCCGGTCCAGGTGATTTGCTACTCTTTAGTTTATCAACCTGGCCTATTACATCTTCCAGGTTCACAGTGATTTCGTTCAGTTCGTCTGACTCATCATCCCTGAAAACCATCTCCAGAACTGGTATATCTCCAACATCCTCATTAGTAAACACGGAAGCAAAGAAATCATTTAGTCTTTCTGCAATGGCCTTATCTTCCCTAAGAGCCCCTTTAACCCCTTGGTCATCTAATGGTCCAACTAACTCCCTCACAGGTTTCTTGCTTCGGATATATTTTAAAAGGTTTTTATTATGAGTTTTTGCCTCCATGGCCAACTTCATTTCAAATTCTCTCTTCGACATGTATTTATTTTTATTATGTATTTTATTATGGATGTTTTATTGTAACCCGCCCCAAACTTTGGAGGGCCCAGGAAAAAATACCTTCTAAATAAATAAATAAGCAAATAGATGTTGTGTTTTGAAATTATGCTATATAGAGATGCACATTCATTTTAAACAAATGGCACATCTGAATGAAAAAAGGTTATTTTTTTGTTTGTTCCAAATGGAATTAACTGAAAATGACCTTATATGAAAGTACCTCGAAATTTTCAGATACTTTTATTTTGTTAAAAAATTATGCCCCCCCAGCTACCTTGAGGCATCCTTAGCTACTTATGGGACCTCCTGCTAATTTTTTGAGCCTCTCCATATGTTTCCACTCCCCATAGAGAGTTGGGGCCCAGGTCTACCAGCTGGGGCTTCCCTGGGCCTCACCCTCCCATTCCCCTGCAACATTTTAACAGGGCTGGGGATCTCCCAGCCCCTATTTATCCTTTTTGCAGTGGTTGATGGTAAAGAAAGGAGCAGAAGCAATGCCCATTCACTCTTACACCTTGCCATTCCTTTTAAAATTGTTGCTGACTGCGGTACCAAAGTGACATCATTTTGCATTGGCCTCAGGGCCATCCAGTGCCATTTTTGAAAGGATTTGCAAATGGCAGGAATGACAGGCATTACTCCTGTCCTTTTCTTCACCATCAGTCTTCATGGAAGAGGGACGTGGAGGACAGGGTAGACGCTGCAATATTTACAGGGTGGGTAGGAAGAGAGTTGGAGGGGTATGTGAGGATCTGTTTGGGATCAACTCAATCCAGCAGGTTAGGCCTAGATCCCATAGCTTTCTTCAGAGAGTCAGGAGGAGAATTGGAGGGGCACAGGGAGGACCTAGCTTGGCTTGGCTCAGCCTAACTGGGTAGGTCTAGGCCCCATAGTTATCTGGGGAGGTGGGAAGGGGGTGGAGGAAATGTTCCCTCTCATTTTTTACAGGTTATGTGCACAAAAAATGTCTTTTGTGCAATTGTTTAAATACTGATTTCAAATTTGTGCACTACAAGCTAAGTGTGCCTGAGCAAATATAATGCAGTAAATAGAAAACATCAAATAAAACACATTTAATTTCATATTTTTTTATAGTTATGCATATTATATAGTAAAGATATAGGTTATTATGCCATTCCTTGTGTGTGTTGTTTTATCATTTGCTCAGGGTTCACGACCTGTGTGTTCATGTACACATGCACAGCTTAGAGGAAACAGTGTTTAGAGAGTCTCAAGAGGCTCCATTTTGCTTATTTTGTTTTATTTTGTATTTATTTTTGTTTAATATTTACATTGATTAAACAAACTGAAAAGTAAACCCTTTCCAAAATGAAAAAATCTAACCAAGACATATTTCTTTGGCCTGTACAATCCTAATGCTGCAGGTCACAGTTTGAAAGATGGCCTAGTACCTTCCCTCTATTGATAGCATTCTGACAGCCAATGCATTCTATAAACTCTACAACTCTAAAGTGCCTCCATACTTATGTGTTGTAGGATCTCTTCTTACTCTCTTGATTCTTGGGTACTACTACTGGGGAATCTTTTACACTTTCCACTACCTGCTCTTTCTGTGGGGTGCTCTTAGTGCTGGCAATATCATTTGCTGCCTTCTGCAGCTGCTCACTGGATAGCATACTAGTTATTAGACTCCCCTAACCCTCCTGAATTACTGCAAGTTCAATATCCTCTGAATCTGAAAATACCCCTCATTGTTCAGCTGAATCAGTCAATTCTTAAAAACCTCTCTTGCACACATTACTCAAGAGGAAACGGGGAGTGCTGTGCTGGTTTTGGCTGCCACACTCCTAGTGACCACCCCACTGCTGATGCTACTCTCCACTAACTCTGCTTTCTTCTTCTGCTCCTGCACCATAGAGATAGAAGTAGACAGGTGTTGTTTCAGCTATTTTCCCCAATCCTGCCTCTACAGCTGGCTTCTTCTTTCAAAAAATATTTATCCTTATCTTGGTAAGGATACACACACACAGAGCAGACCTCTTATAGTCACTTTTGTTAGAAACAAAGCATGCCCCACACTGCAGTCTGCTAGATGACTAAATGTAGACTTACACTTCTGTCTCTGCAGTATAAGTAAATGTTTCTTTATTATGCTGCCACCCGGTGCCATCTAGTGATATTGCACAGCTTAAATTCTCTGCAAGGTTTTTAAATTTCTTGAACTGATTGGTTATTGCTAGTTGCTGTTTGAATGTTTCTGAACTACCTATTGGATCTGTTCCTGTTTATATTTCTCTCTGTGCCTTTCTCCTTTTCCTATTGGTCCTTTGACTTTAGGAATGCCTGGGACAGTTTACTTCCTGCAGAGACTTTCAGTTAGAAGAAGGTTCTTGGCAGGTAACAGCTTGTTCTCATGAACTGTGGGAAACATCATCTTTTCAACTCGTATTAACCCACAGCTACTGTCAGCTTTCAGAGAAACGTATTATATCTGTACTAGTCTCTTCAATCTATGCGGCTATGCTTGGGATCTCATCTACTAAGAGTGCTGAAATGTACTTTATTCAAAAATATTTTGAAAACAAAAAACTGATATGCGCCGCGGGTGCGTTGACGCCTGCTTCCTTTTCTCGTGCGGGTGGGGGAAAGGTTTAGCTTACTGTAATGACTGTGAGTTATGTGGGGAAGGAGACATAGACACAGGAAATCAGTAGACGTGTTACTTTATAAAAACAGTTATAATACAAATATGTGCTAGCAAAAGCTTAACATCAAGATGGAAGAAGTTATACTAATAAATGATACAGGGAATACATCTTTCCTCACAAATCACTTTTTTTTTTAAAGTAAAATTAGGTGCTCAGAACTCATACTGGAATCCGATTGAGATGGGGGACATTGTCCGACTTACTGCTTAATATTTATTTCCATCCAGTCTGTAGCCTACTCATTAATCTTGGAGTGGGCCACAGATTTCATGCAGATGACATTCAGTTCTTCGTTCCCATTACTACATCTGTAATAGATGCATTAGGCCATATGGATAACTGTTTGAGATCTATCAGAAATGAATGTACACCAATAAATTGGTTTTAAACATCAATAAAACCAATTTATTAATCCTCAGTGGAATATCTACTGTGGATCTTCCAACATCCTTTACATTTGAGGATTACACATTAAAGAATATCAACTTCAGTGTGGAACCTTGGGGTTCAGCTAGAATCCAATTTTCATTGAAAAAACAAATAAAAAGTATGGCGTTAAATGCATTCAATACATTTCAAGTACTATGCACCATTTTAACT
The DNA here is from genome assembly GCF_901001135.1 of Rhinatrema bivittatum. NCBI lineage: Eukaryota > Metazoa > Chordata > Amphibia > Gymnophiona > Rhinatrematidae > Rhinatrema > Rhinatrema bivittatum. The sequence goes on along the minus strand of NC_042615.1, from coordinate 660,178,809 downwards.
ATGAAAGATTTTAGGACCATAATTCAGTTTTTAGTTATCTCTAAACTGGATTTCTGCAAGTCATTGTATATAGGGCTCTCAGTATACATGCTAAAATGTTTATAAGCAATTCAAAATTCAAAATGCAGCAGTTAGAGTTATCACAGGTGCCTGGCTATTTGATCATATAACATCCATCTTGTATGCATTACATTGGCTCCTTATAAAATGGAGATTATAGTGTTAGATTGCAACATTGGTCCATCATGTGCTTAGTCATGAGATCGCTCTACATGTCAGTACTTTGCTCAATATATATATAAAAGAGCACTAAGATAAGCAGGATACAATTTACTGGATGTTCCTTCATCTTGCTTTGCATGCTTAGATGAAATAAGAGAGAACATTTTATGTGGCAGGACCAACTCTCTGGAATAGCCTAACAGATGAAATTCGGCTAATCTCAAGCTATTTCACCTTCAGGAAACAACTGAAGGCTTTTTCCTTTTTGCAAGCCTTTACCTCAATAAAAACTTTATCTTATAACTTGTTGTAACATTCTTGGTTAAGGCAAAGTTTTGTTAAGAAATATGTCTGTTTTTAAGATTGTTTTAACAAGGTTTAGTTCTTGTTTTATTTATTTTTAGCCTATGTGTCTTTTACTGTATTTGTTCATTGTAACCTGCTGAGAACTTCGGACTGTGTGGGCTATGCAATTAATACATTACTAAACTATGGCCTATGTGCATATTTAGAAATTAATAAGAAAAGCAAATTATTGCTAACATGCATATGTACTGAATAACAAGAAAAAGAGATAAGATAAGATAACAATACTAAATCATAGGCTCATGTCCTTTGTCTTGGTCCCAAAAGGCAAATAATGCAGCCTGGTGATGTCCTCGCAAGGACTTGGCATAAGGTTTGAAGAAGTCTTCTTTGGGTATAAGAATGAAAACTGTTCAGTAGACAGATCGGCTTTTAGCTGTCTTCCATCTGTTCCATTGATTGGAATTGGGGACTGGGCTTTTATACTGTGCCATGACAGACATGCACAGCTCAGATTTCTTTGTTTCAATAAGTTCTAACTTTTTGGATGGGGCTATTTTGGCCCTGCATGTACATCTAATATCTTCTAGTCCACTCTCCCTAATTCACTGTCGAGGAACTCAAGCTAAATATCAAGAGCCAAGGGCAGTACACTTACACTAAATGATACAGTTGGTAGAAAATGTGCTCACACAGTTTACAGACTAATTTCCATATACAGAAAGTCAGAGAGAAAAAGCTGCTATATGTGGCTGCCAGTCGGTCACTGTTGTATACTACTGCTGTGAAACACATATCTCTCTCTACTGTGCTGCAGACAGGCACACTCTTACCCCTTTGTAACTCTGTAACAGTCAGCTGAAAGATTATAGTTTCTTCTCTGATCAATAAACAACAGGCAACAGGCCATATTACCTTCTCCTTCCTTTATAAAATAATTGTATTTATTTTTCTTTTATTCTGAGAAACAGCTTCAAAATGAAATAGTGACTGCTCAAAGTAAAGTTTTTTTTTTTCTTTCATTTTCAGGTTAATAAAAAGAGGACGTCACACTGGAATAGGCTGGTTGATAATGTGTCATCTTGATTGGTCCTTTTCCTTCCTTTTCCGTTTCCACCCTGAATTCACTCTGTCTAGCTTGAGAGAAAAAAAAAGGCTATTTTTCTTGTCCCATAGTCTATAATATATCCAAAAATGAATGAAACAAAAAGTTGGGGGCATTTTTGAAGTCACCATCCATTTGTTTTAAGAACAATGGACTCATTTGTCATGTTTTATCCATTTGTTTTGACCAGTAACAAAATGCTTTGAAGTGCAATGGATAGGTGAAGAGTAGCTCTTCAGTGGATGCTGGTGGAGTGGCTGTTGCCGGGGGCAGGCAAGGAAGGCCTGCCAAGGGGGTCAAGCCAGGACAGGGATTGTCAAGAGAGAAGCAAAGTACTCCTCAGCCACCAACTCCTCTCCTATCCATCCCACGGCCCATGCTATTTAACATAGCTATATGAAACAAGCAGAGCTCCATAGAGACAGCTGATCAGTGAACCTGCACTGCCTGCAGCAACAAGAGCATAGGTGAGAGGTTAGAAAGAGAGGTATACAGGGACTTGTGGATGGGAGGAGAGAGCAGGGCTGTCAAAAGTTAGCGCCAGCATGGCCACACCATCAAATGGGTACAGCTCCCCCCAGGCTGGCTGTGACATTGAAGGGGACACTCAGTCCTTTTCCCCTGCTACAACCACGTGGGGCACCATTTAGGCTGATGATGGTCTTGAGTCTATATGTACTACACCATATTATTGTGGTGGCACATTAACAAAAGCACCAGGAAGAAAGTTGGTTTTCACCCATGAATCCACTCAGCCTTCATGTACTATATACGTCACTGAATAACTAAGGCTGATCTATATGACTGGTGATTTGTAGGGGTGTGCATTCGTTTTGAACTTAAATGTAAAACGCAACTTTTTTTTTTTTAACTTAAAAAAGTGATGAGGCGAAAACGATCGGATTTCCAACTTATTCAACATAGCTATGTTGAATACGTTGGAAATCGCGATTGTTGATCCTAAATAAAAATTTAAACCCCCTCACCCTCCTTAATCCCCCCCCCCCAAGACTTACCACAACTCCCTGGTGATCCAGTGGGGAGTCAGGACGCCATTTCTGAACTCCTTTGCGAGGAGCACGTGACGTCGGCGCCACGTCGGAGTGACGCGGTGTCACGTGATTCCCCGCGGGTTCGCTCCGGGACCCTCGTTGGGCCCAAAAGGAACTTTTGGCCAGCTTGGGGGGGTCAAGAGGCCCCCCCAAGCTGGCCAAAAGTTCCTTTTGGGCCCAACGAGGGTCCCGGAGCGAACCCGCGGGGAATCACATGACACCGCGTCACTCCGACGTGGCGCCGACGTCACGTGATTCCCCACGGGTTCGCTCCGAGACCCTTGTTGGGCCCAAAAGAAACTTTTGGCCAGCTTGGGGGGGCCTCGAGCGAACCCGCGGGGAATCACGTGACGCCGCGTCACTCTGACGTGGTGTCGACGTCACGTGATTCCCCGCGGGTTCGCTCTGGGACCCTCGTTGGGCCCAAAAGGAACTTTTGGCCAGCTTGGGGGGGCCTCGAGCGAACCCGCGGGGAATCACGTGATGCCGCGTCACTCCGACGTGGCGCCGACGTCACGTGCTCCTCGCAAAGGAGTTCAGAAATGGCGTCCTGACTCCCCGCTGGATCACCAGGGAGTTGTGGTAAGTCTTGGGGGGGGGATTAAGGAGGGTGAGGGGTTTAAATTTTTATTTGCACGTATGGACATAGACTCAACTTATGGAATTCTCCATATGTCCATATTGACCGCAAATGGGACCCCCTTTCGACTTATGGACTTATGAACATAAACCTTTGCTCTGCACATCCCTAGTGATTTGATCAATGGTCACACAGACACTATGTAAAGCAGACCTCAGGCTTCTGGTCAGTTACTGAATGAAACATCTTTTCCCTCTTCTTCCTCCCAGCACATACTGATACCTGACAAGCTAGGCCACACCAACCTATATTTTCTCAGGGATGGAAGGGAACTGGTTATTGTAACGGTTTCCCATTCACCAATTAATTATTTAACCTGGGAGACCAATACTTCTAAACCCATAAAAATTTTTCAGATCTCAGAAAAAAAATCTGCTGCATCCAGTTTGATCAATTTCCCCAGTGAAATGGGGAAATTCAAATAAGCCTAATAAACTAAAACCAAAATGAAATTCACCTAGGCCAAATTCAACCTTGACTTGTTTGTAAAAGGCTGAATATGTACCCTATTCATAACTAATTTTATGGGGCAAAACTCCAAAATAGTAAACATTGTGATGCTAAATAAATACATTAGGAAAAGTTTATCAAAATGAATTTTAAAGATATTAAGTAAGTGAGTTATATCTAAACTATTTGTTGTCTAGGATGTGTAAAGTAGCACTTTCATGATTTTTTCCATGTTTGCAATTTACGTACATTTGTTGAGATGGGATTATAGGCTCGTCTGCAGGGAGAAACTACTGACATAACACATCTTTTGTGACTGGTGCTAATTCAAGGTTTTTACTTATTTCTGAATGCATGGCTTTTGTAGAGGTGGTGTAGTCATGATCTTTTGTCTTTGGTAATAGCTCAAAACATTGTGTGAAATACATGTTCACTTTCACATAGTGGTGCAGAGTTTTGCAATTTAGAAAGGATGATGGGTCATTCTATATGCTCATTTGCATGGGAGTTTATACGAAAGCTCTGTGTAGAAGTTAAGAATGTTATGCATGAAAGGCTCTTTGCTTTCAGCCTGTCTTCAAGATATTACGTTTCTGTAATAAATAGATGGCAATGTACTAGTGGCTTTAGAAGTACCTATGGAAACAATGGATATCAATTATAAATCTTAAATTGAATTAGATTTAAAATGTGCTTACAGCTCTATTTATGTCATAATAACTTTTAACAAAAAGGAACAACCATAAGAGTTCCAGTTACAAGGTCCACCTGATCTGCCCTTCCTTCATGGCTCACAGGAGGGAGTGCAAGCAATCAAACAGCTTAGCACAGAAAGCTTGTTGCCTCCTGTAGTTTTCAGCAATGCTAGCACTAAAAAAGGCTCCAAATTTTTTTTCCGAAAGGAAATAGGTAAGCATTTATAAACTCAGCCAGAGAGCCACTTCTCCATCTCCCTCTTTATATGATCCAGGAATCAGGTAGCATTTACAGCCACCATTTGCAGCAAAAGAAAATCTTTCATGTCTCCAGGTGGGGATTCTATGCACTTCCAGTCAGATAGCTCCCGTCTTAATGAGACAGAGAGCTAAAGCTTTTACCCATAACCTCTGTGTTGTCAAATAGGCAACTGTTCTGTGTTCCTCTACCTCGTCTTAAAAAAAAAAAAAAAAACCAAAACTCAGAGCCCTTGTGTTTGTAAGTTGGTGATTAGAAATAATTGTCTTTGTTTCACGCACAGATAACCTATATTGGTTGTTTCCTCAATTCCCCAGTCACTCCTGGCATATGCAGCCAGCAGCTTTGAGTTTTCAAAGCTGCAAGAGGTTGGAGAAACATTTAAGGCTAAGAGATAGGATTAAGCCTTACCTGTCAATCTCTTTTAGCCTGAACATTGCATCCCTGGGAACAAGAATTGTCTATTTACAAGACAATTCCTTTTCTATGAAGGCTGATTTTTGGTGTGGATTACATTATTTCACCATAACATACAATAGTCAAATGAAAGTACATTTCCATTTCTACCATCAAAAGTTGGGAATAAAAATGCTAATGATTAATATGAAGGGTCCCTTGGGTAACTTAGACACTTTGCCATCAAGATGGGAGTAGGATGTCTGCCTTGGTTCCCCATCAGGGAAATAAAAAAGAACCGACAGTCTTGTAGTCATACAAAGGATTCTTTTAATTTTGGCTTAAATCTGCTGCCTGTTGAGCTATGGAGGGCAGAGGCCTGGCTAATACATCAACAAACTATCCTGGACCTGTTACAAATTTTACAATGAACAGAATTATCACCTCAGTTCCTTAGGGGCCTATTTACTATTTATTTAGATTTTTATATTCCGCCTTTTGGCACTTCAAAGCAAATTACATTCAGTTACTATAGGTATTTTCCTATTCCCAGAGGGCTTACAATCTAATAGGGTCATTCTTTAATGTGAAATGTGCCGGTATCGAGCGTGGTAGGGCTTTATCACATTATCGCTGGAAGCTCCATGGGAAATAACTGCACCTTTTCCCGTGGCGCCATGGGGGGGATAGGGGGTGGTGCAGCCAACTGCCCACTATTGTTCCCCCACCTCTTTTTTTTTTTCACAATACAGCATTCTGCTATAAATATAGCAGAATGATGAATCTAGGGGGTAAGTTTGTACCGGAGGCAATGGTAAAGTGACTTGCCCAAGGTCACAAGGAATAACAGCTACAACAGTAGCATGGAATAGACTTAGTTTTTGGGTACTTGCCAGGTTCTTAATTATGGCCTGGATTGGTCACTGTTGGAAACAGGATTCTGGGCTTGATGGACCCTTGGTATGACCCAGCATGGCATGTTCTTATGTTCTTACTCAAAACTTTCATCTCCCTAGTTTGTAGCCATTGCTCTAGCCACTAGGCTACTAAGGTGTGATAACATGTGCTAAACCTGTATTAATGTTCACACATTAATATTGGCAATGCTCATTGCTCACACAAGTCTTACAGATATTGCAAAAATAGTCGGGCCCAATGCAGACTATTAATGAGCTGCTTTGCATGTAAATACAAGCAAAGTGACTCAATATTAAAATGGAATAATGCAAATCATGATAAACCTCTTATCTGTGTTAATCATTAGAAAGTTAACTATGCATGAAGCAATGTAGTTAACTTTTCCCCAAGACCATCAGCTATTGAGGTCTACCTCCCCTTAGATCTGTAAAGGGGCAGCAAGCTCCAAGTGACTTGGTTCCCACAAAATGAACCCACCCCAAAGTAGAATCCCATCTCAGTTACCCCTTCTCTGGCACATCATCTTCTCCGGCATTCCCAAGAAAACTCTATCCCTGGCTCACAACCCACCTCACAACCAATATAGAAAAATGGGCCCCCAGATTCCAGTTAACCAGCAGGAGACCTGAGCCCTAATGGACCAGAAGTGATCTTCACTTGTTCCTGTTCTGCCGCAAGCATAATTCAAAATTGCACCAGCTGACTTGAGGTTCCCCTTGGTCTGCACATGAAATATTTCTGAAACTGCTCTTGAGCAGAGATCAGTCTAGTTCTAGGGATGTTTTACAGATGCAGTTTCTAATCCTAGTGAAGTTCTCCAGCTGTTCAGTCTTAGTGTGTAAGGCAGGGCTTCCCAAACCTGACCTGGGAACCCCACAGCCAGTTGGGTTTTCAGGATATCCACAATGAATATGCATGAGATACATTTGCATACCATGGAGACTTAGTATATGCAAATTTATCTCATGCATATTCATTGTGGATATCCTGAAAACCCAATTTGCTGTGGGGTCCCCAGGACAGGTTTAGGAAGCCCTGGTATAAGGGTAGACTATCTTTACCAACCACCCCACTGGAGATCTGTAAGGCTGAAATCTGGCACCCCATAGCAAGCATTTCCCTTTCAGGTCTCGTAGCCTCCAATCCTGACTTCCAAACTTTAGAGCAGACTCTTCAGAGAAATGGCACAATTGAGAAGTACTTTTGGATAGTATGCTTTCTGTTCGAGGAAAACTCTTCCAGATATCCTCCAGTGTCATGTTTTTTCTGCATGTAAGACATATGTCTGGCTGTCCCAATTATTACCTCAACTGGGAGAGGGGTGACAATTTCCAGGACTGGGGTGTTACAACACCTCAGAAAAGAGGGTGCATAAACTGAAATCCCTTTAATTGTAGATATGTAAGAAAAAGAAGAATAAATTATAGTTGTTATTACCTGACTGCTATCCCTGCTGTGGCTGACTGCTGTCCCTGGGCTAAAGCCTAGAGGTCTGGTAAAAATGGCCCAATTTAATTTTTTATTTATTTCAGGACCCAAGTGGTTTGGGGGAATGCTGAGGGGGTCCAGGAACATGGCCGCAATGTTTGTTTTTTTTCCCCGGGGGAGGAAGAGAGTGAGAGCTGGGACCTGCCTACTTCACAGGCATTGGTGGCATAAAAGTGGTGATCAAGCAAGGAGACAGCCGGTTGTCAGGGAAGCAGGAGTAGTCAGATAAATCAGCTGATTGCTGCCACTTCTGGTTTCCCCGATGATGGCTCTACCTCGGAGGAGGTCACCTGAGTGCTGCAGGAGCTTGGGGAGCTCCTGGCATCACTGGGAACTGAGCCCCCACACGCTCAGGAGGTGGTCCCCAAGGCAACTGTTAAGGCCACACAATTTTTTTAAAAATAAAATAAATAAATAAATACCTGCATGGCCGTGCAGTTGGTGGTAATCAGCAGCAGCAGCGATACTGGGAGACTTAGGCAAGCCACAGTATAATATGATCCTGGTGCGATGTGATGCTGCTGGCTGAGGATCCACGTTGACGTCATCTATGATGTCCACAGGTGCCTAAAGCAGTTCCTGGAGACACTATTTTAAGTATTAAAAATAGAATTAAGCAAATTTAAGGTTTGAAATCTCAGCATTTTTCATGGCAGACAGGAAGAGAGACTGCCATATCAGTTTAAAGCCCAGGGAACATCTTAATATTCTGGAAACCATAGGACCCTAAACTCCATATTAAACTAATTGAAAAAGTGATTTTGAAGTTGTAGTTCAAGTGCAGGTACTTAAAAAAAACCCTAAGACCAATTTTGAAATAAAAGATGATTTTATATAGTAGTTAGTTATCTCAGTATATTCAGAGTCACCTTACTTCCTTAAAATGAGGTAGAATGTAACAATAAAGTGAGGAATTCACCAGGGAAATCTCAGGAAAGAGTAAAGAAGTTCTTAGAAGTTTGTTTTTAAGGACAATTATTTCTAGAAAAAAATAGAATGTTGACACAGGAAAGTGCAGGAGCATTTCTATTAAAAGAGATGTAATTCTGAGATTAGTATGAGTGAGAATTAATGTTTTTTTGATTATTTCGGGATAAAAAATATATTTCATTTATTGTTTTTGGTCAGATTGTATTTCAAATTCCAAGGTTGGGACTAGTAAAAATGAGATCAACAGCTGATAGGACATAGCAACATGTATCAAAGCAGAAGGTACAGAGAAGGACAACCAAAATGATAAAGGGGATGGAACAACTCCCCTATGAGGAAAGGCTGAAGAGGTTAGGGCTGTTCAGCTTGGAGAAGAGACGGCTGAGGGGGGATATGATAGAGGTCTTTAGGATCATGAGAGATCTTGAACGAGTAGATGTGAATCGGTTATTTACACTTTCGGATAATAGAAGGACTAGGGGGCATTCTATGAAGTAAGCAAGTAGCAAATTTAAGACTAATTGGAGAAAATTCTTTTTCACTCAAAGCACAATTAAGCTCTGGAATTTGTTCCCAGAGGATGTGGTTAGTGTAGCTGGGTTCAAAAAAGATTTGGAGAAGTTCTTGGAAGAGAAGTCCATTAACTGCCATTAATCAAGTTTACTTAGGGGAAAGCCACTGCTATTAATTGCATCAGTAGCATGGGATCTTCTTAGCGTTTTTATAATTGCCAGGTTCTTGTGGCCTGGTTTGGCCTCTGTTGGAAACAGGATGCTGGGCTTGATGGACCCTTGGTCTGACCCAGCATGGCTGTTTTTTATGTTCTTATGTTCTTATCCAGGAAACCTGTTTCCTAGGAGTCATTCTAGCAACAGAACACTGGTCACTCACTCATCTGTGATAAGGTTTAAAGTAATAATTCAAATTTTAGCCAAAGTATAATTTTGTTTAAATACATTCATATTTCTAGGGATATTTGAACTAATTAAATTTTTTTCTTTCCATTCATCACCTGAAACAAGGGGTTTTTTGGTGGGATCTTTGATATAAGAGCTATCCCACATGGAAAAGGTACTTTTCTTTTTGATGACATCATTGAAGTAGTGATATTCCATTTAATATTCCTGACAATGACAGTTTGTCAGAGAGTAGTGCTGAGCTGGGGAAGCTGACAGAAGGAATCTACACTATTGAGCTCTCTTATTTAGGCCCTTCGACAGTGAAAAGCACCTCAGGAACATTTAGCATACATTAGCTAAGAGTGAATGAGAGTGAGTGTGAGTTGTTAATATTTCTAATACTGGCAAAGGTAAGGAAAAACCTTTAGTCAGTTTAAAAGTAAAGAATAGTTGAATCATGGTTATTTTTCAGATTTTGTAGATAGCTGAGTGAAAGAAAATTCTAAATGTCACAACTTGGGTGTGATGTCAAGAAATTAACAACAAAAAGATAAATTTTAGATGCAATTTAGCTGAGAATTCTAAAACGTCATTTTAAACCTGAGAGAGATTATTGCACAATCTGTAGATAAAGGTTGCTGCTTATTCCCTTTATTTATTTAAATGCTTTTATAGACCGGTATTCGTAGGATCATCATATCGGTTTACAATTTTAACTTAAACGTAGTACATGGAACAGGGTGCATAGAACTTGGAGGGGGATGTAAAGGAACTTGAGGGGGTGGTGGGGACATTAATAATTATGGAGAATATAGCTATAAGATGGTGGATATGGAAATACAGGTACAACTAGGTAAGAATAGAGAATATAAATACAACGCATTAGTAGAGCATGCAGTAAATTATGCATTCCAAGATACAATGATACCAATTTGATACTGAAGATGCCAGGTGGGAAGGTTGGGGGATCAAAAAAGGCAAATGAGAGAGGATGGGAGGAGAAGCAGGTTGAGGGCATTAGTGTAGGATTACGGGGGTAAGGGGGGGAAGGAGCAATATAAATAAGCAGGGGGAGGATTCTTCTTAATTGAATTTGGTCTGTTTAGACTGGTCTTTTTGACAAATTCATTCAAAGGAAACAATTATTTTTTCATTTGAAACTAATGAGAATATAAATACACTAAGATAATCAAGATTTATATATATATATATATAACATATTAGTAAGTGGAAGCTTGGCAGTAGTAGGGAGGCAGTTTCTGTTGTTAATTTGTTAAAGATAGAGTAGTAGGAAATTCAGTGAAATTCAATTGTCCCAGAGACAACCTGGTCAAGAGTAAAGAAGTCCAAAGTTCCCATCCACGCCAACAAGCAGCACTCACAAGCAATTATAGCAAGCCACCAAAATTACTTACTATTGTAGGGTCCCAGTGCCACACCATGATTGTTCCCAAGCTCCGCCCACAAGCAGCTTCGTTGCTGGAACCATAGTTAAATGCACCAACACTCATGAAAAATGTGTGAGAAATGTTAAAGGACATTGAGACTTTGCCAAATATAAACACTGTCTAATTCATCCACACAGAGTTAACATATTAGTGAAAGTTAGCCACTAGACTTACCACATATACACACACACCTAATATACGTACCTGAAAGTATTAAGATCCTTGCAACATCTTGAGTAGTAATCTGAAATGATAAAAGGGATACCCAGAGGATCAATCCTTATGATTACTTCTTGAACAGTGTAATAATATACATTAATTAAGAAGAAATAAAAGCTAGAATTATATTATACTTATCTGAAATTAACTTGTTCAGAAAGTCAATTTGAAAACTGAATTCTGAAATAGTTCATTATTGCTGAAAAAGAACATAATAGTTTGAAAGCTGTTCATAACCTGGTTCCAGAGTTGCATTTAATCTATTTGTGTTTGAAAAACTTAATTGTGCCACCATTTGACTTTTTTTTAAGTGAATCAGAGCGACAATTTCTCCACTGACAGTTTAATAAATATAATTTCCTTGATACAGAAGTGTCTTTTTATTTTTTTTAAAGTGAGGTTTCCTTGAGGGGAAGTGTAAACTGTTAAAATTTAATAACTCTAGAAAAAAAGAAACCCAAGAAACCTCAACTACCCAGCTACTCATGTGACCATGCAGAAAACAGTTTTACATACCTCATGTATTTCTTCACGGAAAGGGTGGTGGATGCCTGGAATGCCCTTCCGGAGGAAGTGGTGAAGTCTAAAACTGTGAACGACTTCAAAGGGGCATGGGATAAACACTGTGGATCCATCAAGTCTAGAGGGCTTGAATAAAGTGGAGGCATTCAGAGCGGCAGTAGCCACAGCGGCATTCAAACACTGCACGGAGCAGCAGTAGCCACAGAGGCATTCACGGAGCGGGATGCCAGTGGCCAGTAGTTGGTGTTCCACCTTCACGGAGCGGAAGGATGGAGGGCTGCTATTTCCAAAAAAATTAAAAAATAAAACAAAACAAAAATAAAAACAGGGGTGGGCAAGGGTGTGGCCTGCTTGTTACAGTGGTTGCTACCCCTAATTGAGCTGGATGTCACTTGGCTGCAGATACAGAGCTGCTCTCTAAATTGGGTGGAGGGGAATTAGGGCTGGAGGGTACTGGAAGCCAATAGTAACAGGTGGGAGAGAGAAAAAGGGAAAAAAAATGGATAAAGTGCGTAGCTTGCTGGGCAGACTTGATGGGCCGTTTGGTCTTCTTCTGCCGTCATTTCTATGTTTCTATGTTTCTATATTTGTTTACATTGTTATCCCCTTTGCTTTGGATTGTGCGGTCTGTCAGCGTGCCCTCACCAGGGCTGCTTCCTTTTCTTCCAGAGAATCTGCAGGATTATGGGCAAATTTTTAATCCATCGTGTGCATAAAATCCGAGGGTTATGCACGTGGCTGGGTCTTGCGCGCGCAGCGCACATTTTAGAAGGGGCCCGGTCGTGTGCACAACTCCCGTTATGTGCAGAAGTGCCGGGTCAAAGAAAAGGGGTGGTCCGAGGGGCAGGTCTTGAGGCACCAGTACAGCGATCATTTGCCACTGTGCCGGGGAACTCACGCTGGCACTCTGCTGGCACGCGCAACTTGCTAGTGCTCCTGTTGAGGAGCAAAAGGTAAAATAAAAACCAGGGATAAATAGGATAGGATAGGGGTGGAGAGGAGAGGGGAAGGGAAGGGAAAGGGAGGGTAGGGTAGGGGGTACGGAAGTTCCCTCTCAGTCCTCTCTTTAATTGGAGTGGACTGAGAGGTAACTGGGGAAGGCCGCGATGTGTTGCCGTGCGAAATTGCCAAAGTCTACCTCCTCTTGCGTGTGCACATGCGTGCACATGTTATAAAATTGGCTCATCCATGTGTGTGCGCCAGGAAGTATGTGCATATGGACACACACATTCACCTTAAAAACATCTACCCGTTTGTCATCCCAGCTTCTTTCAGAGCCCCTGCATCTCCTCTTCCTTTGACATTAGACTTGGTACTAAACCAGGGTGCGGCACATGCTGAGAATGCATCAAAGATCCTGACTCTGACAGATGGGGGAGGAAGAGAAGGAGGAGTTCTCTCAGCTGGGCTCAAGATTGTTTGTGGCCCATGGAAATCCATTCTCAGATCTTCCAACAAATCTCCAATGCCAGGTCTGGCTTTTCCATGAATGGAGACTATGAGGTCTCCACCAAGTGGCCCTAGTCCGAAGCCTTTAATTTTAGACTATCTACACTGCAGATTATGCCATTCAACTCTGCTCCTCCCCAGAGGTCTGCAGGAATAGGCAGTCTGTTAAGCACAAGGGGAGGGGGGGGGGGGGGATGTTAGACCATGTGACTAGGAGGCAGTGTAGTTTTGATTTAAAGAAGGAAGGATGTGTTTCAGTGTGCTCTCCAGAATTAGGCCCCCAACTTTGCAAAAGAAGGGAGAGACATTGTCCTGCCAGTTCTTGGTGATGGGCTGGAGGTAAAGGGAGGGAAACAGTGATTTTTGCATGAATCTTTCCTAGATTGAAAATGAGGATTCTGATTGGTTTGGCCTGCACCTTCTACAAGGCTGTAACCCCCTCTCCAGAGGTGAAGGAAGGACCTGTACACCCCTTTGACCCATCAAGAAGAGGTTGCAGTGCCCAGCAATTAAGACCCTTTTAGTTTTTTTTCTATTTTGTGGGAAGGAAGGTGTTTTTGCTGCCCCTCTTCTTTGCCCAGTGAGATAATTATTTTCCAAAGAGGAGTTTGGAGAAGAAGACCATCAGGAGACCCCCAACCGCAGTTTCCACCCTGGGATATGGGACACAGGCAGGTGAAGATCTGGAGTGCCCTTCTGGAGTCAGGTACTATTTAGGAAAAGGGACATGTGCCCTGGTTAGGGTAATCCAGTCCCTGAGGACAGACATTCATTCCTAGGGATGTGCATTCGTTTGCGAAGAAACAGGAAATAAAGACGATGTTTCCTATTTTATCGCGTTTCGAGGGGTCGCCGAAATGATAGGAAAACCCATGAAATTTTGTGTGGTTTTCTTATCGGTTTTTTGGGTGGGAAAAAGGGCACTAAAAAAAACAAAACCCAAACCCACCCCAACCCTTCAAATTTCATTAATTGCAACCCCCCACCCACCTGACCCCCAAAACTTGCCCTACCCCCCCCCCCCCCCCAAGACTTACCGAAAGTCCCTGATGGTCCAGCAGGGTCCTGGGAGTGATCTACCCCTCTTGGACCGTCAGCTGCCACTAATCAAAATGGCACCGATGGCCCTTTGCCCTTACTGTGTGAAGGGGCTATTGGGGCCATTGGCCGGCGCCTGTCACATGGTAGGAGCAATGGATGGCCCGCGCCATTTTTTAAGATCATGGCTGAATTACAAGTTCCAAGTTTCAGTAAAAAGGGACACTTCCACAGAGGGATACATAATTTAAAGTTGTACTACAGCAAAGACAAGGAATCTGGATGTATTTGGACATTTTATTGATATACTTTATTGTTTTCCCTCCAATCAATATCAGTAAATATTATTTTGAACACCTGTCCAGTGAGTCCTGCCTCTGTCCCGAAAGGAGTAACACACACACAGACACACAAGGTTTCACTTGCTGGGCCACATAGGTTATCATTCAACCTCAAAGAATCCCCTCTGGGAGAAAGAAAAATTGGGGAAAAAAGCAGAAGAGCTAGCCTGCATAAAGAAATGTTTTATGATACTTTGTAATCATCACTCTTCCCCAAAATGGGGTTACACATGCCTTGTAAAGGAGGGGACAAACTCGCAGCTCCCAGTTTGTTGTGTTCCACGGCCGTGGCAGACCACGACCTCGGCCCTCTACCTTGTCCACGGCATTCCTTCGCCGCAGGAGCCCCGGGGGAGAGCTCTGACTCAGGCCGTTGCTTCGGTGCGCCCCCCCCCCCCCCCCGGTGCTGCTCACTGCAGGGGGAGCCTTCCTGCACACACCTCGCGGCGTCCAGCGGCGTCTCTCCTCCATGGGGGGAAAATCAAAGATGGCCGCCGCCATCCTTAGGTACGAGGCCGCACCTCCTTTACAGATTTAAAGGGACCTAATCCCTTTAACTAGCTTCACCTGTTCTTGATCAGCCTGAGCAGGGGAAGTATATAGGGAAGCTTCCTCTGCTCATTCAGTGACTTGGCAACGTCCTCCAGTGCTGTCTAGTCTGCTTGCTTCGGTGAGTTCCTTGAGCTTTGGATCCTGTTCCTGTTTCATCTTGGTGTTCCTGGTTCCTGACTTCGGATTGGCTTATGGTGATTCTCTGGTGTATGACTTCGGATTGGCAAGCGGTGATTCTCTGGTGTGTGACTTCGGACTGGCAAGTGGTGATCCCTCAGTGTGTGACCTCGGACTGGTGAGCGACGACCCTCTGGCACTCGACCTAGGACTCCTTCTAGACTACCGTCTCCAAGGGCCCGCCTAAGTCCCAGCGATCCGGGTCCCTACGGGCTCCTCTCGGGGGGACCACGGGCTTCCAGGGTGAAGCTCCAGTCTGCCCTTGCACCGATACCTTGACCTCTCAAAGGTCCACCTAAGCCACAGTGGTCTGGGTCCTACAGGCTCCTCCTGGGGGCACCACAGACTTCCAGTGGTGAAGACACAGCTCCTCATCTCTTCATCTGCTTCCGCAGTCGCCTCAGTCTCCAGTGCCGATGGTCAGCTGGTCCCGTCTTCCGCTCTGCCTCGCCACCCGACGAGAGAACCTACGGATCTTCCGAAAGATATACCATCCTCCTGTCGGCCAAGGGTTCACAAGCCTGAGCATAACACAGTTGGAGGCTCCACATGGTAAGCATTCTGCTTTCCTTTTCTTCTTACTACAATAGCAAAACAGAAAAACGAGGAAATAACCACTTAAGGGTTAGATAGGCCATATGGTCTTTTTCTGCCATCATGTTTCTATGATTCTGTGATAAGAAACTAAAGAACAGTCTGGGCTAAGGAACTCTGGCAGGCAGCATTTGTCTGCTGCAGCTATCTTGAAATTCTTCCTGCCTAGCATTTTTGGCTCTGGGATTGGTTTGCAACTCTGTCGGTGGCAGTTGCCTTTATTTCTGTGTTGGCCCTCTCTATTATATTTGTGGGGCATGCAGACCCCATAACATTAAGTACATTCATATAGTAAAATAGTGTTCTGCTATCTTTTCACCTCCTGGGACTGGGAACAATGCCCTGAAAGTGATGAGTTTTCAGAAGGTAAAGAAAAGTACTGCAGTTCCTAATTAGGACATGTGCGATAAGGAATTCATGTAGTGATGCCCAATAGAGCTGGGAGCAGTTAGAGAAGCACTGGGCAAAGTGGGCATATTTCATAAGGTCAGACTGGGAGCAGAATAACTAATTCTGTTTTATGTTTTAAATTATTTTGTTTCCAATGGATTTACATAGAGTTCCATGGTCATACTGCAGTTAAAAAAGAAATAAAAAAAAGAGCATGTTAAGAGGTGGAGTATGGGTTTCAGTCCTCTTCTGCCATATTGACCTCAGAGTATAAAAATGTTCCAGACTTGCAAGATACGTATCTAATATGGCCACAGATTGAACAAGGGATAATGAGGTTAATACAGTTGATAGTGATAAGTTTATCACATCTTTCAGAACAAGGTACTGTATGTCCTAAAATTCTGTGTAAAGAAGGGGTTTGTAGGAGATTTCTGAGATACACAGCTGCATTTTTTTTTAAACATACAGGATCATTTTTTAATGAGGGAGAGAGAATTAATTTTAATAGGGCATTGTACAATTGACCTCTTGTTGTACCTTTTATTGATTCAAATGATAGAAAGTCTTCAGTCATATCAAATTTGCAGTTAATTCCTCTGAATGTGTATGTAACACCACCACCCCGAACCCCTCCAAACCCACCCTGAATTGAATTTGCCCATCTACAGTGCTACTTAGTCTATTCCTCCCCATTAAAGTTCTCTCTCTCTTTCTCTCCATCGTGTGTTGCAATATATATATATATATGTATATATATTTTTTAATTTATACTTGTCTATAAAATGTCTCTAAGTTTGGAATAAGGGCAAACCAGTCTCTGTCTTATTTATTCAAACTTTGCTTCAAGCTGTTAGGTTTTAGTTTTGATTATGTTTTTTCTTTTTTTTTTTCTGTAATGAAATGTGCTTCACACATGTTTATGAGCAGCTTGGAACTTGAGCAAAGCAGCAGAGTTAAATAGGTCAGCTTGCAGTGTGTACACCACCTTTATAACATTGTGAGGGGAGTTCTTTGCTTACTGGTTACAAATGGGTGGGGGCAACTCCTCTGAAAATGTTGCAAAGTGTTGCAAACTTCGGTTTGAGCATTAATTGGTACTCACGTCAGCTGCCTATTAACGGGGGTGATCAGATAGTTCAATCCGTGACTAGCTTTGTCATCAAAAAGAAAGTCGAGGAACGGTTTCTATGGCAACTACAAAGTATCCCTGTTGGTAGACAGACAATTTTGCTAGATCTGAAACTGATTGACAGGTCTATTCCTCTGCAACTGACCCACAGAAATTAGCAAGTAAAAGTTATTATGCTGGCTTGTATTGAAGAGTTCTCAACATCTTAAAGTGCTCTTGTAAGTCCTTTTGCAGCGTTTGCATGAGAAACCTGGCATGGATTGTCCTGATGGTTATAGCTTCAGTCTGATGGATTCTTTGTGGGGGAGGGGAGTAGAGCTGGTGAGAATAACTTAATTTTCTGTTCCCTGTATGACAGAATTGTTGAAGCATGGAGAGAGGGGTAACATGCATATCAAAGGGCTTAATCTGAATAATATGTTACTTTTCAAAAGCTGGAGACATAAGAATAAGACAAATCTATGTGCTCAATGATCCAAGCTTGAATACACTGTTTTCTTCTGAGGTTATCCAAATAAAAGAAGTCCTCAAGTAATTAAGGTCTCCCTCTTGATTTCAGAGGTATATAAAGAGTTTGTAATTTAAACAGCATCTTGGTAGATCTGCCTAATTTTCCTGCACTAGAAGACTTACAAAAAAAAATAGAAATGTATTTATTCAGAACTGAGAGCAGCATATTCTATATTCTCTTGATATGGACTGTATGCAATACTTATCCAGTCAGCACAGATTTCAGGTGGCTTTCTGTGCAAATTTTGTGACAGTACATGCTTCCAGTCTGGTAACAAATGTTGAAAAACATGGACGTGTCACAAGATAGCCTACATATATAGCCAAATATCCATTGTTGACCCGTGCTATTCATTTCTTTTCCCTATTGTGTGATAGGAGTAATTGAAGTAAATGTGTACGCCAAACATCAGAACATTTTATGCATTTTCCAAAGTCCTTAAATTTTGGCTGCTTTGTACATGGAAACCAAACCTATCTGAACTGTAGTAAGGTAAAGCAATCTTCTCTTTCTGGTCATAGTTTTTCTTTTTACATTCCACATGGGTGAACAAAGAGTTATTTTATGACGTATATTGGGTTTATGATCTCTTTTATAGCCAGCTACTTCAAAAGTTAGTGATTTTAAGAAGAACATTAAAATTTGTTTTTTTTTCTTTTCGCTTTTCCTGCTTTCATGTGTTTATAAGACGGCTTTTAACAGAACTCAGGATATTCCATTAGAAAACCCACAGGATATTTCTTTAGAAAATGAATGCTCCCTATCTTTAGAAAGGACTCATTAACTAAATGCTGAATCATATGATATCTTTCTCAGAGTTCGGGGGGGAGGAGGAGGGGGGCGCAGACTCTTTGCATATCTTATCGGGCGAGTGGATCAAATGTAAGCAAGGGGGATTGTGTGGCTTTTGACAGCCCTGGCTGCTGTGCTTTTCAGCAGCTAATTATTGTTTTCAAGAGGCAGTCACACTCACAAGTAGATGGTATGTACAAATCCCTTTAGCCTCCAATCAGACTAAAAAGGCATCTAGGGTTCCACCCCCGCCCCTCCCCCACACTTGTTTAAGAATAAAAGAAATAACTGGAAGAAAGGGATAGAATAAGAGGATTTACATGAATATCTATGATATCCATATAGCTCCGAGCTGCTCATGGGGCATTTTTCATCCCTTCTCCTCCTGTTAGCTCTCATTCCACAGCATTCTGTGATTTACAGCATTACTTTAATTGGTAACAAATCACGACGGCAAATCAGGGAATATTTATTGGGGCCCATGCAGAATTTTAGGACAGACAACGATAATCCAGTTAACATTGAACTACCTGGTCATTCTAACAATGCAATTCTTTAAGTTTAACCCTGTAAATAAGACTCACTAAAACCTTACTGGCTAATTTTGAAAGGAAAGTGTATATGCCCCCATAAATGTATCGGCGCGTGAGCGGAGATTCCGTACAATTTTATTTCGTGCGCGCAAGTATGTGTTTATCATTTAAAATCTCCCTACCGCGCATATCTGTGTATGTAATCTTAAGAGGCGGCGCAAGTTAATGTCCTGGGTGTATTTCAGCAAGGGCTTTTGCGACTTTCATTCGCCTATGCAGGCGGATTTTAAAACATGCTCGCATGAGGGGAAAAAAAACAGTTTTTCAAATCAGTCCGCCAGCTTGTCCAGTTGATATTGAGGTCTTCAAGACCCCTCCGGTTCTTCATCCTGTAAGCTAAGCCCCCCACTTGACCCCAAATCTTCAGGCTGTGCTGAATGAAAGCCCTAAAACTGAAGACCTCTAGACTTGCTCCTCAGCAGGACCAGCAGTAAAGGTTATGCAGATTAGAGATGTGAATCGTGTCCTCGACCGTCTTAACGATCGATTTCGGCTGGGAGGGGGAGAGAATCGTATTGTTGCCGTTTGGGGGGGTAAAATATCGTGAAAAATCGTGAAAAATCGTGAAAAATCGAAAAAACGTAAAATCGCAAAACCGGCACATTAAAACCCCCTAAAACCCACCCCCGACCCTTTAAATTAAATCCTCCCCCAAATGACTTAAATAACCTTCGGGTCCAGCGGCGGTCTGGAACGGCAGCGGTCCGGAACGGGCTCCTGCTACTGAATCTTGTTGTCTTCAGCCGGCGCCATTTTGGAAAATGGCGCCGAAAAATGGCGGCGGCCATAGACTAACACGATTGGACGGCAGGAGGTCCTTCCGGACCCCCGCTGGACTTTTGGCAAGTCTTGTGGGGGTCAGGAGGCCCCCCCCAAGCTGGCCAAAAGTTCCTGGAGGTCCAGCGGGGGTCAGGGAGCGATTTCCCGCCGCGAATCGTTTTCGTACGGAAAATGGCGCCGGCAGGAGATCGACTGCAGGAGGTCGTTCAGCGAGGCGCCGGAACCCTCGCTGAACGACCTCCTGCAGTCGTCCTAAAACGATTCACATCCCTAATGCAGATAACATGCGGAGATGCGCCATAGTGAGTTGTTTTTTTTTAAATTTGGAGTTACACTCATAGGTTTTGGCCCTGCGCCAGGAGGTGAAGGGAAGATTGTGCTGTCTGCTGCCACCATTCTACAGACAAGCTGGTGCAATATCAGCAAGATTGAGCGCCCGCTCTCCTAACGTGCAGCCAGTCATCTCTCCTGGACAGGCAATGCATTATTTAAATAAAGGGTTGCACTACAGTGGTCCTGTTAGGGATAGATTGTGCATCCCTAGTGCATCCAGGGCATTGGCACCCAGGAGAAGTGGCTGTGCGCCGGTTAGGAAAACGACGCTCAATTAATGGGCGTCCATTTCCCTAACTTGACAGCTGGCAAAATCTTTTTTCATACTGCGGCCTGTGGTTCCTTCTACTTAGTACTGGGACAATACTGAGTAGGAGGAACCACAGAAAAGCACTATTTTTGGGCTTTTTTTTTGTGGAGGATTTTTTAGACAGCTCAGGACAATGCCAGCCTGGGGCTGGCGTAAAGTTTTTCCATGTTAAAATGTGCTCATTGGGTGCAAGGTATTTTTTTTGCATCAGTGGTAACAGCTAATAGCTTCATCTACATATATTTACATGTGATGAGCGCTATTAGCTGTGTGCTGGTTTGGACGCACGTTTTGAACGCGCTAATCCCCTTATGGTATCAGATATTAGCCTATCATGTCCAAAATGTGCATCCAAAAGCTTGTTAGCCTGTGTGCTAGGCTCGGTGCACAACACTGCATCGGCCTGAAGAGAGAAAGTGGCAGAGCAGGAAAGTACAAGAGGGGATAAGGCAGAGTTTAATTTGCATACTGGGAATGTAGGCATGTGGCAACTTTCCTCTTAAATTAGATGATTACTGGTAGGAAAGTCTTCAAAGGACAAATTTAAGTACTGGTCAGAAATATTCCCTATATTGTGGATATTTTCCATGCACAATGAATTTTGCATTTGTGTTGAATTTAAGAGTTGTTCAAATACCCATGAGCAAAATAATTAGCATATATTAATTGATTTGTGATTGCCAATGTGAAGATTTAGCAAAAAATAAACTATGGCTCTTCTATCCATTTCCGTAACTGATACTTACTGTGCTGGAAGATCTGAACTGTATTATGTCTTATTATGCTCTTATAAAGTTCTCCTCTTGTTTATATTTTTCATGCAGTCTTTGATTTTGTTGCATTATTTTAGTGATTTTAATACAGGTACATCATCTGTCCATCTGGCCTTCAGATTGTCAGTATCAAGCAACTTTGCCAAACACAAATAGTAAGGAGCTGAGATATCATTTTGAAGGCACATACCAACAATGTTTTATTTTGATAGTATTTGCATGTATCTTTGGGTTGTTTCCACCTCTATTGCTATACATTATCTCACAAAATTATGGAATCAAACTCTCCATACATACCATGTGAATAACTTCATGAGGTCAGTTCTATTCTTAGGAAGATTTTGATAGATTTTTCTTCTTCTCTGGTACTAGTCTGGCCCAATCTACCCGTTCAGGATCAGAACCAGGAGTGTGCATCGTAGACCCCTATGTCTCCAGGAGAAATATTTAATGTAAAGTAGAAATGACTCAGAACCTTTCTGCGGCAGCATGAACAAATTCTTTACCTGGGAAACTGAGATAGAAAAACAGAAGAGATAGGGAAAGATTTTAAAAGGGAGCATGTGCACGTCCATTGTGCATCTTGCATGCGCCGAACCCACGCTGCCTTCCCCCGTTCCCTCCCAGGCCACTCCAAAATCAGAGCGGCCTCGGAGGGAATTTCCCTTCTCCCCCATGCCACCTTCCCTTTCCTTTCCCTAACTCTCCCACCCCCCAACCCTAAGCTACCCCCCCCCCCCAAAAAAAAAATGTCTTACCCAGTTATGCCTGCCTTGGGGAGGTGCAAGTTACGCGCCGGCCGACTGCTGGCACACAATCCTGGACACATCGGCAAATGGCCGCTGTGCCTCGAGGCTCCTGCCCCGCCTCCGGACTGCCCCACCCATGCCCCGCCTCTTTTTGTAAGTCCCGGAACTTTCACGCGTCCCGGGGCTTTACGCACGCCGCCGGGACTTTTTAAAATCGGCCTGGCGCGCGTGAGGTCGGTTATACGCGTAAATCCTACGGATTTACATGTGTAACCTTTTGAAAATCCAGCACATTATGTAGACAGCTTAGCACACCAGTTTCAACAACATCAGGATCAGCTGAATACCATGTCTGGATATCTTCATTGTCTCCTTGTTGGGTGGTACCACCTTGGCCTGGGCTTCCCCACTCTGTGAAAGGGATGACCCACTCTTGGGGGGATCTAGCATGCTTTCTGCAAGAGTTCTGACAAATATGTGATAAGCCCGGTCGCACAACCTCCAAGGCTTCCAAATTCCTACAGATCAAGCAAGGCTCCCGGTCTGTAGGGGAATACATGGTAGACTTTCATACCTTAGTCTCTGAACTCCAGTGGGGCAGTGACAGCCTGATTGTAATTTTCCACAAGGACTTCCGAAATGCATTAAAGATGAGCTAGCTGCCCAAGACCTGACACCCTGGAAGGGCTGATCAGCCTAGCCATGTGACTAGACCTGAGGTTCCAGAAACAGGTCAAAGAAAGAAACCTGACTGATTACTAGGGGTGTGCATTCGTTTTGAACGCATATGTAAAACGCAACTTATTTTTTTTTTAACTTAAAAAAGTGATGAGGCGCAACGATCGCAATTTCCAACTTATTCAACATAGCTATGTTGAATAAGTTGGAAATCGCGATCGTTGATCCTAAATAAACACTTAAACCCCCCACCCTCCTGACCCCCCCAAGACTTACCAAAACTCCCTGGTGGTCCAACGGGGGGTCCGGGAGCGGAGGCGCGGTGGACCACGTGATGTCCGCGTCACGTCGGAGTGACGCGGACGTCACATGGTCCACCGCGCCTCCGCTCCCGGACCCCTCGTTGGACCCAACCGGAACTTTTGGCCAGCTTGGTGGGGCCTCCTGACCCCCCCAAGCTGGCCAAAAGTTCTGGTTTGGTCCAGCGGGGGTCCCGGAGCGGAGGCGCGGTGAATCACGTGATGTCCGCGTCACTCCGACGTGACGCCGACGTCACGTGATCCTCGCAAAGGAATACAGGAATGGCTTTCTGACTCCCCGCTGGACCACCAGGGAGTTTTGGTAAGTCTTGGGGGGGGGGGATTAAGGAGGGTGAGGGGTTTAAATTTTTATTTAGGGAACCGGTGCACGTATGGACATAGCCTCAACTTATGGAATTCTACATATGTCCATATTGACCGAAATTGACCCTCACCTTCGACTTATGGACTTATGAACATAAACTTTTTGTCTGCACATCCCTACTGATTACCTCATCCATCTTGCTCCAAATTTTCAGCAACCTGTAACTAACTGCTCTCCTCTAGAGTCAGGACCACGATTCGTTGAACATATGCCAGTGCATTACTTTAAAATCTCAGACAATATAAAGGAGAAGTGTCTTACACTTAACCTATGCTTATACTGCGTTGCCCCTGGCCATTTTGCAAGGTGCTGCCCAAACAAACCAGGAAACTCAAGGACCTAGATCTGGTGGGAGAGGCCACCCTAGATAAGAACATAAGAAATTGCCATACTGGGTCAGTCCAAGGGTCCATCAAGCCCAGCATCTTGTTTCCAACAGTGGCCAATCCAGGCCATAAGAACCTGGCAAGTACCCAAAAGCTAAGTCTATTCCATGTTACTATTGCTAATGGCAGTGGCTATTCTCTAAGTGAACTTAATAGCAGGTAATGGACTTCTCCTCCAAGAACTTATCCAATCCTTTTTTAAACACAGCTATACTAACTGCCCTAACCACATCCTCTGGCAACAAATTCCAGAGTTTAATTGTGCGTTGAGTAAAAAAGAACTTTCTCCGATTAGTTTTAAATGTGCCCCATGCTAACTTCATGGAGTGCCCCCTAGTCTTTCTATTATCCGAAAGAGTAAATAACCGATTCACATCTACCCATTCTAGACCTCTCATAATTTTAAACACCTCTATCATATCCCCCCTCAGCCGTCTCTTCTCCAAGCTGAAAAGTCCTAACCTCTTTACTCTTTCCTCATAGGGGAGCTGTTCCATTCCCCTTATCATTTTGGTAGCCCTTCTCTGTACCTTCTCCATTGCAATTATATCTTTTTTGAGATGCGGCGACCAGAATTGTACACAGTATTCAAGGTGCAGTCTCACCATGGAGCGATACAGAGGCATTATGACATTTTCCGTTTTATTCACCATTCCCTTTCTAATAATTCCCAACATTCTGTTTGCTTTTTTGATTGCCACAGCACACTGAACCAACGATTTCAATGTGTTATCCACTAGGGATGTGAATCATTTTTTGACGATTTAAAACAATCGTCAGATATATTTTAAATCATCAAAAATCATTAGAGCCGCGATATAATAGCAATTCCCCCGATTTATCGTCAAAAAATCGTAAATCGGGGGAGGGGGGTGGGCGGGAAAACCGACACACCAAAACAACCCTAAAACCCACCCCGACCCTTTAAAACAAATCCCCCACCCTCCCGAACCCCCCCAAAATGTTTTAAATTACCTGGGGTCCAGTGGGGGGGGGGGGGTCCCGGCGCAATCTCCCGCTCTCGGGCCACGACTGCATTAATAGAAATGGCGCCAGTGGCCCTTTGCCCTTACCATATGACAGGGCAAAGGTAGCACCGGTGCGATTTTGGTTCCTGTCACCCGACGTCACAAGTGCAGGAGATCACTCCCGGACCCCTGCTGGACCCCCAGGGACTTTTGGCCAGCTTGGGGGGACCTCCTGACCCCCACAAGACTTGCCAAAAGTCCAGCGGGGGGCCGGGAGCGACCTCCTGCACCCGGGCCGTATTGCCAATATTCAAAATGGCACCGGCGCTACCTTTGCCCTCACTATGTCGACCAATGCTCCATTGCTCAGTGCGTGCAGGGGTGTGCGCAAGGTCACGCACTAAGCAGAAGAGACACGTGCAAGGCCACAGACTGTGCACAAGGGATGCAATTCATCACTGAAAAATGCGTGTATTTTGCACAGTTCATGATCATATGTGCGAGCATTGCAAAATACTTGCCACTTGTGACGAGATGCGCCAGATGCGTGTTTATGGCTATGCGCGTGCATGTTTTAGAATCTACCTTTTATTTGGGCCCATATCCTTTCCAGTCCATTAAATATTGAAGTTATTTTTCACCATCTTGGAGTTGATGATTTTGTTCACCTTAAATTCAGTATCGACATCAAAAGGTCCTGGGGAGGGTGCCATCCTACAGTACCTTTTGAGGGATAGGGGCTTGAGTAAGGAGACATCGAAGGAATTAGGGATGCAAAATGATGATAAAATCTCAAGTTTATAGGTGGCTGGATTAATTTGATTTAAGATCTGGTAAGGCCTTATAAACCTGGGAGACAACTTGAAGGAAGGAATCCTCAGGCAGATGTCCCTATTGCTGAGCCATACTTTGTCTCCCAGAGAGAGTTGGGGTGCTGGCCCATGTTGCCAGTTGACATATTTTTTGTACCAGTCAGTGACCTTCATGAGAGAGGTTTTACGTTTTTTTCCTGATATCCAGCAGGTTGGAACTCAAGAAGTCACCCCCTGCTGCTTGTGTGTAATGAGGAAGGGATAAAAGCATGATAGAATACCTACCATACGCAACTTAGAAGGGGGAAGCCCCAGGGACTCATTCACATGTTTGTTGTAGTCTCTGGCAGAGACATAAACTCTAAGTAAACCTTCAAGAATTTGGTTGATTGTCACTGTCTGGTCGTTAGACTGTGGGAGATATGCTGAAGAAAATTCTAGGGTCACATCCAGTTGTCTGCAGAGGGTCCTCCAGAATCTTGACATAAACTGCACATTACTGTCACTAATGCCTCTGTACCACTCCATGGTGAGACCACACTGAGCACTGTGTACATTTCTGGTCACCACATCTCAAAAAAGATATAGTGGCACTGGAGAATAGGGATGTGCATTCATTTTTGCCAAATCGGAAAATTTCAAAGAAATTGTCCAATTTGGCATGGGTCGGAGGACCTGAATCCCGAGATGGATTATCCCCGAACTTCGGGGAAAATTAGTTGTTCGGGTTAGCATGGGGGGGTAGGGATGTGAATCGTTTTTTGATGATTTAAAATATTGTCCGATATATTTTAAATCGTCAAAAATCGTTAGAGGCGATATTTAATAGGAATTCCCCCGATTTATCATCAAAAATCGTAAATCGGGGGAAGGGGGAGGGGAGGGGGATGGCGGGAAAACCGGCACACTAAAACATCCCTAAAATCCACCCGACCCTTTAAAATAAATCCCCCACCCTCCTGAACCCCCCCCAAAATGTCTTAAATTACTTGGGGTCCAGTGGGGGGGTCCCGTTGTGATCTTCCACTCTCGGGCCACGAGTGCGTTGATAGAAAATGGTGCCGGCGCTACCTTTGCCCTGTCATATGACAGACATATACTTTCACTCGGTGCTTATTTTTATCAGTGATTTTCTATGAATCCGCTCAAATAATTTCTTACAGCAACAAATTTTTTTGTTTTTATTTTAACAATCATATAGGAAAACGGGTGGATGTTTCATATATTATAAGCAACCATCCAGGTGCCGATATTTTCAATTGTAATCATTAACAACCTCCCGCCTCCAATTTTTATTTGAATTTTATAGCTTTAAAATATATTGAGCTGGATCATAAAAAATCCCATTTTTTGTATGTTTAATTTTTATTTTTTATCCATATTTAATTTAATAAAATCTTCTTTCTGTGACTAGCACTTTTCTATGTATTGGTTTTTTTCAGCCGTCGTCGGGAAAAAACCATTACTTAGCTTTACTGAATGTCTTTTGTACTCCAGACTTGCGCAAGTTTCGACAATTGCTGTCTTCCTCAGGGTATATTCATTCTTTCATTGTTCTTCTTCAATGATAAAGCTGTTCAAAATTCTCCGGTGCTCTATAGAGCCTCCATCTTCATTCAATTCCTGACGGCGTCTGTGCTCTCTCTTACTTCAACGTTCCTTTTAAGAATGAATATACCCTGAGGAAGACAGCAATTGTTGAAACTTGCGCAAGTCGGGAGTACAAAAGACATTTAGTAAAGCTAAGTAATGTTTTTTTCCGACGACGGCTGAAAAAAACAAATACATAGAAAAGTGCTAGTCACAAAAAGAAGATTTTATTAAATTAAATATGGATAAAAAATAAAAATTAATCATACAAAAAATGGGATTTTTTATGATCCAGCTCAATATGATGAAAACAATACTCTCATCAACTCCAGAAGCGCAACACAATTCGCAAACTCATCCATTAACCACTCCCCTACCCTCAGAGACTTAGGGGTACGTCTAGACAATCAAGTCAACCTTAAGTCCTTCGTTCACAACACAACTAAAGAATGTTATTTTAAACTTCAAGTGCTCAAAAATCTGAAACCACTCCTTCACTTCAGTGACTTCCGTCTTGTAGTTCAGTCTTTAATTCTGTCTAAGTTAGATTACTGCAACTCTCTACTGTTAGGTCTTCCGGCCTTATCTACAAAACCCCTACAGATGGTGCAGAACGCTGCGGCGAGGCTACTCACCAACACTAACAAAAGAGCCCACATCACACCTATTCTCCACAGCCTCCACTGGCTACCTATAAAAGCCAGAATCAACTTCAAGACTTTATCAATGATTCACAAGGATATTATGGGCATCGCTCACCTAAATCTTAACTCGCAACTCCGCCTTCACACGTCACAAAGACCTATTAGATATAATTACAAAGGTTCATTATATGCTCCCCCGATCAAAACTTCACTAACTAAACGAGCACTTTCCACAGCCGGGCCCACCCTTTGGAATTCATTACCGCCGGATCTTCGACAAGAAAGATGCCATCCAACTTTCAAGAAAAACCTAAAAACGTGGCTCTTTCGGCAAGCCTTTCCGGAATCACAGGAACACTCTGACACCGGTCAAAGAACAAAATAGTCCACTACAAGTTCCATGACCACACATTTCTCCTCAGGGCCTGAATACGCCTTTTCTGGACAGCCCACTCGCCTCGAAAGACCCCTTTTGTTGATATATTAGTCCATTAGCTCATGCACTTCTCTGGTTCATGCCCCTCATGTATTCACTGTTACCTGCTTATCTCAAATTAACTCAACATTTATTTTTAACTATTTTATAACTTTATTCACGTTAATGGAAGAGTTATTGTTGTCTACTTTATATTTATATTGTTATATTTATCAGTTTATTTTTATACTTATTTTACATTCTTATGTTCAGAATCACTGTTTAATGTAACGCCTTATCCGCGACAGTTTTTGTTCTATGGAAACCGACCTGATTTGATATTTGTATCGAATGTCGGTATATAAAAATCTTAAATAAATAAATATATTTTAAAGCTATAAAATTCAAATAAAAATTGGAGGCGGGAGGTTGTTAATGATTACAATTGAAAATATCGGCACCTGGATGGTTGCTTATAATATATGAAACATCCACCCGTTTTCCTATATGATTGTTAAAATAAAAACAAAAAAATTTGTTGCTGTAAGAAATTATTTGAGCGGATTCATAGAAAATCACTGATAAAAATAAGCACCGGGTGAAAGTATATGTGTGATATATTTGATATTCATTTGGTGAGGATCTTAATTGAGAGACTGTCATATGACAGGGCAAAGGTAGCACCGGCGCCATTTTGGTTCCTGTCCCCAACGTCATGAGCGTAGAAGATCCCTCCTGGACCCCCGCTGGACCCCCAGGGACTTTTGGCCAGCTTGGGGGGGCCTCCTGACCCCCACAAGACTTGCCAAAAGTCCAGCAGGGGTCCGGGAACGACCTCCTGCACTCAAATCGTGTTGCCGTAATGAAAAATGGCGCCGGCCGTATGGCCATATTGCCGTACGGCAAAATTGGGCCGGCCGTATGGCCGGCGCCATTTTTCATTACGGCAACACGATTCGAGTGCAGGAGGTCGTTCCCGGACCCCCGCTGGACTTTTGGCAAGTCTTGTGGGGTTCAGGAGGCCCCCCCAAGCTGGCGAAAAGTCCCTGGGGGTCCAGCGGGGGTCCGGGAGTGATCTTCTACGCTCATGACATCGGGGACAGGAACCAAAATGGCGCTGGCACTACCTTTGCCCTGTCATATGAC
This sequence comes from Rhinatrema bivittatum, assembly GCF_901001135.1. Classification (NCBI taxonomy): domain Eukaryota; kingdom Metazoa; phylum Chordata; class Amphibia; order Gymnophiona; family Rhinatrematidae; genus Rhinatrema; species Rhinatrema bivittatum. Next base: position 660,149,423 of record NC_042615.1, on the reverse strand, counting down.
AGGGCAAAAGTAGCGCCAGCGCCATTTTCTATCAACGCACTCGTGGCTCGAGAGTGGAAGATCACAACTGGACCCCCCCACTGGACCCCAGGTAATTTAAGACATTTTGGGGGGGTTCGGGAGGGTGGGGGATTTATTTTAAAGGGTCGGGGTGGGTTTTAGGGATGTTTTAGTGTGCCGGTTTTCCCGCCTTCCACTGATTTACGATTTACACGATATTTTAAAAAACAAAACCGCGACGATCCGATTCCCTCCCCCCCCAGCCGAAATCGATCGTTAAGATGATCGATCACATGATACACATCTCTATGGGGGGGAGGGGCACATTTATTAAAAAAATAAACCAAACCCACCCCAATTTTCAAATTTAGTTAATTACAACCCCCACCGTCCTGACTCCTCAAAAACTTTCCTAAAGTCCCTGGTGGTCCAGCGGGGTCCCGGGAGTGATCTCCCATTCTCTGGCCATCAGTTGCCAGTAAACAAAATGGTGCCAGTGGCCCTTTGCCCTTACCATGTAACAGGGGCTACCGGTGCCATTGGTCGGCCCCTGTCTCATGGTAGGAGAAATGGATGGCAGGCGCCATCTTAGTAAATGGCATGAGCAATCCATTGCTCCTTCCATGTGACAGGAGCTGACCAATGGCACCGGTAGCCCCTGTCACATGGTAAGGGCAAAGGGCCACCGGCGCCATTTCCATGGGTCGTCCGACCTGAAGCCCGACCCGGCAGATAAAAATGAAACCCATCTCTACTGGAGAAGGTGCAGAGAAGGGCAACCAAAATGATAAAGGGATGGAGCAGCTCACCTATGAGGAAAGGCTAAAGTGGTTAGGGCTGTTCAGCTTGGAGAAGAGACGGCTGAGGGGGGATATAATAGAGGTCTTTAAAATCATGAGAGGGTTAGAAGGGTAGAGGTGAATCAGTTATTTACTCTTTCAGTTAATAGAAGGACTAGGGGGCACTCCATGAAGTTGCATGTAGCACATTTAAGACTAATCGGAGAAAATTCTTTTTCACTCAATGCACAATTAAACTCTGGAATTTGTTGCCAGGGGATGTGGTTAATGCAGTTAGTGTAGCTGGGTTTAAAAAAGGGTTGGATAAGTTCTTGGAGGAGAAGTCCATTAACTGCTATTAATCAAATTTACTTAGAGAATAGCTTCTACTATTACTGGGATAAGTAGTAGGGATGTGCAGAAGGGACAGATTCGTCCGATTCGGTATTCGTGTTCGTCGGGACCCAAATACGTTGCAGTCATTTTCATAGGGTGAAACCCGATTCGTCCATTAGTTGAATTCGGTATTCGTTTTCCATTAAAGTTGGAAAAACAAAGAAAACCCTTCCCAACCCTTTAATTTTAATTAACTACAACCCCCCCCCCCCTCCTGATCCCCCCCCCCCCCAAGACTTGCCAAAAGTCCCTTGTGGTCCAGCAGGGGTCCTGGAGTGATCTCCTGCACTCGGGCCGTCGACTGCCGGTATTCAAAATGGTACCGATAGCCTTTGCCCTTACTATGTCACAGGGGCTACCAATGCCATTGGTTGGCCCCTGGCACATGGTAGGAGCAATGGACGGCTGACACCATCTTGTGCTCCTACCATGTTGCATTCGTGGGGTTTGCCATATATTTTGGGAACCCACAAATGCAACAAATAGGGACCTATATGTTGCAGATTGCGCATTCGTTCAAAACGAAAGCACATCCCTAATCAGTATCTGAAAGTAAAATTATCCCGAAAGTAGCAGAAAAACTTGAATCAATGCTAATTAGAAAAAATTCTGCTAAATAATAGAGGCTTCAGTTGTATGCAAAGAGTGACCATCATACAGAGCCCTTGCAACTGGGAGCTTATACTGAGCAAGCTTTTATAGGTTCTGGTGCTTTATAATCATAAGTCACTTCTTGTGTGCAAGTCTATCAGAGAAATGTATTCCCCCTTCTTCTCTTTAGTTATGGAGGGCTATATGAAAATGCATTTATCTTGCAATGAAATATCCAAAAATGCAGCTGTACTGAGATCTTCTGCACTTGTCCTTTGGAATGACGGATCAATAGTGCCTTTGTGTCTACCGACACTGCAATGTTTCGAAATCCTTCTTCAGGGAACACAAAGTTGTGAACTGCAAGAGGATAGATTATTTGAAGAAGTGCGGTCAATATACCATCAGGAATGGATTTGCATTGCATTTTAGTTGCCACAAGCTACCCATAAGCGTTCATGCCCGAGGATTTCGGGCATGATTTGTTCCAGAAGCCCATGCAATTAAAATATATATTGAAAGAACTTCCTGGAAAGGACTAGAGTCATAGGTGTTTTGTTTGCCATCTCAAGGGGAAGACCTAGGACCCTGCGCTTCACCCCAAATGCCTACAATTTCAGCCTCCTCTTCTATGTGGCAGGGATACCACATTGCATTCTGGGCTGCTTCGTAGGCGGATGCACGCTCCAGACATCCTCTTTTAAAGAGTCCATGGTGGGAACATAGCTGCGGCTCCATCAGATGATATCAGCCTTGCCCAGCCTTGTCTTCAGCTTTCCTTCATCTCTTCAGCCTTTCCTAGTCTTGTTTTCAGCCTGTCTTCATCTTTTTATCCTTTCTCAACCTTGCCTTCAGCCTTACCCAAGAAACAAAGCGGTAGCCGATCCAGTGAGCTGTGTAACAGTGACGACACTGGGAATCGGATAAAAACAAGCCCTTTATTAAAACGCCCGACTCTGGCCGAGTTTCGCTCCCTTGCACAGAGCTGCCTCAGGGGCAACTAGAAATGGACATATAAATAATTAATACACGTATATATAAAAAAATGAATTTCATATATATGAAACTAAATATAGACTTACATACATTCAAAATATATCAAAAAATTATCATGTTATAAAAACATAAAAACAAAATAACTACATATATATGTGTGTATAGACTTATGGATACAAAAACTTAAATGACAACATATATGTATGGCAAACATAAAATAGGTATGAACAGAGTATAAAATGCAGTGTGTTAAGAATAAAAAACGAACAAATGAAAAAATGCAAAGAATTGAGAGAAGGTGACTTTGTGTCATATGCAATATAAAGATATGTAAATCTCATGGAGTCAATATTGGTTACAAACCAAATTATTAAGACAATGTGTGAAATCTGAATAATTTAATCACAATATATCCAATGCTTACTTCATTCAACCAGGACTTGAAATGGTCAATGTAGAAAATATCGCATTGGTTTTCCTAAGCAAACAAAAACAAACAGGTCAACTAAATAAAAAAATGAAAAAAATCAAACATGTAGAAAAAAATAATAATATAGAAAAAAATATAATAGAAATAGAAAAACAAAAAACAAAAAATAAAAATGAAAAACTAGTGAATCAAAAAGAATTATTAGTGTATCTGGAAGAGTCTACCTACAGCGTAGATGATTTCACACCGAAACAATTAGATTTTCTCTTAACCACATAGCGATGCTATGTGATACCAGCAATGAAGTCAAAAGCGTTCAGTGTATATTAACTGTAATGAACAAAAGAATATCTGATCACATACAGTGCACATCAACTGTGTAATCAATTGATTTGATTGACCCATATATATTATTTTGTGATCTTAAGAAAAAACAGCAAAAAAACTGACACAGAAACGGCTTATACGTATTCTTGGACAATACTGCAATAACTATGATTAAAGGACATGCTCCATTTCGGACTGCCGACTCACAGTAAATTTGGTACTTACAGAACTATACACTCTAAACCCCGTATTATAAATAAAAGCTATCAACCACGTCAAAAAATCAGTGCTTATAGAAATATGTACTCTAAAAGATAAAAACATTTTTTATATACTATGAATAAAGCCGGCTTATTTTCTGACTGTCAAAAACACCACTGGTTTAAATGCCTACAAAATTAAATCCTTTAGAGGCTAACTGATCTAACTAGCATCTTTTTGGACAAGGCTGTGTTTCATTTTGTTAGTAGTTGAGATGTAATCATGGGGATCTCATTAATAAATGTTTTTGATGTAGTGGTTTCTGTATTTGATTATGAGTAATATAGGATTTATATGGGTAAGCATAGGTGAAGGGTGTAGTGTGGCGTACTTGATTTTTTTGTCTTTTTAGGCGTTTTGATTGACAGCTTGTCCGCGTGGATGAGTCACAGAGTACGTAATGTGGGATTTAAAATCAGCGGAAGTCAGTGTGGTACTTCCTCATTTACGAGCCGTTGCATGGCGGCGGTATGAGATGACTTGGAAGTGAGGAGATACGCGGAGCTGTGGTGAGCTTTTGACAGCATGTGAGGAGAATTTTTGGAGTTTGTTCGCCTTCTTGTGCGGTATGTAGTTTTTGTGTGAGGTAATTCATACGGACAACTTAAGTATGTATTATATATTTTTTAATTTAAGTATCTTTTGTATTTAGGTAAATTATATGTCGTGAGGCTGTTGTGCCCGTCTTAGGAAGGCTCTTGTTGAGAGTTTGGTGCCTCCGTTGAGAACATCCGTCGAAATAAATAGGATTCTTTTGATATGCAGATTGTAATTATTTTTGAGTAAGTAATTTAAAGAAAAAATTTTTCGGCGATAGTTTAACTAATCATTTTTAGATGGGTGTGTAAGTATGTTTAAAGATTGGTTTGTCATTATTATATTGTAGGTGGTGTGGGTACATATGAATAATTGTTGGAACATGAATCCCGTTTGAAAATGGAGCATTAAAGCCTCGGTTCAAATTCATCCCCTGAGGAAGCTTAAACGCGAAACGGGTCCTGTCGGGAGTGTGAATACAAGGGCTTGAGCATACACAGGGAGTGTGAATATACGGGCTGTGAATATATAGACTTCATTATATATGCTGGAATATTAATAGAAGGAGTGTGGCGTGTATATGTCTTTGAAATCAATTGAAGAAAATGTGGATATAACAAGAGTGTTCTAAAAAGCATATATATGTTATGTGTATATAGGGATGAATATCCAACATAATATTATATGATGCATGTTTATAAATTTGTGGGTTATGTGCAATATGGTGGGTATTTGAATAAGGTATGATTGTTGTGAATGAATGGTTGGTTTTTATGGGATAGTGTGTAATGTTATTTATGACAAGTAATGTTTAAAATTGATATAGGTATCTATACGATGTTAAACAATGAAAATAATAAAAATTATGTTTGCAAAACATTGATGTATTAATTATTTTGAGGTTTTTGATTAACTTTTTCATAGATGATTGTATGCTACATGTTAAGTAGAAAATGAATTGAAAAAATATCTTTTTATGTCCTTTTTTTGTGATGTGTATTCATTATTAAGTTAAGGACTGTGATTGACCCTTGTTGTTGTTACCACATTCCAGGTATAGCCCAGAGGCTACAACAACAGCAAACGTGCCTCGATACCCTGACGGCAACGGTACAAGCCTTAGCCGACCGCGTCGGTGGGGAGCTGGGGTTCCTCCTGCAGCTTCAGTTCCTATCCAGATGCCGGCACCTTCGCGGTTTTCAAGAGACACGAGGCTCTGCTGAGGATTCCTGAACCAGTGCTATATTCGGTTTGACCTTCTCCCACTTCAGTTTCCAACCGACCGGGTCAAGACCAGTTTTATTATTTCCCTACTGGATGGGAAACCTTTGGCCTGGGCCTCCAACCTTCTGGAGCGCCAGGATCCCCGCCTGAACAATCTGGTCCACTTTGTTTCCGCGTTTAGGCAGGTCTTTGACAAGGCTGCTTGCAAACCCACTGCTGCCTCCGAGTTGCTCCAGATGCGGCAGGGCAACCGGCCCCTAGCGGAACATGCCATGGACTTTCAGACCCTCGCTGCTGAGTTAAACTGGGGAAGTGACAGTTTACACGGTATCTTCCTGGAGAGTCTCTCCCCGAGATTGCAAGATGAGTTGGTTGCCCGAGATCTCCCTGATGATCTGAATGATCTTATTGACTTGGCAGGCCGGGTGGACCGCCGCATCCAGTGTCGCTTCCAAGAGAGGAGGGTGGTTCATAGGCCTGCTACCGCTGGGTCCGCTCCTTCCCACCGTGGGAGTTCCCTGCCTGCCTCTTCTGGTACCCAAGATGTTGAACCCATGCAGGTGAGTCGAGGACCCCTCTCCCAAGAGGAAAGAAGGAGATGCCGCTCGCTGGGTCTTTGCTTGTACTGCGGTGGAAGAGGCCACTTCCTTGCTCGTTGTAGCGAACGCCCGGGAAACGCTCGGACCTAGGGACAGCGGGAGAGCTAACCCTAGGTCATGCTGCTACCGACTCCCCATGCTTTATTCCAGTAACTCTGCTTCTCCCGGACGGAGAGTTTGAAACACAAGCCCTGATCGACTCAGGGGCCGGGGAAAACTTCATCCTCCAGAAATTAATTCAGCATCTCCGAATCGGGGTGCAACCCCAAAGACCTCTGCTTTGCATATCCTCCATCCAGGGGAGACTCCTTCCTGGCACCATTGCCACGCGTACCCAGCTGCTCGTCCTACGTACGGGCATTTTGCATCAAGAGGAGATTTCCTTTCTCATTCTAGAGAAATCCATGCACCCGATCACCCTGGGGCTGCCCTGGCTTCAGAAACATTCACCTGTCATCGCCTGGGACTCCCTCCAGTTGGCATCCTGGGGTTCGGCCTCCTTCAACACCTGCCTGAAGGGAATACCTTGCGCTTCCGTACCGCTCCTGACGACTCCTTTGGCACTACCTCCCCAGTATCAGGAGTTCCATGACGTTTTCTCCAAGGAGAGAGCCAAAATTCTTCCGGAACATCGTCCGTTTGATTGTGCGATCAGCCTGCTGCCTGGTACCACACCACCGTGCGGTCGGGTCTATCCACTGTCTCTTCCCGAGACCCAAGCTATGTCCGCATACATCCGGGAGAACCTGGAGCGAGGGTTTATTCGGCCATCCAAGTCCCTGGCAGGAGCAGGTTTCTTCTTCGTCATTAAGAAGGATGGGTCACTTCGCCCCTGCATAGATTACTGCGGCTTGAACAGCATTACTCGGCGAGACCGATACCCCCTGCCGCTGATACCAGAGCTCCTAGACAGGTTGCAGGGGGCCAAGATCTTTACTAAATTGGATCTCCGAGGAGATTACAACCTGGTGCGGATTCGTCCCGGTGATGAATGGAAGACCGCTTTCAATACGAGGAATGGCCATTATGAGTACTTGGTTATGCCCTTTGGCCTTTGCAACGCCCCGGCGGTCTTCCAAAGACTCATGAATGAGGTCCTCAGAGACATGCTACACTCTTCGGTCATAGCCTACCTTGATGATGTCCTTATATACTCTAAGGATCTGGAGACATACCACCAAGATGTCTGACAAGTACTGCTAAAGCTCCGAGAGAACATTTATGCTAAGTTGGAAAAGTGCGTTTTTGAATGGGATTCGTTACCCTTCTTAGGGTATATAGTGTCCTCCACTGGCTTCTTGATGGACCCCGAAAAGGTTGCTGCAATCAGAGAATGGCCACAACCTCAGGGGGTGAAGGCACTTCAATGATTCTGGGGTTTGCCAATTTTTATCGGCAGTTCATTCCCCACTACTCTCAGATGGTGGCTCATCTGACGGCCCTCATGAGGAAGAGGGCCGATGCTAAGAATTGGACATCAACGGCCATACGGGACTTCCGCGTCTTGAAAGAGGCATTCCTCCAGGATACCTGCCTGTGTCATCCAGACCCCCAATGTCAGTTCATCGTAGAGGTGGATGCCTCGGATATAGCCGTGGGGGCAGTTCTAAGCCAGTCGTCTGCCAGAGGCAAGCTCCTGCCATGTTCCTTCTATTCTCGCAAATTCACACCGGTGGAGAGGAACTATGGCATTGGCGATAAGGAGCTATTGGCTATTAAGCTAGCTTTCGACGAGTGGCACCAATGGCTGGAGGGGGCCCTGCACCCGATTATCGTCTACACTGATCACAAGAACCTCGAGTACTTGTGCCGGGCCCAGTGCCTTATTCCCCGGCAGGCACGCTGGGCACTCTTCTTTAGCCGATTCCACTTTTCCCTCCCATATCGACCAGCGGAGAAGAACATACGAGCGGATGCACTCTCCCGTACATCGGAGCCTGAAGATGCACCTAACCCGCCTCATTACATCCTGGATCCAGCCAAGGTATTGCTAGCGGCTTCTGAAGTGGCTCCGGCGGGTAAGACGGTGGTACCTACTTGTTCTCACAAAAAGGTTCTAGCCTGGGCTCACGATTCTCTGACCGCTGGACATCCAGGGATCGCCAGGACTCTGGAACTCCTGACTGAGTTCTATTGGTGGCCGTGAGTCAAGGACGACGTATGCCAGTATGTCCAGTCATGTCTTACCTGTGCTCGACAGAAGTCTCTCCATGGATGACCCTGGGGGCTTCTACAGCCACTGCCCACTCCCGCGGAGCCCTGGACTCACCTGTCCACCAACTTTATTGTGGATCTACCAGTTTCCGATTGGAAGACTGTGATCTGGGTCACGGTCGACCACTTTTCAAAGATGGCTCACTTTGTGCAACTCGCCAAGCTACCTTCAGCGCCAGAACTGGCTAACCTCTTTATACAACATGTCTTCCGTTTACATGGCCTGCCTTCACACATTACCTCTGACCGTGGGCCGCAGTTTACGGCAAAGTATTGGAGGGCCCTCTGCAAGAAGTTCGGGGTGCGTCTGGATCTCACTACTGCCTTTCACCCTCAAGCCAACGGCCAGGCCGAGCGGACTAACCGAACACTGAAGGCCTTCCTCCGAGCGTTCGTTGGAGATCTACAGGATGACTGGGTCACCCTTTTACCATGGGCTGAGTTTTCTTATAACCGCCACAAGCACTCCGCTACAGACTAGTCCCCATTTCAGCCCGTCTACGGAAAGAGCCCCAGGCCTGCATTGCCTTTGCCTCTGACTGTCTCCTCACCGGCTGTTCAGCTTTCTGCCCAGCAGTTGCGTGCTCTGTGGATATCTACCCAGGAAAAGCTTTGAACTGCCTTTGCCAAGGCTAAGAAGTACGCTGATCGGTTACGACGACCAGCCCCGGTCCTCTTTCCAGGGAGTAAAGTCTAGTTGAGCACCAGGAATATTCGTCTACGGGTCCCTTCTATGTGCCTGGCTCCCAAGTATATTGGTCCATTTCCCGTAGCGGAACGAGTTGGGGCGGTATCCTACCGCCTGTGATTACCTTCCACTCTACGGATTCACGACGTGTTCCATGTGTCTTTGCTTAAGCCTGTGGTGCTCTCCTCCTTTCATGATAAAACTCCGGAACCCACCGCTGCTGAAGCTGAGACCGATGGCATCTATACGGTGAAGGAAGTTCTAGACGTACAATTCCACCATCCTCGGTGGAAATACCTCCTCTCGTGGGAGGGCTATGGTCCGGAGGAAAACTCCTGGGAGCCTTCTTCCCATATCTTGGATAAAGACCTCCTTCGTCAGTTCCATCTGGATCACCCAAGTAAACCCAGCCCTCCTGGGAGGGGGCGTAGGAGAGGGGGTATTGTTGCGGTCCCGGGCCGTGCCCCGGTCCCTCCACCTACCTCGGGGGCAGCCTGGGCTGTTTCCAGGCTTCCTCAGGCCTGTCCCCTGATGCGCGCACGTGGGGAGGAGCTCCATTTAAAGGGGCCAGCGCAGGAAAACCTCAGTCTGGCTGTAGATGACGTCAGACACCCTCAGGGTATAAGTACCCTGCAGCTAGACCACTCCAGTGCCTTGCAACAAGGTTCCTCAGGTTTCCTGATTGCTAGTTGCTGCGTTCTTCTGGATTGCTCTCCGTTCCTGACCCGGCTTTCCTAACTCGTTTCTGTCTTCGTCCCTTGGCTCTGGTATCTGCTTCTGACCTCTGGTTCTGACTCTGCTTCATCCACGACATTTCCTTCAGCCTCTGTCCCTGGCTTGGCTCGCTCTGACCTCTGGCTCCGACTTGGCTCCATCCACGACTCCGTCTTCTGCCTCATCCCTGGCTTGGTTCCTCCTCCGGCTCCCGGCTTCCGACTCGGCTTCCTTCCTGGTCTTCGCTGGCCCAGAAGATTCGCCTAAGTCCCAGCGGCCGGGCCCCTACGGGCGCCTCCTGGGGGGGCTCTGGCTTCCAGGGTGAATCTCCAAAAGTCCCAGCGGCCGGACTCCTATGGGCTTCTCCTGGGGGAGTACCGGCTTCCAGGCTGAAGACTCTTCAGTCACCGGGCCCCAACATCGTCCGTCCTCTCAACCTTGCTGAGTCCTTGGTCACATAGGACTCCACCTCGTCCCAGTGCCGAAGCCTTCCCTGAGTCCTCCGAGTCGCCTCCCGGTTGGGACGCTTGCTGTGGTCCTCCACAGCGCACCATCCTCTGTTCCAACCGGCCCAAGGGTCCACAACCGTAACACTCTCTCTGATGGACCCCTGGTATTTGTCCCTAGCCTGGAATCTCGTTATCCCTGCTGCCTTTATTGGAGGAGCTAAACTACAACAGGTACGTTTTTCTGGCTGAATTCAACTGCGGAGACCTTACTTTGAAGGTTGATAATTTTTATTAATAACTTTTTGTTCTTTTAATTTTCTAAAAAGGGATTTTGCATTGCTTTTTTCTGTTTCTTAGGCATTTTTTGTACTTACTTTCAGAAAGGAAGAGTAGAAGGAAGGAACACCCTTCTCCCCACCCCTACCTTCACTTCTAACTTTAACTAACCCTCTAGTTAGGGGGGCAAACATTGGTTGGCGGAGTATCACAAGGAAGTAATTTAGATAAATTTAATTACTGTGGAATCAAGTAAAGTTTCAGGAGGAGATGAATTAATAATACTATAGTAGATATTTCAGATAATTAATTTTCAGTTTAAAAGAGAAAAATATTGGTTGGTACCAGTAAAAGTAGTGAATGTAAGTGAATTAGCTCATTCTATGTTTGCTGCAAATAGAACAAAGTGCATTTCTTGTGAGCTGATTGGTAGCATCATATTAGATCTTGTGGCAGCACTGAGAGGAAAGGATCACCTTGCTGGTAATTGAAGAAAATCGGTAAGTACAGCTTTGGGAAATTTTAGAACTTAAAAATTTTGGGGGAGAAGTAAATATTGGGGCATATTATTTAGTGTGTTTGTGTGTCAATATTAAAGAGCTAATCAAAAGGCAGGCAGAAGTCAGGAGGTTGGGTGTTTTGATTTTCCTCTCTCCCACCCACTGCAGCTCATTCTTTTATTTATAGGTAGGAGATACTTTCACCTAAATACAAAAAAAATCAAATAAATAGTATTGTACGTCTCTAGGATCCCGGTCAAGTTCTTCCATCCTTCTTTCTTGGTTATATTGGGATGTGTTGTCTCCAAAAACCCTCAGTCAGAAGGAAGAAATTCAGGCACAAGACAAAAGATGCATAGGATAGACTGTTCGTGCTCTAAATGTGATAAAGGTTTCAATAGGAAGAGAGAACTAATGCAACACAAAAAAATCAACAAATGGAAGAGACTGTGGTCAGCTACAGAATATGGGAAATGTGTCTTAATAAAGTAAACCTTAAAAATTACCAGGAAAGCCACACTGATGAGAGACCAATGTCATGTTCAGATTGTTACAAATGTTTAAATCAGAAAGCCAATTTTACAAGAAACTCAAGATTTCACCCAGCAGCATAGTTAAATTCAAGTAGGGAATGAAATAAGAGCTTATATCACAAAATTGATATTGATAACAGATCATTCTTTTGTATTAAATCTGAAAAGTGGCTTCAACAGGAAGAAAGACATCAACTATGCCATTCTGCCTTGCTACTATACCCCTTATCCTAGACCTTAAAGATCATTCTTCCACACAGCATTGCTCTTATGCTCAGACTTTGCAATTTGATGGTCTTGCTTTCCCTTTTCCATGCTGTCATACCTCAGCCTCTGCATCTTGAGGTGTTCTTGCCACTGTGGGACACTGATTTGCACCTCTCATGGTGCCTTTGTGTGTTGATGCCATTCTTTGTGGTGCTTTATCACTTTATCAGTGTCAGGGCTTTTCTTGCCACCTTTTCTGCTTCATTTCTCCTTCATAAACCCTTAGGATGTTGATGCCACTTTTGGTTCCATTTTGACTCTCTTGCTGCCTTTAAGGGTTCATACCACTGTTGTTGCTGCCCAATTTTGAAGGCTTGTGGTGTTTTTTCCACTTTTGCTGCTTCTTTACTCCTTTGACAATGTCTTGGAGAACTCCGGCCACTGCTGGTATCCCTTTCCCCTTTTACAGTACCTTATGCTATTTATTCCACTTTTAATGCCATCTTGACATAGTCTTGATGTGTTGGCATGCCTTCAGCCTTCTTATGATATCTACCCACCAGTTTTATTAGAATTGATGAGAAAAATCCAATTCTGGAGCCCAAAAAATGCTACAGTGCTGCATCATCTTTAATGATAAAGGAATGAACAAATGAAATGAATAAACAACATTTGTTTTTGTTTGAAACTAAAGAACCAAATGGAGATGCCCTACAAAGCAAAATGAAAATGTGTCCTCTGCATATTCCTATAGTGTAACTGAGCGATCTCTACCATTCATGTGGAAGACCAGTTCTTCCTGCTGCTTGGTGGCCTGACATGAACCCAGCACCTTCTCCTGCCTGAACCCAAGTCTTCCAGTCACCTTGCTGTGGTCCAGATTTTTCCCCTGTCCCTAGCACCTCTAACTGTGCCTCACACTGGCCCTTGAGGCACTTGAGTTCTTCCTTCTCTTTCTGTGCACAGTAGGACTCAAGGCTGCAGGGTTTGTGCACCCAGTTGTCTATCTGATTGCATGCAGTCGCATTCCATGTCTGAACCTTACTTTCAGATATAGCTTGTTTCCCTTCCCTCGCCCACCCACCCCTAATTTGAGTATGGTTGAGTCAGTAGTAAAATAAGGTGGTAAAACAGTGTGACTGTAGGGCGATATCTTATGTTTTATATGAAATCACCAAATATGAATCATATTTGCCAAGAAATTCTAGAGCATAATTATGCAGTGAGTGAAAAATAATTGTCTCCAATTTGTTTTACATGAGCTACTTGCTAACTTCATGGAGTGCCCCCTAGTCCTTGTATTATCTGAAAGAGTAAATAACCAATTCACAATTATCGTTCAAGTCCTTTCATGATTTTGTAGACCTCTATCATATCCCCCCACAGCCGTCTCTTCACCAAGTTGAACAGCCCTAACCTCTTTAGCCTTTCCTCATAGGGGAGAAGCCCCACCCCCTTTATCATTTTGGTCACCCTTCTCTGTACTTTCTCCAGTGCAACTACATATTTTTTTAGATGTGGCAACCAGAACTTCATACAGTATTCAACGTGCGGTCTCACCATGGAGCGATAGAGAGGCATTATGACATCCACCATTTTATTTGCCATTCCCTTCCTAATAATTCCTAACATTCTATTTGCTTTTTTGACCATCACTGAGCCGATAATGTCAATGTATTATCCACTATGACACATAGATCTATTTGCTGGGTGGTAACTCCTAAGATAGAATATAACATTGTTTAAGCACAGCAAGGGTTATTTTTCCTTATATATATATATATCACCTTGCGCTCGTCCACTTTAAATTTCATCTGCCATTTGTATGACCACAATTCAAGTCTTACAAGGTCCTCCTGCAATTTAAAACAATCTGTTTGAGATTTAACCACTGTGCATAATTTTGTGTCATCCACAAATTTAAGCACCTCACTCATTGTGTCCCTTTCCAGATCATTTATAATTTTATTAAAAAGCACTGGTCCTAATACAGATCCCTGAGGCACTCCACTGTTTACCTTTTTCACTCTGAAAACAAAGCATTTAATCCTACTCTCTGTTTCCTGTCTTTTAACCAGTTTGCAATCCACAAAAGGATATCACCTCCTATCCCACAACATTTTTGTTTTCTTAGAAGCCTCTCATGAGGGACTTTATCAAATGCTTTCTCAAAATCCAAGTACACCACATCTACCGGTTCACCTTTGTCAATATGTTTATTCACCCCTTCATAAAAATGTAGGAAATTTGTGAGGCAAGACTTCCCTTTGGTAAATCCATGCTGGTTGTGTTCCATTACACCATGTCTATCTAAATGCTTTGTGATTTTATTCTTTATAACAGTTTCCATGATATTTCCCAAGTTCACCGGTCTCTAGTTTCCAGGATCTCCCCTGGAGCCCTATTTAAATATCAGGGTTACATTGGCCACCCTCCTGTCTTCAGGTATAATGGATGATTTTAATGATAGGTTACCAATTTTTACTAATAGGACTGAAATTTCATTTTCCAGTTGTTTCAGAACCCTGGGGTGTATACCATCTGGTCCAGGTGATTTTGTGCTTCCCAACTGTGCTGGTGCCGTGACCAGACCTGCTCACCTGGCACGATCGTCTACCAGCTCCTCTCTCTATCCCAGCTCTGCTTGACCGTGGCATCCACGAGTGTCCCCAGGCCCATTGGGGCATTCCACCTCACAGCACTCCTCACGCTGGTGCTTGGCGTTCCTCTCGGCATTGGCCCTGCCCCTTAGCGCGTGCACGCAGAATTCTAGCGAACTTAAAGGGCCAAGTGCGGGAAACCCTCTGTCGGCACTCGATTCTGACATCATCTGAGCCCTGTATAAATACTGGGCTCAGACACTAGCTCATTGCCTTGGCAATCGGGTCGTACACTCCAGTGTTCTCTAGTTTGCCTTTTCCAGTGTCTCCTGTTCCAGCGTCTCCTGTTCCAGCATCTCCTGTTCCTTCATCTCTCCTGGTAGTACCCTTCGGACTGATCTCATGGTACTGACCTTTGCTTCCTCCTGACCACGTCTGTCTACCGCCTGGAACTGACCTCTGCCTGTACACTGACTATGCTTGATCGCTGCCTGGAACCTGACCTTTGCCTGATCTGACTATGCCAGGACTGACTACAGGTACTGACCCCTGCTTCGGCTGAGCATTCTGGACTGATACTCTGGCCTTGATCCTCACTATCCACTCGGACTCTCTTTTCTGGCCTCCTGTGACCTCTGGACATTCTTGCTTGGACATTGACCGTGCACCCTTGTTCATAGTGGGCACTCCCCTGTGCTTCCTCTCTAGGAGACCCTGCGAGGCCCACCTAAGACCAGGCGGCCCAGGTACCCAAGGGCCCAACCTGCGGAAACCCCGGGTTGCTATTGGCGAAGCTCCAGCTAACCTCTGTCGTCTCCTGTGCTCCACCTCCTGGTGGCAGGCACTGTCTGGGTCTGACCAGATGGCCGTACCAATCCTGTATCAGGCCAAGGGTCCACCTCCGGTGCAACATTTACTACTCTTCAGTTTGTCTATCTGGCCTACTACATCTTCCAGATTCACCATAATTTGGTTCAGTTCTTCTGAATCGTCACCCTTGAAAACCATCTCTGGAACAGGTATCTCCCTAACATCATCTTCAGTAAACACCAAAGCAAAGAATTTGTTTAGTCTTTATGCAATGGTCTTATCTTCCCTAACTGCCCTTGATGATCTAATGGTCCAACCAACTCCCTTGCAGGCTTTCTGCTACAGATATATTTTTAAAAGTTTTTATTATGAGTTTTGCCTCTATGGCCCTTCTTTTGAAATGTTCTCTTAGCCTGTCTTATCAATGTCTTACATTTAAATTGCCAATGCTTATGCTTTATCCTATTTTTTTCTGATAGATCCTTCTTCCAATATTTGGATGAAGTACTTTTGGCTAAAATAGCTTCTTCCACCTCACTGTTTAAACATGCTGGCAATCGTGTGGCCTTCCTTCCACTTTTCTTAATGCGTAGAATACCTCTGGACTGCGCTTCTAAGATGGTATTTTTAAACAATGTCCATGCCTGTTGAACATTCTTAACCTTTGTAGGTGCACCATTCAGGTTTATTTTAACTATTTTTGTCATTTTATCAAAGTTTTCCTTTTGAAAGTTTAGTGCTAGGGTGTGGATTTACTAATTGTCTCCCTTCCAGTCATTAATTCAAATTTCATCATATTAGTAGTGTTTATTACATCGGATGAATTAATACTGAAGAGATCGAAGATGCAAGTGCTTAGAGAAACTTTCATACAAGCAGTGCCGATAATATCGGTTTAGTAGATATTTATCAGATGGAAAGTATAAGACAGGGGGGCAAAGAAGAAGGAGGAAGAGAGACCTGAAAAAGTGAAGGATCCCCTTGGGAAGCAAACCCTGAGGGGGAATCCTGAGAAAAATCCTGATACTAGAGAAGGGACCCCTGAAAGAAAGGAAAGGGGAACCTGAAGCAGACCAGCAGCCCTGCTATCAAGGAGGGAGAAGACTAGGTGTGGCCAAGAGACTGGAGCAAGAGACCAGAGAGAGGCTGTACCTCAAAATAGGATAGAGATGGGCTAGAAGTAGTCCAGAGACAGGCAACCAAAATGCTGTGGGGACTGCACTAAATGACATGAGAGTTGAGACTTCAGCACCTGAACATATAAACCCTACAGGAAAGGAGGGATGAGAGATATGATATAGACATTTAAATACCTGAAAGGTATTAATGTACAATTAAACCTTTTCTAAAGGAAAGGAAGCTGTAAAAATAGGGGCCACAGTCTGAAGTTGCAAGGATCAGAGTCAGGAATAACATCAGAAATTTTTTTTTTCACAGAAAAGGTAGTGGATGCATGGAATGCCCTCCCAGAGGAGATACTGAAGCCAAAGTGTATAGCAGAATTCAAGAACTCACCTTTATTGCCCAAAAAATGGAAACAAAATGTTGAGTTCATATGCATGGAGCAGTTGTTCAATCCAAAACTACACTGACATGATTATATTGTGCTTCCAGAAAAAGCATTGGAGACCCTGTATGGAGCCGTAGAACTATGCTAAACAGAAGACACAGGGGTAGTTACAATCCTAAACAGAAGACACAGGGGTAACTAGCAGGGAATGAAGGTTACAGCCCTAACTATCTTGCTGGGCAGACTAGATAGGCCATTTCACTCCTTTTGTACCATCATTTACTAAGTTACTATTTGCTTATAGACAGAGCAAAGAATGCATGAATGGCTTCCTAAGAGGTGGTAGAGTTGAAAATAGTGTCTGAAATTAATGAAATTAAGGGTCAACAAACAGGCTGTAAAGTGATACATTTTTATTGGACTAACATCTGTGAATTATCCTTTCTTTATCAGGTCAGTGAAGAAACAGTGCAGTTACACTGGATTTAAATAGTACAGAGTCATCTAGGTTTTAGGCATATATATGTATATGTCATTAGAGTTTACTAAAAGAAAAGGGTGGGGAGCAGAATTCTAAAGGAGAAGAGCTAGTAAAGCTTTGCAGTTGAAAGTAGGGATGTGAATCGGGCTTTGGACGATTGAAAATATCGTTGATATTTTCAAAATCGTCAGAAATTGGGGGCTCCCCCAAAACGATAGAAAACCCCACGATATTGTTCGTGGGGGTTCTCTTATCATTTTGGGGGAGGGCGGGAAAAAGGCACACAAAAATAACCCCCTAAACCCACCCCGACCCTTTAAAACTAATCCCTTAGCTTCCCCCACCCTCCTGACCCCCCCAAAAACTTTTTACAGGTACCTGGTAGTCCAGAGGGGGTCCCGGGAGCGATCTCCCGCTCCCGGGCTGTCGGCTGCCACTAATCAAAATGGCGCCGATGACCCATTGCCCTTATCATGTGACAGGGTATCCGTGCCATTGGCCGGCCCCCGTCACATGGTAGGAGCACTGGATGGCCCGCGCCATTTTTAAAGATGGCGCCGGCCATCCAGTGCTCCCTCCATGTGACATGTGCCTGCCAATGGCACGGATACCCTGTCACATGGTAAGGGCAAAGGCCATTGGCGCCATTTTTATTAGTGGCAGCCGACGGCCTGAGAGCTGGAGATCGCTCCCGGGACCCCTACTGGACCACCAGGTACCTGTAAAATGTTTTTGGGGGGGTCGGGAGGGTGGGGGAAGCTAAAGGATTAGTTTTAAAGGGTCGGGTGGGTTTTTTGTTTATTGGCTCGGGCGCAGCCGATAAACAAAACCGCGATCGGGCCGGACGAAAAAAAAAACATGATGTGAATCCGAACCGGAATCCGAACCGATTCCAGTTCTGATTCACATCTCTAGTTGAAAGGGTTTATATTTGATGATGGGTGAGAAAGCCAATGTCCTTTTTAAGCCCTTTTGAGTTTGCTTCAAAGTGTTTGATCATCCTAATTTCAAATGTTTGCCTAGCATGTGCACTCCTAAAGCTCCCCTTATGTACCCTGATTGTGAGGTGGTAAAGGGAAAGATCTTCGGTTGAGAACTGCTCACCTACTAGGCTGTGATTCTGTTTTCTCTGTAATGATTTATGTCTATGAAGACAGATTTTTTTTTTCTTTAATTTTTGGCTTACTTCACCATTGTAGCGTCTTTCTTCACATTTTTTGCACTAGATTATGTACACAATATTCATAGAGCAGCAAGAATATGAACCTCTTATTTTAATGTCTCTGCCATGTGGGTTGACACAACTTGCATCATAGTGTCTTGCGGGATTTGGTACTATGTTCTTTCATTTGGGTTGCTGTTTTGTTATGAAACGCTGCCCGCGGGTCTCCCCGCGATCAAGCTGCACTCACTTTCCCCCATGCTGCCTTCACCTGATGCAGCCGGAAGCCGCCGAAGTTGGGCCTGTCTATGCGGCCAGAGCCGCGGACTTAATTTCCCCTCGCGACCTGGAAGCCGC
This sequence comes from Rhinatrema bivittatum, assembly GCF_901001135.1. Classification (NCBI taxonomy): domain Eukaryota; kingdom Metazoa; phylum Chordata; class Amphibia; order Gymnophiona; family Rhinatrematidae; genus Rhinatrema; species Rhinatrema bivittatum. The sequence goes on along the minus strand of NC_042615.1, from coordinate 660,130,782 downwards.
GCTTCATGTTCATCTTCGCGGCCGGAGCCGCCCCCAATGTCCACGTCATCTTCGCAGCATGGAGGCCACAGGTCCCGGGCTGGATTGGTGGCTGGAGCCACCCCCGGGGTCTCCTGCAGTGGCTGGAGCCGCTGCCGTCTTCGGGGCCTGCCTTCCAGGCTAGCCCTGCGTCTGCGACGTCGATGCTGTGCAGGCCGCTATCCACGATCCTGCACAGCCAGCTTCTTCCTGCTTCCCTTAGGCTCCGGTGCGCGCCTCTCTACTGAACTTAAAGGGCCAGACACAGGAAGTGTTGCTGGCCCCACCTTTGATTGGACTTCCTGCTCCAGCCCTATAAAGGGCTGCTTTGTCACTTCAGTCTTTGCCTTGCATTGGAGTTACTTCACTCTGGAGGCTCCTGCCTGCCAGAGCTCCAACAGGTCTTCTTCATGGAGCTCCTCTTTGGCTCCGTCGTTGAAGTTCTGCCTCGGCTGGATTCTTCCCTGCGCTTGTCCCGTTCTCAGCGTGGTCCGTGACCAGCCTCCTCAGGCTGTGTAGGGCGCGCACTGGGACAGGGTGATCCGTGACCAGTCCCGCGGGTGGACTGTGTAGGGTGCCCTGAGAGGGAGGAGAGGACTCGTCTCGTCTGGACTTCAAGTTCCTCGTCTCGTCATGGATGCTGTTGCATCAGTCTTGGTATCATGTTAACGTCTTGTTCCTGATGTCGTCGCATCGACCCTGGTCCGACATGCCATCGCATCGACCATTGGTCCGTGATGTCCTTGCATCAGCCTTGGTGTCATGTCTTCAACTACCTTGGTGTCATGTCTTTTGCCAGCCCTTGTCTCTGATGCCGACCGCATCAGCCTTGGTGTCATGTCTTCATCTGCGATGCCGTTGCATCGACCTTGGTGTTATGTCTTCATGTCAAGGCCAGTCTGCCCTCGTCCTCAGGCCAGGCCTGCTGCTCCATGATGATCCAAGTGGCAGGTCCGAAAGGGCTCGGAATGGTCAGAGGACCATTCACATTCCAACATCATCTTGTTGTTGGCCTTGGGAGCTTGCGGGCCTGGCAGAGGATAAGAATGTCAGCCGTGCTGGAACATGCCGCCAACCCTCGGTTCGGTCCTGGATCCATCTGGGGTCGGGCTGAGGCCCAAAGACACACTAAAAACATCCCATTTCTAACAGAATGCAAGGCCATGTGCCCGATGACCGTGTGCTGGCGATGGATCCGCCTTGTTCCACAGTCTTGTTTGTTCCTGGACTGGTTATGGGACCAAAATTTTCTTTTCAGGACTTTGTGTTGCGACCTGCTGGTGGCGCCAGCTTTGCCTTTGTTACGACCTGCTGGAGGCACCAGCTGTCTGGATAATACGACCTGTAGGAGGCACCTGGAACCAGACTTTTTTGCCATGTTGCCAGTTTGGGGCTTTTCCGACCTGCAGAAGGCACCTGCACCCCTACTGGTGTTGCTGGTTTTTGTTTGCCCGCCCTGGGTACCCTCCCCCAGGTCTTCTTGGTGTTTCTTGGTGCTTCTGGTCTTGGTCTTGCTTGTTGCTTGTTTCTGCTCTTTGTTCCATGTTTGTTGCTCGTTTGTCTTGTTCTATGTTTGTTTTTTGTTTGTTTTGTTTTCCATGTGTTGCTTCCCGGCTGTGTGTTTCCCATCCTCCTCATTCCTGTGTTTCGTTCCCTAGTTCTCCTTTCCTTCGCTCTTTGCTCCTTCGCTTTCTGCTCTCTTGCTCCTTGCACTCTCACTCTCTGCTCCCTTGCTCTCTGCTCCCTTGCTCTCCGTTCCCTTGCTCTCCGTTCCCTTGCTCCCTCTTTTGTGTTTTTTGTATTGTCGGTCGCGCCGTCACCGTTCGCACTGTCACCGCTCGCTCGGTCACTGCTCCCTCGGTCTCGTGTTCCCTCAGTCTCATGCTCTTTGGTCTCTCGTCGTTGTCTTCCTGTGTTTTGTAGTTTCCTGCTGTTTTGCTGTGTTTCTGCTGTTGTCTGTTTCATGCTGTTCCCGGATATACCAGCTTCTATTTTTTGGACCCTCGAATAACTCCATCCAGTATGGACAGATACCCTTTTCCTCGGACTGTTGAGAGGTGGTTTGAGGAGGGGGTACTGTTATGGAACGCTGCCTGCGGGTCTCCCCGCGAGCAGGCGGCACTCACCTTCCCCCATGCTGCCTTCACCCGATGCGGCTGGACGCCACCGAAGTTGGGCCTGTCTACGCGGCCGGAGCCAAGGACTTAATTTCCCCTCGCGGCCCAGAAGCTGCGCTTCATGTTCCTCTTCATGGCCGGAGCCACCCCCGACGTCCACGTCATCTTTGCAGCACGGAGGCCGCAAGCCCCGGGCTGGATGGGCAGCTGGAGCCACCCCTGGGGTCTCCTGCCGCGGCTGGAGCCACTGCCATCTTCGGGGCCTGCCTTCCAGGCCAGCCCTGCGTCTGCAACGTCGACGCTGTGCAGACCGCTGTCCACAGTCCTGCACAGCCAGCTTCTTCCTGCTTCCCTTAGGCACCGGCGCGCGCCTCTCTACTGAACTTAAAGGGCCAGACAAAGGACTTCCTGCTCCAGCCCTATAAAGGGCTCCTTCATCACTTCAGTCTTTGCCTTGCATCAGAGTTACTTCACTCTGGAGGCTCCTGCCTGCCAGAACTCCATCAGGTCTTCTTCGTGGAGCTCCTCTTTGTTTTCGTCTTCTCGTCATGTCAAGTCTTTGTGCCTGAGGTCCTTGTCCAGGTGTCCTGGTGTCTCGTCTTGATCTTCCGCTTCCTGATGTCCCAGATTCCTTGGTGTCCTGTCCTTCTTGGTGTTTGCTTCAGGGCTCCTGAGCCTTCTGGTCCTGTCAGGCCCGACTCCCTCGGATGACGTCTTTCCCGAGCATGGAGTGGCCAGCAGGTGGGCTGGTGTCCTGTGCTCCTGAGCTGTCATATCCTTCCAGCCTTTGCGGAGCTCCGGATGACTTATGGCTCCGTTGTCGAAGTTCTGCCTCGGCTGGATTCTTCCCTGCGCTTATCCCGTTCTCAGCGTGGTCCGTGACCAGCCTCCTCGGGCTGTGTAGGGCGCGCAGTGGGACAGGGTGATCCGCGACCAGTCCTGCAGGTGGACTGTGTAGAGCGCCCTGAGAGACAGTGCCAATGTCCTCCCTCCCAGCTCTCGTCTCGTCTGGACTTTGTCAAGTTCCTTGTCTCGTCCTGGATGCCGTTGCATCAGTCTTTGTATCATGTTAACATCTTGTTCCTGATGTTGTCGCATGGACTCTGGTCCTGGATGCCGTCGCATCGACCATTGGTCCGTGATGTCCTCGCATCAGCCTTGGTGTCATGTCTTCAACTACCTTGGTGTCATGTCTTGTGCCAGCCCTTGTCTCTGATGCCGTCCGCATCAGCTTTGGTGTCATGTCTTCGTCTGCGATGCCGTTACATCGACCTTGGTGTTATGTCGTCATGTCAAGGCCCGTCTGCCCTCATCCTCAGGCCAGGCCTGCTGCTCCATGCCGATCCAAGCGGCAGGTCCAAAAGGGCTCAGAATGGTCAGAGGACCATTCACATTCCAACATCATCTTGTTGTTGGCCTTGGGAGCTTGCAGGCCTGGCAGAGGATAAGACCATCAGCCATGCTGGAACATGCCGTCAACCCTCGGTTCGGTCCTGGATCCATCTGGGGTCGGGCTGAGGCCCAAGGGCACACTAAAAACACCCTCTTCTCTAACAGAATGCAAGGCCTTTCGAGGCCGCCATCTAACAGATTGGAGCTTGTGCCTTATAAAGTTTTTGTTTCTGGTTAGGTAGTTGAGGTAGGGCTAGAATTAGGGGGCAGGGAATATTTTTATTTAAATTATTAATTCTCCAGTTAAAGTGGCTGTAGCCTAGTATAGTGGATAGTTGAGCAAGAAATATTTTAAATAAGTCATTTTCCTTAGGTTTTCTAGTTCTGGATTGTATGTTACTACAAGTGGTACCTGCTCTATGACTTTTCTTTTCTTGTATTGAGGTAGATTTTCTCTGGGTAGTTTGAGAGAGGATGCAATTGTCTGAAGATAATTTTGGGCTGATAGCCCTTTTGTTTGAAGGATTCAATGTGAGCTTTGAAGTGTTTATTCTTGTCCTTTGGGTCAGAACAAATACAGTGGTATCATGTAGCTTGGCTGTATATAATGGACGTTTTTGTATGTGAAGGAAGCTGCCTCTGTCTGTTGGTTTTCTGTATACATACTGTTGATTGAGACTATAGCGTCTAAAAAGTTAACTCTTTCCATGGAGTAGTCAACTTTGAGTCAGATTGTAGGATGGATGGAATACAATGAAGAATATGTAAACATAAACAGATTCATACAAGATACCACGGACTTTCTATACAGGTTAAAATAACATCAAACATCTATTGCCTGCCACCATTCTTGTCAGAATGGATGTGGAATCAATGCACAGTAACATCCCCTATGCAGATGGCTTAGCTGCATGTAACAAATTCCTAAGCACAACTACCCTGGACCACTATTACACAGCAGAAACTATTGCAAAACTAATTCAATTCATCCTAACACATAACTACTTCAGCTTCAATAATGACATCTATTTACAGATTATGACGGTAATTTTAAAACAAGTGTGTGTGTACTCATGCATGTGCAGATTGGCAAGTGAACAAAGATATGCTGGCATTTTTAATCATGCTCGCACTTGCATGCATATGTTTTAAAATACACCAACCACGCATAAATATGCTCCTAATTTTGAGTGGTTACTCGAGCACAGCTAGTGTGTGTGTCTTTCATAGGACTTAGTCAGCTTTTACATGCATATGTAAGCACATTTGAAAACACTCACTTTCCCAGTTTTCCAATTAGTCCACCAGTTTGTCCAGTTAATATCAAGGTCGTTCAGACCCCTCTGGTTTTTCATCCTGCATGCCATCCAGTTGACCCGGACCCCTCACCTGTTCTATAAATTCTAAAACTTGAGATCTACAGACTTTTTCCTCATCAGGAGAAGCAGTAAATTTAGACAGATATCTCACATACCCGCGGTGTGAATTTTGGTTTTAAAATACGCAGTTATGAGAGTAAGTGTTGGGCCCCACTCCGATACGCACATGCCCCACCCAGTCCCTGCCCCTTTTCTGGCCCCTTTTTCCTCACACACGCACAGGCATATACGCGTACAATTTGCAGATTTTTAAAATTTGTATTGCTCATGCCTGAGCCTCATACGCTCATATGTAGGTGTTTTTGCTTGAGCAACGCTTTTAAAATTGACCTCTATGGGAACTGTTGTGTCACAAGAATGGCATCATAGTAAAGTAACTTTTTTAATGTCACAAGTGAAAGAGACATTCCTGAGTGGTCAAAACAACAAACCTTTCAGATATTATCAATACATTGATGATATATTCATGAGTTGGACTGAAGGAGAAGAAAACTTTAAGGAGTTTTACAACCCCTTCAATGCATTCTGAATTAAAAATACCATGAGACTAGAATTTAATATCCATGACAATGGGAGACTAAGGGTGAAAGCAGAACAGCAGGGCCAATGCTGCAAGGACCGGTATTCAAGTAAGTTTTGTACATGATTATGTAATGATTCTAAATGATTCTGCAGCATGACATTTTTTTTGTATTTGTTTCATTTTGCCCCAAACCTAAATATTCATATTGCTGCTGTACTAAAATCTTTCCGTACTTCATGACACACAGGTCACAACATTGTTTTGTCCAAAGAGCAAGAATAGCATCTGTTGTTTATAAATCACTTATTAGGTCAATTTTGCAGCATTTAAATCTGTCACTGGCTCGCAGTTGCCATGTTGGACATGTGTTTTGACAGTTTCTTTGGACAGTGATTGGAGAGAAAATTTGCATAAGTAATAAAGGCAAACAGGCCTTGATGTGTGAAATTTATTGTGCAGAAGTATAAAACTGTGTGGTACAGAGAGACTCGACATCTCCAGATATTCAGTTACTTACATAGCTCAAAACTTAGAAAATTGAGGATACAGTAAATTAACTACTTGTCAACATTTGTTTTGAATCTAATAGTTTTTAAGCCCAAGTCCATATTTTGAAAATTCTGCCAGTGTAACAAATCCAAAAAGGAAGGTAACTTTTCTAATTTATCTTTTCAGGTATAAAAGAAGGCAACCTTTATAATTTCTTTATCATAAGAAACAAGTCTCCTTCCTAAAGCTACTAGATGAATGTATGTGCTTCAACATATTATCAATTCAAAATCACAATGCAAATGGAAGTGTTTCTATAAGGAAATATTTAGCAATCCAATCATATGAATGAATGCAAATATTGTATAGATTTATAATTATTGCCACATTTAGTATCATATGTCAAATATATGAGCAATTATGTTAACACCTGCTAATACATTTTTAGCAAAACATTTTGGTACAGTGTAAAGTATTTCATGTTATGAAATATATGAATGCTCTGTATTATCTCTTTTAGATATGCATAATGACAGTAGCAATAAGATGCCTTCTTTAAAAAAAAATTTCAGGAAATGTGATTGTGTAATATTAATACAGAACGTTCAAACTCTAGTGGTTATATTTACAGAAAACAGAGATATTGTTTTCCACCCATGGTAACTCTAAATGGATCTAATCAAGTCGCTTTCATAATGTTGCTGTTATAATTAGTATTTTGAAATAAAATAGAATTCACAAAAGAAATGGCATAAGCACAGTGAATCCCTGGGAGGCTAGAGCTCCAGATTGAGGTAGGTTCTGTGGTATTGCATCGGGCATGGGCAAACAAAATGGGCCTTGGGGGTCCATATATGACATCATTATCTCCATCTCTGTGATTTTGAATGTTAAAAGAAAACAGGTAAAATGAGCTGAATCTATCTTATTGATGTCTTTCGGTTGTAAACCTGGAAAGCATGTAATATTTAACTTTGTGATAATTATTCATTGATTGTGAAGTCAGAAGGGGGCAGTAGTGATCTATTGTAAATAATAAAACAGTTCTTTCATTATTTCACCCTACAGTATTTACTGTTAGTGTTGTTGTTATGGGGCCATACTTCTTGATTGAAGGTATATCCTATAATATGTATGATTTAAACAGGATTGGCATTGACTCATTAAATTAATGAATCTCACAAGTTGCCAAATTTTGACATCCTTGTAATGTGCTGAACTTAGAACTTGGGTTCTAAAGCTATGTACTAAGAATGCATCCAAAATAAATAAGAATTCCATGTTGAGCTGTGGGCAGAGGCAGGAGATGAGCTGCTGTGTGCTGGACAATGGGAGGATAGAGAAGTTAAAAATCTTGAACTGCTGCAGAAGAGAGGACAGCAATCTGTAGTTAATAATTAAACAAAATTAAAACAGCAATTCATTTTAGACCAGTTCCAACTCTACTATCTATAAAGAGGCCAATTCAAACCTTTCATGTGACTGATATGCAGCTGCATATTGGGAGTTTAGTCTCTTGGAAAGCTAAATTGATTGATTCAGCATTGTCTACAGAATAAAAGTCTGATATGCAGCTGCACAAGTCTGATTCACAGCTAAGGTCTACTACTACCATTAATCACTTCTGTAATGCTATTCGACGTTTGCAGAGCTGTATAAAAGCACATAAGAGACACTCCCTTCTCAGTAGAGCATCCAATCTAAGACAGTCAGAGCAAAAGAGACTTTTGGAATTCCATTTATTAAGAAAATGGTTAACATCAGTAAGGTTGAGAGTGGAGATAAGATTTAAAAGCAGCCTCCAAAAGGTGGGTTTTTGGACTAGGTTTGAATAAGACCAGAAAGGCAGCCTGATGCATGGACTAAGCAAGTCTATGCCAAGCATACGGTGCTGCAAGAGGGGGAAAGCATGGCGTCTGGAGTTGGCAGTAACTTGCTTAACGAAAGGAGTTCATGAATATGGGAAAGAGAAGTGAGAATCTGCAGAGTGAAGTCAAAGGTGTATGCAACGCATTGTTATACATTACACTTTAAACAGAAGTAAAACAAAGATGTAATCAAATGAGAAGCTTTCAGATTTTTAAATGCTACTTTATGTGCTGGGACAAGACATTATTGTTTTTCTACTGATCCTTGCTAGCAAAAAAAAAAAAATGCAGGATATATCAGGATTATATAATACCAGTGCTTCTTCATGAGTTTTACAGTTACAATTATATATTATTTCGTTCATCTCATATGTCTAGGACACCATCTTCTTAGTTTACAGGTGACAGACTGAAGCCAAACTCTGGTTTCATCATCAAATGCATAGACATCATCATGAAAGTGAAAAAAGGAGCACTTTGCTATAATATGGTCTGGAGCAGAGGTAGTCAGGCTCGGGCTGTGGGGGGAGGCTACTGTGATCTGGGCTGAAGAAAAAGAGAAAGATAAAGTAAAGAAAGGGTGGGAGGCTTATGGTTGTGAAAAACATTAATCAGACCAAGAGGCGAGGGGTGGGGGGGGGGCCAAGACCATCGCCATCCCTGGCCTCTATTTTTGGTTTACCAGCCAAAATAGGGCATTTTGGGGAGCAGGAAGCAGGCGGCAGGCATTTTGGGGAGCAGGGCTAATTGGGGCTTTAGGCTCGCAATCTTGTTTTTTCAGTACTTATCCATCCATAGTCAATGAATATAGCTGGTTAAACCTCAAGTTATTTGGCTAACACTAGTCGGATAGCTTTAAACATAATTGGATATTGAAAAGAATATCCAGTTATGTTTAGTGTTATCTGGCTAATGTTAGCCTGATAACTTAAATTGGGGATATTCAGGGAGACGTTTATCCCATTGAATATCCAGGACAAGTTATCTGGCTAACTGTAACCGGATACCTTGCCCATTATTTGTCCCACTATATATGAACGCCATTGATTTTAAAGAAGATTATAGCATTTCTAGGCAAATGGGCAGACAATACACAGGTGAAGTTTGCTGTAGATAAATGTAGGGTAATGGATTTGGGGCACAAAAATAGTCAGGTATAGTATTATTTGAATGGCAGTGCTTTCTAGCATTAACCAGAAAAAAAAAAGCTTGTGTGTATGTTGTTAACAAATTGGGAATGAGTATGTAAAGCCAAACAGCAGCAACAGCTGCCAAAGCTGACCATTTTATTTGGAAATGCAGTAAACAGTGCCAACAAGTAGAAGCAAGAAATGAAGATGTCATCCTTGCACTATATTAGACATTTCCCAGACCACATTTGAAATATGGGGTTCAGTGTGTGATGCCCATATTAAAAAAGAATATCAAAATGTTAAAAAATGGTACAAAGAAGGGTTTCCAAGTTATTAAGGGGACACAGGGATACCTTTGCTGAAAGATTGTTGAAACCTGGGTAAGAAACTTGAAAAATGGTTTAAGAGAAGATTTAAAGGCCCTATATACTAAAGGGGATTTGGATAAACACCCATGTTTAACACACATTAGCAGCCCTGTACCAATCTCCTTCTTGTGATATTTGCATGCATGTAATCTTTATCACATGCTAATGTAACACACATGCAAATGAATTGATTAGTACAAAATATTTTGCTAATTGACTCATTAGATATTAACTTTGGATTGTACATTTGGTGTTAATATCTAAGTTATTAACCTGAACCACTTAATTTAGGAAGGTTAACTACTTTTCAGGCGAAGTAGTTAACATTCTTGCCCCTTGCCCACATGAATAACTACCAGACCTCCCTCAAATGAGATCCTTCTTCCAGAGCAGTAGTGGCTCATCATGGCCTATTCTCATTCCTCAAATGTTGGCGTACAACCAACTCACCTCTAACTCCCTACAATGTTGTGCCTCTCCAGGAGCCAATGTGACTTCTCCACTCCAAACACCTATGAACACTGAGCCTAATCATAGTCCTCGCACCTCAGGACACTCCCTGTACATCAGAACTCATCATTGACCTCCAGACCCCTACAAATATCAAAGATCAAATTGTAGCTACCTTCCCCAGCCCCACCCTCTGAAAAGTGCTTGTCCATTACAACCACATCCCTACCCCCAGATCCCCCACCCAAAGATGTGGAATCTCATGGCCACTTCCCTGCCCCTTGATTCTCCTTCAAAGTCACAGACCATCACTGTCAGCTCCCCATCCCCCAATCCCCTTTGACATTATGGCCTATTCTGTCCATCTTTCTCCCAAAATTATAGTTCAGTGTGTGCATCTCCCCTGGCCAGATGCAGTGCCCCCACCAGAAAGATACAATGTCCCCTCAAAAAATTTTGTTTTGGTATTTGGGTCAGTTGGTTTTTGGCACCGTGGAGAATCTGATAAACAAAAGACATGGGAACAAGCCAAGATTAAAGTGGCTAATTTTCCTTTGAAAATGTCATGCCCAGTGAAGATTGTGGGTAGAGAAGTACCCAGGAACAGATTGGCCTATCAGAGAATTGGACAGTCTCAGTGTTAGCTGCAAGACAGGATAGAAGGGCTGGATTAGGGAGCAGAGTAGCTCTTGTCTGATCAGCTCTGTCCACTACAAATTCATCCCTCCCCTCCTGTTCCCTGTAAAATAGGAAGGGGAGACTTAATTAGGGAGCAGAGTACAATGTTTGCTCCAGCCTCTACTTCACCCCCTTCCCTCCTGTTCATTGCAATTTGCCTGGGATGGGAGGAGTTGGAGCAGCAAGCAGAGAGTTTCTTTCTGCTAAATGAGATTCAATAAATAAGCACTGAGTGCCCATGCCTAGGGAGGAAAAGAGTGTTGAGGTCAGGGGTGAAGGAAAGGGGAGTATACTAAGGTCAGGGAAGGATGAGATTTCTGAGTGGGTCCTGGGGAAATAGGAAAAAAATGCTAGGGAAGGATTGGGCATAGAGGGAAAATTGCTGAGATCATCTCTGAAAGGAGGAATAGAAAGGACAGAGATAAAGAGAGAATGTGTGTATGTGTGTGTGTTTGTGTGCAAAAGAGTGTGTGTGTGTGTGTGTGTGTATGTGCAAAAGAGAAAATTGATAGATATACCTCTCCCAATACATACTAAATTTCAGGTTGACCACAACTCAAACATTGCTAGATATCACTAGTATGCTAGATATGCAGAGAAATGGCTGAGTGTAGAAAGGGTTTGGAGAGGGGATTTGCTGTTTCAGGCTACATGCAAGCACCATGCACTGAAAATGTAAGTAGGCCTATCAGTGTCCTCCAAAGTGGGGTAAGTACTGACCCAGTTAATTAACAAAAAGAGATTTTGTTAGAAACTTTCCAGTTGTGATGGAGAAGTGTATAGCTGATAAGACATGTTGGGTTTGTGGTGAAAGGAGGAATGTAGTGGGAGAATGATCAGTGGAATGTGTTTAGAAAGTGGGCTAGTGGGGCAACTTGGTGAGTGGGGATAGGAGCCTATTGTGCAAAAGGCTTTAGCTAACAGCAAGCTCAGTGTAGGACCCACAAAGCCTAACAGTAAGATGAGGAGCAGGGAGGGAAAGTCAGATACTGGTTGGGGGGGTGGGAAGAATAAAAGACTCCTCCCTTTCCTGCATCCTCAGGTCTGGGCCTCTCCCCTTAAGCTGTTTTTTTTCCCCACAATCCCCCTCTGGAAATACATGCAGAGTTTTTAAGTGTAAACTCCCCATCACGAAGTACATTTGGGGAAGTAAAAATAACTCTTTGCATACTTTGCTGGGATGGCCCTGCTCCTCTTCCCTGCAGTAATAAGTATTCATGCTGTGGACATGCATAGTTTTCCTCTCATAGGGGGGGAGGGTTGTGTGTGCAATTTTCAAAGGGGCTTTTATCCGCTGTGAAGGCTTTTGAAAAATTGCCCCCCCCCCCCCATTAAGAGGTCCATATTCAGCTGCTGTGTGGCTCTGCTAGTCAGCTGGAAAAATTTATTCTGCTAACTAGTGCTGTATATTCAGTGGCACAGCCACTGTTATTTGGATAACTTATCTGGCCAACTCATCTGGCTAACTCAGCTCCTTCCCAAAAAATGTCTGGACTGCCCCTGAAATGTCCATGTTTTATCCATATAAATTCTAGCTGGACACACAGTTATCTGGCTAGAATTTAGTCAGATAAGTGGCCATATTTTCATTTTGTCAGATAACTTCTTAGGGCCTGCTTTATCTTGTTTATATGTATGACTTGTTCTGTTTTGATGTTAGAATGTTTGTGTTTATAATAATGTTAAGCAGTGGATTTCCCCAAGTCCACTTTAATATTGGTTTCTGGACTTTTCCTCCAGGAATTTGTTTAAACCCAGTCACACTTACAGCTTTCACCACATCTTCTGGCAATGAATTCCAGAGCTTAATTATGCATTGAGTAAAAAAAAAATATTTTCCCCTATTTCTTAAATGTATCACCTAGTAACTGAGCAGCTTACATTCATATAATGAAAGAAAACAAACATGGCATTAAAAGAAAACCAGAAACTTTGAAAGCTCAACCTGTAGTCTGAAAAGACAGTTACAAGAGTATTGCCCTCTTATTCTCTGTACTTTCGTTGCAATAAATATGTTTTTAACTGTATCATAAAAGTATTTGTTCACTCACAGGGAGATCCAACCCACAGCTTTGCCCATTTTGGAATGCTCATTTTGAGAGAGTAAACTTTACTGCTGTTGCAGCAAGAATTTTTATGCTCACAAAATGAGTGTTCTAAAATGGGAGTATTACTTAGTGCCTTCACATGGAAATTCCATGCAAATGAGAGTATTAATTTTTACTCCCCAATGCAGAGAGGTGCATTATCCCAGATGGGATTTTCTTAGCACTGGAAATCTAATTCTAGGGTCAGAGATGGAGTTACATTTCCACCATAATAGGCTGGAATATTAAATCTGTAAAAAAAAACAAAACATTGAAAAAATATCAAACATTAAGCTGATAAGTACTGACTTATCTGGGTGAGTGATGGCAGCTGCTATTATTTAGCCAGATGAGTCAGTACTTACCTGGCTATCTGGTGCTTTTCAGCACTACTTAGCTATTTACCCGGGTTCTGAACTGTCTGTCAGGGATGTCCCATTTTCTGTTCCTGAGTTAAAATGTCTATTTGGCTGTGCAGAACATACGTTTTACAGGCTAATCACTTTCTTAAACTCCCAATGTATTAGCATATCATTAGCTTACATCAGATGTTAAACATAATTTTAATCTGAACACTAAAACTGGGCACTGAAATTCAGTGTACAATGTTGTTTTTTTAACACCCAGATTGCTGCATTAACCTATCATTCATGCAAAGCTCCATGGGCAAGAATTCCATAGCTCGGGACTGGCTACTGAAAAAATCCAGTCCCATGACTCTGCCAGATGAATGTGATGTACAGAAGGGACATCAAGGAGACCTCTGTGAGATAATAGTAATACACTTGGAGGGCTATAGATATGAAACATTTCCTTGATCCAAGGTAATGCATCAATTTTCAGTAATTTATGGATCAATAAAGCAACTTTGAATTTAATTCTCTCCTCAACCAGAAGCTAGTGTAGTTTCTTCAGAAGTGAGGATACATGATCTCTTTTGCTACACTCAGATATCAGACAGGCAGCAGAGTTTTATAGCATTTGTAGGGCATGCAAAGAAGAACAAGACACTCCAAGCAAAAGTGCATTATAATATTCCATAGTTGATAATAATAATATTTTCACAACATTATTGTCAACTCAGCAATAGTTTTAAAGGTTGTAACCAGTAAAGATTATAATAGTCTGATCTTACAATGACCTTAATCTGGACAGACATCTATAAATTTGAATCTAATATTTTAAACTTCTAGGGAAGAAACCTTGGTGAATTGTTTTAAAGCCACCCCCCAAATCCCTTCACCTCAGCTAATTTAGTATAAGACTATCTAATAAATATCTCTTTGTTTATCTCAAGGCCCCAACCTACACCAAATACATCTAAAGTAACCACAATGTTAAACTCAACAAATAAGAAGTCCCCCAGATTTATTAATGAAGCTTCTTGACAATAAGCAAAATATATTTCATAATAGCGGAAAAGATATATCACATATCTTTATAATATTTTCAGTGACCCCAATCTGATTTAAAATCTTGTCACTGGCCACAACTATTTACTGTACATTATTCTCAGTGACTCCCAGTTTAAAATCAAACCCCTCTCTAAAACCCAAAAAGTAATTTTTTGTATTCTGTTACCCTAAACTTGTGATTGCCTTTTAAATGTGTGATCAGCTCTGTTTTAAAATAGGAAAACAAGATTAACAAATCCCACCCTTTATGGAAATTTTTCATCCATAAGCTGGAAACTAGGAATTACCAACAACTGTCTGTCTCTTCCAAGATGTCCAGAAATTCTCCTGTATGGGTCTCTCTCTCTCTCTTTCTCCCTCTCTTTCTCTCTTCATCTGATGATAATGAATGCTGCAGAATTTGTGTGTGAATTACTGTTGTACAGTGCTGTGAATCTCACTTACAACTGGTTGGTAACTGCACTGGTATTACAGTAACTTATTACTGCAATAGTATTCAGGTGGTTGTATGTAAGTGAATTGGTTAGTAAGTAAGAAGTGCTTTCAAGAATAAGTGCTCTCTCAGCAGCTGTCTCCTAGTTGCTTATACTTTTCCAAATCAATCGGTGGAAATCTTGCCATGACATCATACCAGCATTGTTCATGCAAGATATTGAAAACTTTACCCGATTCAGCAGAGGTAACTTTCCATCTGATGGCTGGTGTTTCCAATATCTAGGATTTGAAACAGTTCACTTAAAAAAGTCACACATTCAGCATGTTGTAAGACTGATAGGTTATTTTGCAGTTTCAAATGTCCTTCTTTGATGAGTTGATGACCAATGATTAATATTTATGACAGTTTCACAGCCTTTGGCTAATTAACAGTTCAGCTTGTGATTGCTCTCTAACCCACTATCTGCCTTAAAAAACTGGTCTTTCCCCTCTTCTTTATCTCACAGAACAGAAAAGTAGCAGGAAACTTAAGATAATAGACATAAAGGTGAAAGCTCAGCTGGAAACCAGGACTTCTGCTGGAAGTCAGCAGAATTAAATGAAAGAAATGTGAGAAACAAGATTACATAATCTATCTTTAAAAAAATGTATTAACTATTATTAATGTCTATATAAACATGAATATATAAAAATGACGTCAAAATGAAAAATAAATATTTTTATGCTGGCGTTTAACTTGCATTTCCCATCACTTGGGGCTGATGGGTTCAAAGAGAAATCATTTGAACAGAGCTGAGAACGCATGGGCACTACAATTACATGAAAGCTTGGCGTACTTGCAATTGCTTAGCTTTAACCACAAATGGTACATGCAAGTAAATGTAATAAGCATCATAAAAACAAGAATAACTTGATTAAATAATAACCGAGTAATGGGGTGTTTCATAAATGCAAGAAAATTTTGCACAGTTGGCAAATAGCTTAACAGAGATTCTTACCAAGAAATGGCCACTGCATACCTAATTCATAAGCAATACCTTATAATTTTCAATTTATTACAAATATTGTTTTATTAAATTCTTTCCTTCACAGTAAAAGGTCCAAGGTGATATTTTCTAAAATTTGAGAAATGTTTGACGTATAAGAATAAAAGAAGCTTCCAGATAATCAAGTTATTGGATGGAGAGTAATATTCAGAAATGAAAACAGGGTAATAGGGTATTTGTTCTTCTGAATTCCTACTGTAAATGTACCATTAATCTGGAGAAGACAGTGGGAATCACAGATTAATGTAGTCTTATTATATGCAACAGAGAGCCTCATTTTCTAAAGTATCACAGGCTTGCGATACTTTAGGGAATGAGGGGCAGGGGGCTGAAATGGGGGGGCGGGCCTGCACTAGCCTGCAGCGATCGCACCGTCGTGGTGCGATTGCTGCCGGTTTCGCACCCAATAGTGCCACCATAGAAGGTGTAGCTATTGGGCGCGAACTCAGACGCGAAAAGGGCCTTACCTTTTCATCGTCCGCAGCGTCTTCGCGGAGTCGGCCCTGGTGACGCCCCGACTCCACCTCTTCCGGGGCTAACTCCGCACCCATTTTGGTATCGCACACGATAAGGGACTTTTTGCATATGAAACGTCCCTTATCACATGCAATCCGGATGGAAAATGAGGCCCAGAGACAGGTTAGGGGGGGGGGGTGTGTGAAAGAAAATAAGAACAATTTCCTATAGAGAACAGCTGGAGATATGCTTTAGTAATTGTCAGATTAAAAGTAGAATCTAAGAAGAAAAGCTTTGCCATTCCAGCAGTTGGGAAAGAAGCATGGGATAAAGGGTGTGGGAAAGATACCTAAGTGGAATTACACAAATATCCTGGAAGGGGAAGCAAAGGAATTATCCTAATACCTTCAGACAATGTTCCAAGGTTCACCACATGATAACACACAAAAGGAGCTGCTTTACTAGGGCATATATGGAGTACTTTCAGGGTCATGTTCCTACATTCAGGAATATGAGATTTCCATAATGAAGGAATCCCAACGGGAGGGAAGGGAATTTCATCTAAATAGGGATTTAATAAAGGTGGCCAATGCTGTTGTTAAAAAACAGAGAAAATAGAGTAATCTGAAAATAGAGTTTGTACTATAAAACACTGAAAATACCTTGTAACATTTTTAGTCATGTCAGAGAAATATGTTTGAAAATCTGTATACTTATGTGCTACTGCTGTATAGATAGAAGCTGCAGAATCAATGTGTAAAGTAGAAAATTTTGTAAACGTTTCTGAAGCATTGAGTGCGGTCTCAGTCAAAATGGAAGGACCCTTAGCTAAATGTTACAATTGATTAATCAATGCTTTAATTTGTATGTTATTCAGGGACTCCATTAAGGTACCAGCACCTCCAAATATCTTTGCTAACATGTCTCTGGGATATATTGAAACCCACTTCACATTCAATTTGTAAATAAGCTCATTATTTCATTTTATCCTAACATGGCTGCTAGCTATATCTGTCTTTATGTTAAGATGACTTATAACTGTCTATGGAATTTGTCCTGGGATTCTTGGGGTAATAACTTTTGATGGATGAACAGGGAATAATGAGGTAAAATAAACACTGGGGGGTGGATTTTAAAAGCCCTCATGTGCTGGACCTATTTTAAAAAGGCCCGGCGACGCGCGTAAAGCCCCGGGACACGTGTAAGTCCCGGGGCTTGCAAAAAGGGGCGGTCTGGGGCGTGGCATGGCCAGAGGCCTCTGACACAGCGGCCATTGCTGCTGTCAGAGGATCATATGCAGGCAGGTTGCCAGCGAGCGCAACTTGCGTCTGCCCGAAGGCAGGTGCAAAAGGTAAGAGAAGGGTCGGGGGGGGGGTTTAGAGTAGAGCTAGGGGGGGAAAGGTTAGGGGAAGGGGTGGGAAGGTCAGGCTTGGGGGAAGGTAACTGGGGAAGGCAGCATGGCTCGGCATGCGCCAACCCCTGATTTTATAACTTGCATGCACCTGTTATAAAATCGGGTGTACATGTGTGCGTGCTGGGTAGCACACGCACATGTACGCCCACGCACACTCTTTTAAAATCTACCCCTGGGTGTCTGAACATTTTGCAAGCAAGTGGCTAGACAATTTTCTTGTTTTACATAAGAGATAGAGAAGATTCTGCTGCTATCTCACCTCAAGTGGTTAGATAAGTCAGTGACCCAATGCAGAGAAGTTCCACATCTCATTTGTTTTGTTTTTTTCTCAGTGACTATCTTATCATTTTGGGAGATAAGGAACTTTTTTCCATCCTTCCAGTTTCTTCTTTGTTTCTTTTATTCTCCTTTTTTAGTCAAAATCGATGTTTGTTCCTTTTTGGGACTGTATGCCCTTGGTACCAGAGACCTAGCTCCAAATTCATTTCAATTGAAAACTGCTTAGAACCTTAGATATTACAGATAATAAACCAATCAACAAACAAATAAATAAAGATAATAAATAAATACAAATTTCACCTAGGAAGATCCTGAGAAGTTGAGTTTCATCTTTGAGGAATGGATCTCTATTCATTTCCAGAGGGAATGAGTTGAAGGTATTGCTCTAGAGTTGTTTTTTCTTCTGATTCAAGTGTGCTACACTTGAGAGGAGAACATCCATTAGTGCAGGAGTGGGCAATTCCGGTTCTCGAGGGCCGCAAACCAGTCGGGTTTTCAGGATATCCTTAATGAATATGCATGAGAGAGACCTGCATACACACTGCCTCAGTTGTATGCACATCTATTTCATGCATATTCATTAGGGTTTCCTGAAAACCCGACTGGTTTGCAGCCCTCGAGGAACGGACTTGCCCACCCCTGCATTAGTGCTTTCAGAAGGAGACCTAAGATGCTGTGTTCTGAAAAGAAATTGGGACTAAATTCTAACATTCTAGAGAAGACTGAAATACATTTGCAAACTGGAAGAAGGATTACACTCTTCAATCTGAGTAACTGAAAGGAGAAGGAGATAAATAAAGGAATTAGTTTCTATAAAGTCAAAGACTTTACTAGAAGAGTAAATTCATAAATGTATTAATCTTTATTATTCAATATTGTTCATAATGTTTATTTAACATCTAAGTGCTATATTCTTCAGTCGATTTAATCAACTATCATAAAAGAAGTTGGAAACTACATTGCTTCTCATTATGATTATTACTGGTATAGACTATGGAGATTATCAATGCAGTTTACAGGAACTGGGAAAGGGCTGTGTACATTAATTAATGCAAAAGGGCCTTGAAGCTATTCTTCCTCCCACAGAAGCCTTACACTTCAGAAGTAAAATCTATCCATGGAGAATGAGTTGCAGATAGGGTCTATTTTATTTTTATGAGCCTTTGAGGACAGCATCAGGATTCTATCACATGCAAGAGTTACATTCACAAGCCAAAACTGTCCTCTCAAACAATGCTGTCCGGTTTGGAGTGGGTTTTCTTTGGAGGAGTGCCTAATTACTAGGGGGGTCACCAAATTACCAATCTGCCCTGGGTGCCAACATGTCTCTGTCTGGCCCTGCCTGAAGGCCTATTGGGTAGGTATTTGTTATGATACTACAGATCTCTATAAGAAGTATCTCACATGGTCAGACACAGTATATCATCCAAAACCACTTAGAACGATGACTGAAATGTACTGAGGTGGGGGTCTGTTAACTACAAGTCATCACCCATAAATACCCCTTACCCGATTATATACGACTTGACGGCGCATCAACTATATGACCTTCATAATAGGCATCATTGTGTGGTAATATATACCTTCGCTCACTCTGCCTTATTTTTAATCATTGGTCAGTCCATATAATATTTATTTTGTTGCTTGTGCTAAAGTGCTCTTGTGTATTTTTCTTTCTTTCAAATGATATTAATATATAGTAACATCCACTTATCTTGATGTAATGATATTGCTGAGTATTTAATTCTCCAACCCAAAATCTTCATGTCCGATTATAAACAGCAATGTGTGAACTCCCTACATTGCTTCTCCGTGCCCAACACTGTACAATGTTTTGGACTCTCTCGTCCTTCCTCAAGGGCGAAATTCATTCCCCGGCATGGCGTTTCTCGGAGTTCCGTCTCCGAGAAACACCATGCCGGGGAATGAATTTCGCCCTTGAGGAAGGACGAGAGAGTCTGAAACATTGTACAGTGTTGGGCACGGAGAAGCAATGTGGGGAGTTCACACATTGCTGTTTATAATTGGACATGAAGATTTCGGGTTGGAGAATTAAATACTCAGCAATATCATTACATCAAGATAAATGGATGTTACTATATATTAATATCATTTGAAAGAAAGAAATAAGACATTGTTTTAATATACAAGAGCACTTTAGCACAAGCAACAAAAAAAATATTATATGGACTGACCAATGATTAAAAATAAGGCAGCGTGAGCGAAGGTATATATTACCACACAATGATGCCTATTATGAAGGTCATATATTTGATGTGCCGTCAAGTCGTATATAATCGGGTAAGGGGTATTTATGGGTGATGACCAGACACAGTATATGCCAGGGAACTGAGGCCTAAGAGAACCCTTCCCTTAGGCTCTCAGAGAACTATTTTCAGAAATGCCTTTTAGTTAGAGTCCTTTTTCCTGTATTTCCCGTTGGAAAAGAAAAACAACAAAACATGCTTTAAAGGGATGGGTATTTAAGAAAAATGAATAGGAAATGAGACAAAATTTCCTATTTTATTTGGGTCATTTTCAAAATGGAATGAGTGAAAATCTGACAAAATGTCATTGATATCTCATTTCATTTTGAAAATCGATACAAAAAAAAAATCACTGTTTAGACCTAGGCCTAAGCCCGAAGCTGGAGCCTCGTATAGGGAATAGGCCAAGACCCAAAGCAGGTGCCCTGGCCTATGCCAGAGTATGACTCCAGCATATTGGTGTACACCTGTGCCCAAGGTCTGGGCCTCAGCTAGCGCAACACCGGGGTCTCACCTATGTCCTGGCTTGATGCTGGAGCCTTGGCCGAAACCTGAGCAAATAACCAGGCACCACATTTTTTTTAATTTACCTGATTGGACATCCCAGCCCAATCTAATTCTGATGCCCGGGCCTCAGCTGGAACCCAGGCCTGAAGCCAGGGCCTTGACCAGAGGCTAGGAAATGATGCCTGGGCCTCAGCCTAGGCCAAGGCCTCGGCCCAGACCCAATGCCAGGGCCTCGGCCCAGGCACAGGCCCAGAGCCCAGGTTTCAGAAATCTTTGGTGGTCTTCTTACTTTTATCTTTGTATTTGAAATGGTGGCATCTATTCAGGATGCACACAAGTTAATAAACTTTAATGCATCCTCCCCAGTAGAGGATGCCATTTTGATGTACAGCAGTTCAATTAATTAACTCTGGCTCGTCCCAAGAGGATGCCACCATTTCAAGAATGATGATATAAAAAAGATCTCTGAAGAGGACCTCCAAGGCGTAGGCTCCAGGCCTGGGCCAAGGTCCCAGCATTGAGACAAAGACACCGGGCCAGGCCCTGGCATTGTACTTGAGCCCTGGCATCGGGCCTGGGCCCTGGCATTTGGCCAGAGTCTGGGTTCAGGCCGAGGTCCATGTATCAGACCTGGCCTCTGGGTCAAGCCCCATTGTTGATCATGGGATCAAGTCGAGGCTCAGGTGTCAGGACCCGGTCTCAGGATTGGGCCCCATCATTAGGCCTGGGCCTATTGCCTGGTGTTAGGTCCAAGCCTAAAAGACTGGCATAGGGCCTAGGCTGAGGTCACAGTGACCTATCACATCTTAAACCTATGCAAGGGTGAGGCCAAGTGGGGGCCAGGGAGGATCCTGGTCTCAGCATTTTTATGGGTGGGAGGGATGGGTGGTTGGGATGGGAGACCCCAGATGCCCCACTTTTTAAATGTTTTTTTATTTGTTAAAACTAAATAATAAAAAAAAACTATTAAACAAAATGAAATTTGTTGGGAACCCCTGATGGAATCATTTTATGTTACTTTTTCTGAGGATGTATGTAAAGGTTAGGCTGTATGGATTCAGAGTTGTCATCCAGACACAGACTAGTTTGAAGGTCACAGGCTAACCTCTGAGTGAACTCATATTTACTGTTTTGCACTTTGAAATGCTTACGAACAGGCCGTTTAATTAATTATTCCAGTAGATCTATGATGAGAAAGCAAGCAATTAACTTATACTAAAGCCTGAGAGAGAGTGAAGGCCACACAGCTGTGCCTCAGATTGATAAGAACTTAGAAGGAGGGAACATCGCTGCTTTTCCCAAGCATTTTAGTGTATAAGGAGAAATAGCAGCTGGACAGGGAGAGCATGCTTCTGGACATTATAGCACAGGCTGTTCCTTTGGAAACATGTAAGCTTTTTATATATGTATACCAATTGTTATTATCTACCATTACTTCTTCTGTATGATCTGATTTTATTGGTTCTATCCTCCAATTGCTCAAATAAACTTAGTTTCCTAAGAACCTGGAACTATGATGCATTGAATCAAACTGTGTGTATGGCTATTTGTGTAGGGAATAAGCTCCTGGGTTCAAGCCCTCAGATATAATCCCAGTAAATGTGTGTGTGGCTATTTGTTTAGGGAGTAAGCTCCTGGGTTCAAGCCTCCAGGTATAATCTCAGTAATTGTGTGCGTTTATATTGGGTAAGCACCCAAGGTAGTCCTGTGTGCACACAGGCGATAAGCCCCTCAGGTAACCCCCAGTGT
Source organism: Rhinatrema bivittatum (assembly GCF_901001135.1). Lineage (NCBI taxonomy): Eukaryota > Metazoa > Chordata > Amphibia > Gymnophiona > Rhinatrematidae > Rhinatrema > Rhinatrema bivittatum. The sequence goes on along the minus strand of NC_042615.1, from coordinate 660,108,712 downwards.
AGGCCTCAGTGAGATTAGCCTCCCAGGTCAGAGCCCCTGAGTAGAATGCCAATGTGCATGGTCTGAACCTGAAACAATCCTCCAAAAAACAAAATGAAATCTAAACAACATTTTTACTTCTTCCCTCCCCTAACTTTACAACTGGCAATGAAATATATGTTTTATACAAGAGTCTACAGAAAACACTATACTTCCAAAAATATTTTTAAAGCAAATGTTTGTCCACCATTGTTGTATACTTCACAGTTGCTAAGCTCTGCAGGTGGTACAAGGCTAAAGCAATGACGTTGATCATGCCGTTAATGTTTTTATGGACACAGCACAACATGTTCTAGACTGCTTTCAGTCTTTCAGGGACAGTGTCCTCTGTGTTCCAGCATTCCAGATTTCTGCTAGGCCTGACAGGGATACCTCTGCTAGAGATAGATAAAAATATGATTCCTTTTATTTCCTGCAGATTCACTTGACTGGGTTTCATCTGAGGCAGTGCTTCTCAAGTTTCTCCTGGGGGCATACCTATCTAGTCAAGTTTTCAGGATTACCACAATGAAAATGCATGTGATAGATTTGCTTACAGTGAGAATATTCTAATCTGTCTCATGCATATTCATTATGGATAGCCTGAAAATCCATCTGGTTAGGTATGCCAACAGGAGAGGGTTGGGAAACACTGATCAGAGGGTATGCATCACTACCTTGAGTGCTCATGGTCCAGACTCTATCATCAGGGATTTGCTTACTGGATCACACTGGATGTGTGTCAGTGGACATGAGTCCTTTGTGTGTGACAGTTCAGGTGGATCTCTGCAAAGCCATTGTATCAGAAAAGATTCATAGAAGAGTAAATATCTTTGTTGGAGCACATTACCTTGCATCAGGAAAGTCTGTCTCATTCATGTCAAAGATCCTACCTTCCAAATTCCCATCCCCGAAATATGTAAGTGCCCAAGAAATTTACTGTCACTTCATAGATGTCAAAAACCAGGATTGCCACTACCTATCCCAAATGGACCTGTGCCTTCAAGGTTCCAAACTAGCCAAAAGCTCTTTTACCAACAAGGCCTGTAATCTCATTCAGCTTTGATAGAAATGTTAGAGGACTCTTGCTATGTGTTCCATAATTGGGAGCTTTGTCATGCAGGTAACTTACCAGCTTTTCCCTGCTATGATGTGGAAACTGTCTGTGTGGAATCATCAAAGCAGCCCATGACATCCTGAGCCAATGTGTGGGGAAGACATTGCTTCCGTAGTGAGAGATGAACTAGACAGATGCAGCAACCTGCTAGCTTCCAGTAAAGATAAACATACAATGTGAATTTCACTCAAAATGCAATGCAAAACATTTTCAGAACCAAAAAATATATGTTGAAACAGAAACACCTCAAACTTAGTTTAGAATGACCATCATAATTACGTTGAAGGACTGCATCAATTATTTTTAACGATTGATGTCTCAAGAAACGTCAACAATTTTAATCACTGGTCATTCCACTGGCCCCTACCAGAAAAAAAACTTTTTTTATAATATTTTTTTTTAGATTTGTAGGTAAAATAATCTGTTCAATTTTTTTGAGTATGCAAATAAAATGTCATGTTTACTTATCTCAAATGGTGCAAAAGTACACTGGCTGTTAGTCGAAAGGTGAATACACTTTATCTTGAGGGGAGAAATCCTCACCGCAAAAACTTGCTGGATATTAGAAAACCATTATTCATTTTGAGTGAAAGTCACATTGTATAGTTATGGAGTATGTTTTGCTCTTGGTTCATTGATAGGTTGTATTGAGCTTCTAGTAATGGACATGGATCTTTGCAAACTTTGTAGAAATAGACCTTTTGATTGCTTGATATATGTGCTTGATGTGTTTAATATAATACTCCAGTTGTTAATTTTGAAGTTAATGACAACTGTAGCTATTTGTTGTCAAATTAAGTCCTTGGCTACTTTACCTTTTCTATGGCAATCTTTGGAAAAAGCAAAACAAAACACAATTGAGTGATATAGAACTAGCTTCAGAATCATTTTGTTCTCAGTTTCTGTGCAGCACAACATGTGTTTGTATGATCTTAAAACTGCTCCTGTAGAATTTTCTGCAGTCACTGTGTTGTGATCAGCAGTCCTCAGGTCTGCCTTGTGGACCGCCAGTCTTACCTCCAACCCAGACTGGCTACCAGATACCCCCGTTGCTGGGCAGACCCCTCAATACAGTCCGTGGCAGGCTACCGTGCTGTGAAGGCCTGACACGTGGGGAAATGCCAACGCACTCCAGAGCTGTCCCTAGCTGTGCACATACATGAATGCCAGTGATTTAAAGGGCCCATGGTGGGAAATTCCCTGCAGCACCCTCTGATGACATCAGCCTCCCTGGGCATAAGGGCTGGCTCATTCTGCATTCAGACACCTCAGCAATAGATCACCTCATTGTGAGTATGCTTTGCCATGGTGTTCCTGATTCTTGACGTCTGCTCCTGATTCCTGTACCTGCTATGTATTCTTCTGTTCCTGTATCTTGCCCCTGGTTCCATGTCTGTTGGTTCATCTTGAGTTCTTGTCTTCTTGAGTCCCTCTTCATCTGTCATCAGCAACCCCTGCTCCTGTGGTCCTTCGTCATCCTCTTTGTTCCTTGCTTCTTTCGACTGGACTTCTGGCTTGATGCTTGGACTAGACCCTGAAGTTTTTGAACTCTGCAGTGTCGTGATCCACAATCTGGATCATGACACTGTTTGAACTTTGCCTGTCTCTGACCACAGCCTGTTCCTGTTGTCTGTCACCTGCCCAGATTGCTGTTCGACCTGACTCTGGCCTGCAATGCTTTCAATTCAATGGGTCTTCTCCCTCACAGAGGCCTGCACCTAAGACCAGCCAGCTCTAGCAACCAAGGGCTCCTCCCTGCAGGTTGTTCCAAATCTACCTCAGCACAAGGGTCCACTTCTCCAACAGACTGCTGAGGCCATGGACCTAGTAGAGGCCACTCTTCTTCAGGCTATTCAGGGTTTGGCCCACAAAATCCAGGAACAACAGCACTTCCTCGAGGTTTTGGCAGCTTCCAAAGAACATCTCAATACTCATATGGATTCCATGGAAACCTCAGCTGCCCCGAGGCCACCTTTGGCTATTCCTCCTACTCCTGCAGCAATGAGTCATCCCTTGATTCACTTCCCTGTTCCTCCTCAATATGCAAGGGACCCGAAGAAGTGTTGGGGCTTTATCAATCAGTGTTATATGCACTTCTCCCTCCAATCGGCATTGTTTCCTGAAGACTCGGTCAAGACATCATTCATCGTCTCCTTTCTCAATGGCAAGGCCCTAGCATGGGCTTCACCACTGTGGGAAAAGGCTGACCCTATCCTCCGTGACCTCCAGCAATTCATCTCAGCTTTTAAAACCATCTTTGATGAACCTGGTTGCCTGGTGACATCATGCACGGATCTCTTCCACCTCCATCAAAGGACCCAGCCCCTCTTGGATTACGCAATAGAGTTCTGGACCCTGGCTACTGAACTCCTTTGTGGAGAGAACTGCGTACCCTCTTTCTAAAGGAGCTTTTGTTCCAAATAAAAGATGAGCTGGGGGCTCTCGAACTCTCAAAGTCCTTAGAGGCTCTCATTGACCTGGCGGGCAGAATTGACTGCCGTATCCAGGAACGTACCAAGGAGCTCTGACCATCTCAAAGGGGTCTTCCAGTGGCTTCCTATTTCTGGCAGCCACCATCTCTGCCTACCTCATGCCCTCCTCCAGTAGTATACACCGAAGAACCTATGCAACTGGGGCAAGGCTGCCTTACTCCGGAGGAGCGCCTTAGGCTTCGCCAGTTTGGATTATGCCTCTACTGTAGTGGCTCAGGGCATCATATAGTCCAGTGCCCAATCAGATTGGGAAACACCCAATCTTAGGGTCTAGTGGGAAGGCTGACCCTAGGCTTCATGTCTCTGGCTCCCCAAATGAACCTTCCTGCTACAATCTCCATAGGCGATGAAAACCTCACCTCTTTGGCTCTGGTGGATTCCGGAGCTGAAGGGAACTTCTTATGGAAGAATTCTTTGGACCATCTTCCAATACCAACTGTCTCCCAAAAGGGCCAACTAATCATTTCCTCCATTCATGGAGACCTGTTACTTGGTAGGATTACCCTCAACACAGCTCCAGTGACATGAATCAGCACCCTCCATGTCGAGCACATCAGATTCCATGATATCAACAAATCTATCCACCCCATGGTAATGGGGCTACTTGGATTCAGCTCCATTCACCTCAGCTTGACTGGCCTCCTTGCAGGTCTCCAAGTGGGGGCCCAGTTGTCACAACTCATGCTTGAAGAAATTGGAAGTTTCTCGATGCCTTTCTGTGGCAGTCACCTCATCAGGCATTCCTCCGCAGTATATCAACTTCTCAGATGTCTTCTCTAAGAAAAAGGCCGAGACTCTACCTCCTCACAGGGCATATGATTGTACAATCAAGCTGGTGACTGATGCCATACTACCCCAAGGCATGGTATACCTGTTGTCACTTCCACAGATGAAGGCGATGTCCAAGTACATCACAGAGAACCTCAAGATGTATTTATCCACCACTCCACTTCTTCAGTCAGCGCTGGCTTTTTCTTTGTTTCAAAGTAGTACAGGTCACTCAGCCACTGCATTGATTATTGGGATTTAAATGTGATTACCATAAAGGACCACTATCCATTGCCATTGATTTCTGAGCTATTTGATCACCTGCAAACGGTGAAGATATCTTCCAAGCTGGAACTCCAAGGGCCCTACAATCTAATCTGAATTTGAGCTGATCATGAATGGAAGATGGTGTTCAACATGTGGGATGTGCATTATGAGTACTTAATGATGCCCTTTGGGTTGTGAAACACCCCAGCAGTGTTCCAAATGGCAGTGAATGGAATCTTCATGGATCTCCTTTCCGATTGTGTTGTGGTGTACCTCGATGACACCTTCATCTTTTCCAAGGATCTCACTTCTCACCACCAGGATGTTCACCAGGTACTTCAGCACCTCTGTGAAAACCAGTTATTTGCCAAACTGAAGAAGTGTTTTTTTTGAAAAAGAGAGCCTTTCCTTCTTTGGGTACATTGTCTCTAGTAAAGGCTTTGGTATGGATCCAGATAAACTCAAAAGCATCCAGGATTGGCTCCATGCAAGTGGGTTATGGGCACTGCAAAGGTGCTTGGGCTTTGCCAACAATTACTGACATTTCATTGCTTACTCCAAGATCACCGCTCTTCTCTTCACCGTCACTTGTAAAGGGGCTAACACCAAGCTCTGGCTACTGGAAACTGTGGCGGCCTTCAAAAATCTGAAAGACGCCTTTCTGCGGTAACCATGCCTCCATAATCTGGACACTACACACCCTTTCATTGTTAAATTGGATGCCTCCTCCATGGGGGTAGGGGCTGTCTTGAGCCAGCATTCTCCCAAGGGGGCCCTCTATCCATTTTCTTTTTTATCAAAAAATTCTCTCCGGTTGAATGCAATTCCTTCCCCTAAAATTGCTCATCTAAACGGTGTCAGACATAGAGCCATTTCTATTGCTGGGCCCCAACTATAGAGCTCTATACCAAAGGAACTACGATTGGAACCTGACATCAAATGATTTAAAAGGGAATTGAAACCTGCCTTTCAAACAAGCCTTCCAAGAACTATTAAATTAAATTTTAAGAATACTGGACATATATCAAGGTAATGTATACTTTTAAATGTATTATCTCTGCCCTCACTATCCTGCCTGTCTAATAACTTAAATTTTATTAACAATTAGTTTACTATGCTAATTAGTTAGTATTTTAGTCTATTTAATTATATTATGAAACCATGTATTTACTTCCTTTTCTTTTTGGAAATGCAAATATTATTAAATGAATATTTGTTACCTTCTGTAAACCGATTTGATATGTTCGCATGAAAAATTCGGTATATAAAGAATTGTAAATAAATAAATATAAATAAGGAATCGGTGATAGAGAGCTTCTGGCAATCAAGTGGAAGAGTGGGGCCACTGGCTATAAGGTGTTCAACACCACATATCCATCTACACTGATTATAAACATCTGGAGCATCTCCATCATGCCCAACTTTTAAATGCTCATCAGACCCAATGGTCATTATTTTTTGCTCATTTTTGATTTTGAGCTGAGACATCAGCCCGCACACAAGAATGCCTGGGAGGATCCTCTTTCCCACTCTTTCCAGACATAGGACACCCTGGAATCTCTTAGGCACATCATAGACCCAGCTAAAATCAACCAGCCACCACCATGACAATCCCACCGGGGAAGACAGTTGCTCCCCTCAAACTCAGAGAAAAGGTACTAAGATGGTCCCTCCCATGTTGCAGGTCACCCAGGCTGGGCTCGGACTCTTGCACTTCAACAGTAGCAAGACATCTGAGCTTATGTAGCAAGACATCTGAGCTTATGTGGACTCCTGCCCTACCTGCATGCAGCAGAAACTCTTGTCGGGATGACCTTTGTGCCTTTTACAGCCATTGTGTTATTGTTTGTAAGATTTTGGGTGGGCCCTTGGACACTGTGGCAGATGACCACGCCCACAGGGGGAAGTCCTGTGAGGGGCCACAGGTCAGGCTCAGATTTAGGACACACAGCACAGAATTATCTTTTATTAAACAGAGTTGTGAAGCCACCAGAAGTGGCAATAGTGAGTAGAGATGAAGCCCGGCTGAGCTTGTAGTCCCTCAGGACACTGGAACAGTGATCCCTCAATGGCTGTGCTGTAGAGTAGAGAAACTGAGATAGTGAGTAGAGTGGAGCATACACATGGTACTGGTATGGAGCCTCATAGGTTCATTACTCACACAGAGGTTTCTCCCGAAAGGTATCACAGAAGCTGGAATAGAGGCAGGCCCTCGAGGAGCGAGTACCTGTTTCCAGGGAACAGCTCTGAGAGAATTGAGATGGTAACTCACTGATGGTGTAGGTAGCAGGTTCTTCCAAGCAGAATTGAGCTCAGGCAGCGAGTTCAGGAACATGGGCCCTCGAGGAGCGAGTACCGGTTCCAGACAGCGGCCTGAAAGAAAGAGAGAGGCCCCCGAGGAGCGGGTACCCAGATGGAGTAAGTCCAATTAAGGAGAGGCAGAGTAGCTAGGTATGGAGAGTGAATCCCATCCATAAGGAATCCCTTCACCTTGCTAACAAGATTAGCTAGCAAGTAGAGTAGGCTTTTGTATCCAGGATGCGTGACGTCATCACAGGGGGACGCCGCTGAGGTTCGCGCCAAAGAAGGAATAAGAAGCAGGGCTATGCGGCATGTGCGCCCTATGGCAGCTGAACAACATGGCGGGATGCAGCGCCCAAGCTGGACCGGGTACGCCAGAGAGGACGGCAGGCAGACGCTGCAGCAGCCAGACATCCATCAACCGCGAGAGGAGTCACCAAAAAGGTAAGGAGGGTGGAGTGGAGATGTCGGGCAGCGACAGTCATAACATTACTCCCCTTCAAAGGGCGGTCTCCTCTGTGGGTACCAGGTTTAGACTTCAAAGGATGTGCGAGATGAAATTGATGGCGCATCTCTTTATCAAGGATGTTAGCCTGAGGCTCCCAAGAGGTTTCTTCAGGGCTGAAACCTTCCCAAGAAAGAAGGTATTCAAGTGTTTTTCCTCATCTTCGGACATCAGTAATCCCTTCAACCTTAAATTCTAGGTCATCTTCTGCATTCCTGAGTCTTGGAAGAGAATTCAGAGTATGAGAGGTTTCAAGAGTGAAACGTGAAAAGCGTTGTGGATGTTTAGTCCGGGTGGTAGCCTCAGACTGTAAGTGATGTTGCCAAGATGTCGGAGGATTGGAAATGGTCCAACATAGCGAGGAGCAAAATGAGTGGAGGGTAACTTCAGTCTGAGATGTTTGGTAGATAACCAGACTTTGTCACTGGGTTTGACTATGTGAATGGTGAGTGTCATAAAACTTCTTATCATGGTCACTCGCTTTAACTAGCATGTCTTTTGTCTGAGTCCACAGGTAATGGATTTCATCAGCAGTAGATTGATCTGCTGGGGATGTCACTGAGAGCTTCAGTGGAAGAGACGGTGATGGTGAGCCTCCATATACCACTTCAAAAGATGTTGATCCAGTTGATGTTGCTGGATGAGAATTGATGGCAAATTCAGCCCAAGGCAACAGTTCAGCTCAGTTATTCTGACGTCAACTCACATAGGCTCGAATGAACTGTTTTAAGGTTCTATTCATCCATTCTGTTTGGCCATTTGATTGCGGATGATAGGCTGAAGTGTAGTCTAGAGAGATGTTGAATAACTTTCACAAGGCCCTCCAGAATCTTGCCGTGAATTGAGATCCTCGGTCTGAAACAATGAGTCTTGGTAGGCTGTGAAGGCAAAAAATGTGTGATATGAAGAGCTTCGCAAGCTCCAAGGCTGAAGGTAAGCCATGCAGCGCCACGAACTGGGTCATCTTGCTGAAGCGATCAACTGTTACCCAGATGGTATTCATTCCTCCAGAAAGAGGTAAGTCGACTACAAAGTTAGTAGCGATATGTGACCAGGGCTGTTCCGGAACTGGCAGTGGTTGCAGCAATTCCCCACGGTTGGCCAGAAGCAGGTTTGTGTTTGGCACAGTTAGTACAAGATGCCATGTAGGGCATGTAGGGTATCTTTCTTGATAGTAGGCCACCAATAGAATTTCTGGATCTTGAGCAGGGTGCGGTGTTGACCAGGATGGCCAGCCAGCTTGGAATCATGCGCCCAAAAGAGCACTTTCTTCCTGAGGTGTTTAGGCACAATGGTCTTACCAGTGGGCACAGAATGTGTAGTCGCCAAGATGACTTTCTTCGGGTCAATTATGTGCTGAGGTTCTTCAGGCACATCCTCTAAGAGAAAGGAGCGTGACAAGGGATCAGCTGTGGTATTTCTGTCTCTGGGGCGATATTTAAGCACAAAGTCCCAACGATTAAAGAATAAGGACCATCTAGCTTGTCTGTGGTTAAGACGTTGCGCATGGCGGAGATGTTCTAGATTTTTATGGTCCGGGAATACGGTTATTTGATGTTGAGCACCTTCAAGCCAAGACCGCCATTCCTCGAATGCTAGCTTAATAGCCAAGAGCTCTTTATCTCCGATCCCATAGTTCTTCTCTGCCGGGGAAAAACGTGAGAAGAAAGAGTAGGGACATAAGGATTTAGAGTCTCCAGTTTGGCTCAATACAGCCCCCACGCCGACATCCGAAGTGTCAACTTCTACGATAAAAGGCTTATTGGGGTCAGGATGCCGCAAGCATGGTTCCTTGGAAAAGGCAGTCTTTAATTTCTCAAAAGCAGAAATGGCCTCCACAGACCATTTTGAAGCATTGGCACCCTTGCGGGTCATTGTGGTCAAGGGTACTGTTAAAGAAGAGTAGTTCTTTATAAAGCTTCTATTATAGTTGGTAAACCCCAAAAATCATCTCAGGGCCTTCAGTCTGGTAGGTTGGGACCAATTTTTTATACTCTCTAGCTTTTGAGGGTCCATCTGGAAGCCATTTTTAGACACAATATAGCCAAAAAAGGCACGGAGTCTTTATGAAATTCGAACTTGGATAGTTTGGCATAGAGCCGGTGTTCACGGAGTCAGCATAGTACTTGCTTGACATCCTCTAGATGAGTGGGTAAATCCTGAGAAAATATCATGATATCATCCAGGTATACCATGACACTCTTGTACAACAGGTCCCGTAAGATGTTGTTCATCATGTTCTGAAATATGGCGGGTGCGTTGCACAGGCTAGGGGTGTGCATTCATTTTCGACGTATTGTGAATCCGCAACGTATATGCCATATTCATTGTATTCATGGGGGTTCTGAAATGTATGGTGAACCCCCACGAATACAACGGATCACCAATGAATATGCCCCCCCACCCTCCTGACCCCCCCCAAGACTTGCCAAAAGTACCTGGTGGTACAGTGGGGTTCCTGGAGCCATCTCCTGCACTCAGGTTGTCGGCTGCCGGTATTCAAAATGGCACCGACAGCCCCTGTGACATAGTAAGGGCAAAGGCTATCGGTGCCATTTTGAATACTGGCAGCCAACAGCTAAAGTGCTGGAGATCATTCCAGGAAACCCGCTGGACCACCAGGTACTTTTGGCAAGTCTTGGGGGGGTCAGTAGGGTGGGGGATTGTAGATAAATAACTTTAAATGGTTGGGATGGGGTTTTTTTTGGGGGGGGGAACAAATGTATTTTGACATATGAATGGATCGGGGGCCCCCGAGAATGGATGCAATGGATTTGAGCCCCTACAAATCCGAATCCCAAATGGGACAAATCCGTCCATGCTGCACATCCCTAGCACAGGCCGAAGGGCATTACTAAGTACTCAAAATGGCCGTCTCGAGTGTTGAAGGCTGTTTTCCATTCGTCGCCACTATGAATGCGAACTAAGATGTAGGCCCCCTTCAGGTCAAGATTTGAGAATATTTTGGCACCCTGCAGCTGGTCAAACAGCTCTGAGATTAAAGGCGGGGGTAGCGGTCTTTAATCGTGATCTCATTCAGACCTCGGTAATCGATACAAGGACGTAAGGTACTGTCCTTCTTCCCAACAAAGAAGAAGCCTGTGCTGGCTGGAGACTTTGATGGTCTAATAAACCCCTTCTGTAAATTCTCCTCGATGTATTCGGACATCGCCTTGTTCTCAATCGCTGAGAGTGGATATACACGTCCTTTAGGAGGTTCAATATTGGGTTTCAGTCTTATGGCACAGTCATAGGACCTATGCGGAGGAAGAATGTCAGCAGCTTCTTTGGAAAACACATCACTAACAGATGCGTATTGGGGCGGCAGTCCCGGCATCACTGGAGTTGTAGGCATGCAGATGACAGGAACAATCTCCTTAAGGCACTTTCCATGACAACCTGAGCCCCAGCGGGAGAGTTCCAAGGATGCCCAGTCAAATTGGGGTTGGTGCGACTGCAACCAGGGTAACCCCAGGATGATAGGGTGCATGGCCTTCTCTAACACAAAGAAGGGAATTGACTCGGTATGGAGAGCTCTGGTGCGAAGAGTTACCTGTACAGTTTGGCAAGTCACATCACCCGGTAAAGGCTCCCCATGGATGGAAGATAGGAGAAGTAAAACCTTCAAAGTGACAAGGGGGATCCTCAAATGTTCCACTAGATGTCAAATAATAAAGTTGCCTCCTGCCTCTGAATCCACCAGGGCAAGAGTTTGAAACTCAGATGGTCTGCAGATCGAGGAGACTGGGAGAAAGAGTGGAGGAGAAGGCGTAGTAAGGCCTAAGAACAGTCCTCCTGCAGGACTTGGGCCCATCCATTTCCAGGATGAATTGGGCATGTTGGGACATCGTGACCAGCCTGTCCACAGTACATACACAGACCATGCCTCTTCCAAAGTCTTCTCTCTTTGGAAGTCAAATGACTGTGACCAAGTTGCATCAGTTCATCTCCACTGGCAGCAGGAATTACTGGAATCATCCAAGGTGCAGGTTTAGCACTAGCCTCCTTCTGACCTGGTCCTCTATTAGGCCGGAGTTCTTTCACCTTATCACGAAGCCGGTGATCGATCCTAGTAGCCAGAGCCACTAGTTCATCCAGCGAGTCAGGTGTTTCACGAGTGGCCAGCTCGTCTTTCAAGCGAGTATCCAGGCCTCTGAAGAGAGTTTTCAGGGATTTGGGGTCCCAGCAGAGTTCTGTAGCAAGAGTCTTAAACTCTATCGCAAAATCAGCCAGTGGTCAGTTGCCTTGCTTCAGGTCCACCAGAGTAGAACTGGCAACAGTCACTCAGGCAGGATCATCGAAAATGGATTTGAATAAGTCCATAAATCCATCTATATCCTGCAAAATAGGATCCTTGCATTCCCACAGTGTAGAGGCCCAAGACAAGGCCCTTCAATCAAGATAAGATGGAATGTAAGTAGTCTTGGCAAAAGCTGAGGGGAAGTGAAAAGGCTGTAATACAAAATGCATGCAGCACTGCTTTAAAAAGCCCCTGGTCTTCTGAATCTCTCCTGAGAAAAGAACTGGAGCAGCCAGCGGTACAGCAGTCTTTAAAGTTACTTCAGGTAACTGACCTTCATTACTGGAAGTAGCACCTTGGGTCTTCTGTGCGTGTAGCTGATGAAACGCTGAAGTGAGTTTCTCCAATGCGTCTTGCTGTTCAGAAATGCACAGGGCCAGGCCCGGAATGGCCTGCAGGGCATTGAGCTGTTCCGGATCCATGGAGTTAGCAATCTGTTATTGTTTGAAAGGTTTTAGGTGGACCCTTGGACACTGTAGCAGATGACCACGCCCACAAGGGGAAGTCCCGTGAGGGGCCACAGATCAGATTCAGCTTTAGGACATACAACACAGAATTATCTTTTATTAAAAAGAGTTGTGAAGCCACCAGACGTGGCAGTAGTGAGTAGAGATGAAGCCCGGCTTGGCTTGTAGTCCCTCAGGACACTGGAACAGCGATCCCTCAATGAATGTGCTGTAGAGGAGAAAAACTGAGATAGTGAGTACAGTGGAGCATACACAGGGTATTGGTTTGGAGCCTCGTAGGTTGATTACTCACACAGCGGTTTCTCCTGAAAGGTATCACAGAAGCTGCAATAGAGGCAGGCCCTCGAGGAGTGAGTACCTGGTTCCAGGGAACAGCTCTGAGAGGATCGAGATGGTAACTCACTGATGGTGTAGGCAGCGGGTTCTTCCAAGCAGAAGTGAGCTCAGGCAGCGAGTTTGGGAACATGGCCCTTGAGGAGCGAGTACTGGTTCCAGACAGCGGCCTGAAAGGAAGAGAGAGGCCCCTAAGGAGTGGTAGAGTAGCTAGGTACAGAGAGCGAATCCCATCCATAAGGAATCCCTTCACCTTGCTAACTCGATTAGCTAGCAAGTAGAGTAGGCTTTTGTATCCGGGATGCGTGACGTCATCACAGGGGGACGCCCCTGAGGCTTGTGCCAAAGAAGGAATAAGAAGCAGGGCCGTGCGGCACGTGCGCCCTATGGCAGCTGAACAACATGGCAGGATGCAGCGCCCAAGACGGACCGGGGACGCCGGAGAGGACAGCAGGCAGACAATGCGGCAGCCAGACGTCCATGAACCGCTGGAGGAGTCGCCAAAGAGGTAAGGAGGGCAGAGTGGAGATGTCAGGCAGTGACAGTCGTAACACATTGCCAGCCCCCAGGGAACCCTAGACCCATCTATCCACCGATTTAGTAATGGACCTCCCTCTCTTTATCAGATATACTATCATTTGGGTTGTAGTCAACTGCTTCTCAAAGTGACTCACTTTGTTCCTCTCCCCGGACTTCCCTCGGTGCCCGAGTTGGCTAACCTGTTAGTACACCACATTTTCCATCTGCATGGTCTGCGTAGACACATCACCTCTGATCGAGGAACTCAATTCATGGACAAATATGGATGTTCATTGTACAAGAAATTTGGGATTTCCTTGGACTTCACGACAGCATATCACCGCCAGGGAAATGAGTAATCCAAATGGACTAAATGTACTCTCAAAACATTTTTGAGGGCATATGCAAACAAATGACAAGATAACTGTGGTATCCCTCCTGCCCTTGGCGGATTTTTCTCACAACTCGGATGTCTATGCGGCCACAGGTTCCTCTCTCTTCCAAGTTGTCTATGGCAGGCAATTGTTACCTCCTCTATCTCTTCCTTTGGCATTCCCTTCATCATTGGCCCAACTGTCTGCCCAAAAGCTCCAAAATCTTTGGACCCTCATCCATGAAATGCTCCAGGAGGCAGCCCAAAAGGCAAGAAGTTCACCGACATTCACCTGAGGCCCACTCCTCAGTTCAAACGTAACGAGAAAGTATGACTAAGTACACACCATATCAGACTCTGAGAGCCCTCCATGCAGCTTACTCCCACATAAATTGGACCGTTTCAGTCCTCCAGCAACTTGGCCCACTAACGTACCAGCTTTGATTACCTGCATCTTTGGGAGTTCACAACATGTTCCACGTTTTGCTCTTAAAGCCGTTTATCTTCTTGTGGTCTTTCAGGAAAACCCTAGAGCCTCAAGAGACCTCCTCTGAGGAGAACACCACCTGTCTGGTGAAGGAAGTCTTGGACATCAGATGACCCAGTAAGAAATGGGAATTTTTCTCTTGGAAGGCATATAGACCAGAGGAAAACATGTGGGAACTGGCCTCCAGTATCCTGAATAAAAGCCTCTTGAAGGACTTCCATGCTGTGCACCCCAAGAACCCTAAACACTCAAGAGGGGGGTTTAGAGGAGGGAATACTGTTGTGATTGGACAGTAGGTCCATGGGTCTGCACCACGGACTGCAACTCCTATCTCCAACCCTGACCGGCTGCCAGATACCCCAATCACTGGGGAAGAGCTCCTGATACAGCCCACAGCAGGCCGCTGTTCCGCAAAGGCCCAACATGTGGGATGATGCCAACACACTCCAGAGCTGCCCCGAGGTGCACATGCACCTGAACACCAGTGATTTAAAGGACCTATGGTGAGAAATTCCCCTGGCACCCTCTGATGACAACGCAGATGGAGTGGCAAAACACGGTCTGTGTTGGGGGATCAAAATCAGCTCCTTCTCCTTTTATTAAAAGTGGAATTGCTCTAAATCTCATGAAATTGACTGAACTCTCTTGTTACTTTAATGGATCCTAATGTGCTTAGTGCTACAGCTTTTTTATTTGGATGGATTCTAAGATGACATGAGATGTACCATTTTTGTCCTGTTGTTTTGATATGCGTTTATAATTCATCTCCTCTTTCGAGTTCTAGTAGCTCTCCTATTTCTCCTGTCAACCCCAAGGATCTGTTGTGGCGCCTGGCCGTGGTGGGCTGTAGCCAGGCCCCCGTACCTCAATCAGTTCGCCGGCTCAGGGACCCCACAACGAGGGAGACCATGCGTGGCTCATGGCACACATTCTCCAGCGTCCCTGCAGGCAGCATCGGGCAGAGTGCAGCAGGCTCCGCCCTTTAAAGGAACAGTGGCGCGAAAGCCAGGCCGGCCCCAAAAGATGACATCATCAACCCGGGAGATTTAAACCTCCCCCTGGGTTCAGGAAGTTGCCTTTGCAACATGGTCTAGTGGTTTTTGCCTTGCTTCTCTTGTGTTCCTGACTTCTGGCTTGACTTTGGACTGATTTGGATTCTCCTGCTCGCTGCCTGCCCTGGTTCTTCGGCCTGGACGTTGGACTCTGCACCTTGCCGCCGGCCCCGGACCTCTTGCCTAGACTTTGTTTCTGCACCTTGCCGCCAGCCCCGGACCTCTTGCCTGGACTTCGGCTTCACGCCTAGCTGCCAGCTTCAGACGTTTGACTTGGACCCCTGGAATGTATCTTGCTGGTCTCCCGTATGGGTAGGTCCATCTTCATAACCTAGCCATTCTCCATACCACCTTCCGGAGGTGAGTTCATCGGGGCTGTTCCTCAGTGAGTACCATTCTTCATTCTGGACTAAGGGTCCACATACCGTAACAGATTGCAAAGGCCATGGACCCGGTGGATGTTTCTGGTCTCCAGGCTATTCCGGGCCTGGCTCAACAGCTCATGCAGCAAAGACAGCAACAGCAGCAACGGCAACAGAGTCTTGAGGCTTTAACCGCCACTATGAAACGTCTGGTCAGCCGGTCAGCCGTCTCGATTCTACCCGTGGAATGGTGGCTGCCGCCTCGCCACTGATGGCTCCAGTTACACCCACTTCTGTATTCTACATGCCAGCTCCACCTCGATTCGCAGGAGAAGCCAAACAGTGTGCAGGATTCTTGAACCACTGTTTCAATAGATTTTCCCTGCAGGAACAACAGCTCCCAAGAGACCGGGTGAAGACGTTCTTCATCATGGTCCTTCATCATCTTGTTATTGGATGAGAAGGCCCTGGCTTGGGCCTCTCCACTCTGGGAATTTGGAGACTCCATCTTGAACGACCTAACTAGGTTCATGCAGACCTTCCGTCAAGTATTCAATGAGCCGGGTCGGCTGTCTACGGCCTCGTTGGAACTTCTTAACCTTCGCGAAGGTACCCGCACGCTGGCAGACGTTGCAGTAGAATTCCGCACCCTAGCTTCCGAGCTGGGATGGCGTACTGATTGTCTACGAGGTATCTTCCTAGAAGATACCTTCCTAGAAGGGCTATCTCCCCGCATCAAGGATAAATTAGCGGCACGGGGGATTCCGGAGGACCTAGAGGCACTCATTGATTTAGCAGGCCGGATTGACCGACGACTACAACAGCGCATATGGTTCCTTTGGCCCCTACCTTCTCTCATCCTTTGGTTACACCTACCTCTTCCAAGACATCTTCGGAAGGTAGGGAGGAACCCATGCAGCTAGGACGAAGCCACTTGACTACCGAGGAAAAGCAGTGTCACAGGAGGATGGGACTATGTCTTTATTGTGGTAACAAGGGACATCTATTGGCCCAATGCCCAGAACGTCCGGGAAACTACCAAACATAGGCATCATGGAAGAGCTGACCCTAGGAAGTAATCTCGCTCCTCACTGTACAATTCCGGTCACATTGCATTTTCCTCAAGGATCTCTCACAACCCAGGCCCTTATCGATTCAGGGGCAAACTTTATCTTAGCTGAATTGGTCCATCAGCTACAACTACCAGCACTTCCCTGCAAGACCCCCTTGTTCATCTCCTCTATCCAGGGAGACACTCTTCCAGGTCAAGTCACTTCCTGTACAGCACCAATAACTCTCCAGACGGGTGTTCTCCATAAGGAGGAGATATCCTTCTTCATTTTGGAAAAGACTGTCCACCCAGTAGTACTGGGTCTTCCTTGGTTACAGAGACATTCACCTCTTATTGACTGGAGAACTCTTCAGATCACAGCTTGATGTTCGGAATGTATCAACACTTGTCTACAGCAGAGACCACAACCCAGGGTACACTTGGCCACCACAAAACTTCAGCTGCCTCCACAGTACGCCGACTTTGTGGATGTCTTCTCCAAGGAGAAGCAGAGATTCTTCCAGCACATCATACCTTCGATTGCACCATTGATTTGTTGCCAAATACCAGTCCTCCCAGGGGACGAGTCTATCCACTATCAGGACCGGAATCTCAAGCCATGTCACTATATATAAAAGAGAATCTTGAATGAGGTTTTGTCCGTCCCTCTACATTCCCAGCTGGCGCAGGGGTTTTTTTTGTCCCTAAGAAAGACGGGTCATTAAGACCATGCATTGATTATAGAGGACTTAATGCAATCACACGTAAGGACAGCTACCCTCTTCCACTGATTCCAGAATTACTAGACCGCCTTCACGAAGCCGGAATATTTTCTAAACTAGATTTACGTGGTGCCTACAACTTCGTCTGAATAAAGCCTGGAGACGAATGGAAGACCACGTTTAACACCTGCGACGGTCACTACGAGTATCTTGTAATGCTATTTGGACTATGCAATGCACCTGCGGTATTTCAGAACTTAATGAATGAAGTGTTCCGGGATATGTTACACAAGGGAGTAATCATTTATCTTGATGATGTGTTAATCTATTCTAAAGACTTGGCTATCCATCGCATGGATGTCCGACGCGTTCTTCAACGTCTAAGAGAGAACCGGTTATTTGTAAAGATGGAAAAATGCCTCTTTGAGAAACAGTCTTTACCTTTTTTGGGATTCATCATTTCCACCACTGATTTTCGAATGGACCCGGATAAATTGGCCAGCATCCGGGAGTGGCCAAGACCCATGGGACTCCAGGCACTACAACGTTTTCTTGGCTTTGCCAATTTTTACAGGAATTTCATTCCACAATATTCACACATTTTGGCACCCATTACAGCCTTGACCAAGAAAAGAGCCGATCCCAGAAAGTGGCCTAGTGAGGCCGTACAAGCTTTTGAGAGACTTAAGACAACATTTCTACAAGAACCTTGTCTCCACCACCCAGATCCCACTCGGCCATTCATTATAGAGGTACATGCCTCTGAAGTGGCTGTCGGAGCAGTTCTTAGTCAACACTCCAACCGTGGTACACTCCTTCCCTGCTCCTACTTCTCTTGTAAATTCTCTCCTGCTGAGAACTACGGGATTGGGGATAAGGAGTTGTTGGCTAAAAAGATGGCTTTCGAGGAATGGAGACAATGGTTGGAGGGGGCACAACATACAATTACGGGTTATACAGACCATAAAAACTTAGAATACCTTAGTAAGGCTCAGCGCCTGAACCCACGCCAAGCCCGCTGGTCAGTATTTTTCAGCCACTTTGATTTTGTATTACGCTACCGTCCGGCAATTAAGAATACTCATGCGGATGCCCTTTCCAGATTACAGAAATGGAGGACACACCAGAGACGCTCAGCTACATCATAGATCCAGGTAAGGTGGTACTTGACACTACCAATACTGCACCACCAGGGAAGACGGTGGTCCCGCTTCGTCTTCGCCCCAAGGTACTATCTTTGGCACATGATTCCCTTACTGCGGGTCACTCTGGGAGGACACGCACTTTGTAACTTTTATCCCGCTACTATTGGTGGCCCCATATGAATCGGGATGTATGTGCCTATGTCGAGTCCTGCCCGAATTGTGCCCAACAAAAGCCATTACCCGGCCGACCCTGGGGTCTCCTCCAGCCGCTTCCACCACCTCAAGAACCCTGGACCCACATATCCACTGATATTGTGGTGGATCTCCCTCCTTCTTCCGGAAATCAAGTAATCTGGGCCGTAGTTGATCGGTTTTCAAAAATGGCACACTTTGTCCCCTTACCCAAATTACCATCCGCCCCTGAATTAGCAGGGCTCTTTTCTCTACATGTATTCCGCCTGCATGATCTCCCCCTCCATATAACTTCGGACAGAGGTCCACAATTCACGGCCAAGTACTGGAGTGCACTGTGCAAAAAATTTGGAGTACAACTGGACTTTACCACAGCCTTTCACCCCCAAGGGAATGGGCAGGCAGAAAGGATCAACAGAGGATTGAAGATGTTCCTACGCCTTTTTGTGAACCATCACCAAGATGATTGGTCCATGCTGTTATCCTGGGCTGAATTTTCCCATAACTCCCACGTACACTCAGCCACTGGGAATTCTTCCTTTCAGATCGTTTTTGGCCAGCAACCTTGGCCCTCCCTTCCATTACCACTGTCCGTCGCCTCCCCGGCAGTTCAACTTTCAGCACAACAGCTGCATGACCTAAGGGAGGTTACTAATGCTCGACTTCTGCAGGCTGCTGAGACAGCGAAGCAGATGACAGACAAACATCGCCGATCTGCTCCACAATTTAATACAGGAGACCGAGTTTGGCTGAGTACGCGCCATATACGACTCAGGGTACCTTCTATGCATCTCGCCCCCAGATATATTGGGCCCTTTTTTTATCAGTAAACGCCTGGGACCGGTAACCTATCGTCTGCGACTTCCTGCCAGTCTTCGGATCCATAACTCCTTCCAAGTCTCCTTGTTGAAGCCATTGATTTCCTCCTCATTCCATGCTGCTCCACTCAGGCCTCCTGCTGTAGAATCGGATGATGACCCCATCTCCCAAGTACGGGAGATTCTGGACATCTGCCGTAACCATAGATGGTGGGAGTATCTGATTGCATGGGAAGGCTTTGGTCCTGAGGAAAATTCCTGGAAACCATCCTCCAATATCTTGGATAAGATCTTACTTCAGCAATTCCATACTACTCATGCTGGTAAACCCGCTCCTTCCAAGAGGGGTCGTAAGAGGGGGGTACTGTTGTGGCGCCTGGCTGTGGTGGGCCATGGCCATGCTCCCCTACCTCGATCGGTTCGCCGGCTCAGGGACCCCCCCGATGAGGCAGACCACGCACGGCTCACGGCGCACATTCTCCGGCGTCCCTGCAGGCAGAATCGGGCAGAGCTCAGCAGGCTCCGCCCTTTAAAGGGACAGTGACACGAAAGCCAGGCCGGCCCCAGAAGATGACATCATCAACCCGGGAGATTTAAACCTCCCCCTGGGTTCAAGAAGTTGCCTTTGCAACATGGTCTAGTGGTTTTTGCCTTGCTTCCCTTGTGTTCCTGACTTCTGGCTTGACTTCGAACTGATTTGGATTCTCCTGCTCGCTGCCTGCCCCGGACCCTTGACTTGTATTCCTGACTTCTGGCTTGACTTCGGATTGTCTTTGGTTTTCTCCTGCTCGCTGCCTGCCCCAGACCCTTGGCTTGTATTCCTGACTTCTGGCTTGACTTCGGATTGTCTTTGGTTTTCTCCTGCTCGCTGCCTGCCCTGGATGTTCGGCCTGGACGTTGGACTCTGCACCTTGCCACCGGCCCCGGACCTCTTGACTGTATGTCGGCTCCATGCCTAGCTGCCAGCTTCAGACCTTTGGCTTGGACCCCTGGACTGTATCGTGCTGGTCTCCCGTAGGGGTAGGTCCATCTTCGTAACCTAGCCATTCTCCATACCACCTTCCGGAGGCGAGTACATCAGGGCTGTTTCTTGGTGAGTACCATTCTTTGTTCTGGACTAAGGGTCTACATACCGTAACAGGATCATCTTGTATCATAGATAATGTAGTAGAGATGTGAATCATGTGATCGATCGTCTTAACGATCGATTTTGGCTGGGGGGGGAGGGAATCGGATCGTCGTGGTTTTGTTTTTTTTTTAAATCGTGTAAATCGTAAATCGGGGGAGGGCGGGAAATCCGGCACACTAAAACAACCCTAAAACCCACCCCGACCCTTTAAAATAAATCCCCCACCCTCCCGAACCCCCCCAAAATGTCTTAAATTACCTGGGGTCCAGTGGGGGGGTCCCGGTGTGATCTTCCACTCTCGGGCCACGGGTGCGTTAATAGAAATGGCGCCGGCGCTACCTTTGCCCTGTCATATGACAGGGCAAAGGTAGCGCCGGCGCCATTTTGGTCCCTGTCACCCGACGTCACGAGCGCAGGAGATAGCTCCTGGACCCCCGCTGGACCCCCAGGGACTTTTGGCCAGCTTGGGGGGGCCTCCTGACCCCCACAAGTCTTGCCAAAAGTCCAGCGGGGGTCCAGGAGCGACCTCCTGCACTCGAATCGTATTGCCGTATTGCAAAATGGCGACGGCCATACGGCCATACGGCCGGCACCATTTTGCAATACGGCAATACGGCCATACGGCCGGCGCCATTTTGCAATACTCAGGCGTTTACAAAGCGAATGCAGGAGTGCCGTATCTACAAATGTCAGTTCGCTCTTGATTTTTTGGGATCACAGTGCATGTGAGGTCCATGCTCATTTGAACCTATCCGAGTGACTCAAAAGCCCCTGAAGCTGCTTGTATAGCGAAACTCGGCCAGAGTCGGGCAGGCAAGAGTCAATAAAGTCCATTTTACCGATTCCACCTTGTTGTGTGTCAACAGAGAAGTACCCCATTCCTAATTCTCTGTTGTCTCTGTACAGATAAAGTAGCCTCCTGTTTCTGCATCTGGCAGTGAATGTCAGTTGTAATCATCAATATAGAGGCAACTGATTGCTCCAGAGTAGTGAAAACAATCCAAGCCCTTTTCAATATAATAGCGGAGGGCCTGCTAGTCAGAGACACAGCTGCAGCAGTAACTCCAAGAGAGGGACCCAAGGCATCCCCAAGAAAGCAACCATCAGTTCCACCTCTCTGCAGTGCCACATACTGTAGCTTCTTTGGCATTCCAGCTGCCATCTTCTTTCTCTCTTCACACATTGTGCACTATTCTCCCTCTCTAAAGGCAATCCCCTGCAACATGTAGCACTGGATGCCAGCCCGCTCCCAGCGCTGTCAACTTAATTTATCAAAATAAATGCTGTCGTGCTCACTGCTGGCACCTCCATTGCAGAGGAAGGAACAGTTCTAACATTGGGGCTTTGGGAGATTTCCATGTCTGCATCTAGCTACTTAGTCACTGCCTCACCTTCAGTGGTAATTCACCTTTCCATGGACTGAATTGCAAGGATTGATTGATGGCAAATGGGTGGGAGGGTGGGGGGGTCTCTGTGTGAATAGGAGGAAGTCTCCAGACATTTACTTTTTATTTATCCGTAATCCACAACAGAAATAAAGATACAAAGTCGGCACTTCAGGAGTTTCTCACCACATGCCCTCTCGTCACATCAACATCTTGTTTCCCCTCCTTCCCTCTTGATGGCCAGTTTGTATGTCATCACACACAGTACTAGCACTTTGCAAGCTGTTGGGGTACTTTTACTGCTTGAATACAAAACTTATTGTGTAGTCCATTAAGGCCAAATTTTAATGTAGGCATTAATTTTTTACCGACTTTCAAAGTTACATTTTTTACCTTGGAGTTTTATTGCATAGGACCCGTTGTTTATGTAAAATACCCATTTTAAATTTCATAGACCCCATGCAAATAAGTGCTAGACATATGAGTAATCACATTTTATATTTCTTGTTTTTACTAAGAAT
Source organism: Rhinatrema bivittatum (assembly GCF_901001135.1). Taxonomy (NCBI): domain Eukaryota; kingdom Metazoa; phylum Chordata; class Amphibia; order Gymnophiona; family Rhinatrematidae; genus Rhinatrema; species Rhinatrema bivittatum. The sequence continues at coordinate 660,086,388 of NC_042615.1, read as the reverse complement.
ATACTTACAATTTTCTGGCATTACCTTTGAGGAGTGGGGGAGGGGGGGATAGGGGAGGTGGTGGTTATTAGCTTAGTCCTGAAAGACTGCATCTCAAAACATTCATAGGCTAATAAAGGTGTCAGCTGTACACAGATACATTCTTGTTTTTCTTTTAACAAATTTTATTAATGGGCTAAAATAATAGTTCCTTTCTGCTTTCATACAGCTTTCTGTGAGGGGTACAGGTTACACTTATGGAATTCCATTACTATACATACCACAAAATGTATAATGATCTGAAAACATATGGTAATTTATGGAATGATTATCTGATTATACATACGGAGAGAGTGTTTTGAATAAAATGTGTAATGAGCTCATGACTCTTCTTGGGAAATGTTACTTTTATTCAATTGCCAGTTTAGGTTTCAATTTTATTTCCTAATAAGCTGTGGAGTTATATAATTTACCTTGTCTTCAAATAAAAGATGAGTGTTTGATGAGTAAATAGCAATCAACAACAAAATGAATGACTATCCTATTTTGATACAAATAATATTTAATTTCATAGCAGTTTAGGATATATCACTATTTTAATTTAACAGTTGCCTATTGTCTTGGCCCAACTAAAAACAAAAGGATAAATACAGTACATAAAGTAGGTCCCTTTGGTTATACCTTGAACATGACACATGTCATCCTATGATAAATTGGCTCCGTGTCTGTTCAATTTCACATCCAAAGCTCCCGGGGCAGAGGTGGTAAGAAGCTGGCATAATTCTGGCATGCAGAGGTCTCAGATGCACAAAATTAGTGTGCATGAAACTGATAACAGTGAGGCAAAGAGAGAGAGGAAGTTTGCACAGATTTGTCGACTTCCTGGGGTTTAGGTTGTACTGGCAGATGTTAGGTGCGAAAAAAACATCTGTAAGCATGATAATGAATGCTACTAGAATTTGAAGTGACAACTGTATCGAGCACAAATGTTGTCATGTTTCCCCATTTGCACCTATTTGCATACCAATTAAATAAAAACAAATATTTGGTTCTATAAATTGTTTGACAAATAATCTGTGGGGTTTACTTAGTGTAAGTGGGTCAGGCATGCTGACTGCTTGACAGATGTGGCTTCCAGGAATGATTTATGCATAAAATATATTCAGACAGCTAGAAAATACTTTAAGATAACATTATTTAATACATACAAAATTAAATACATTCATTTTACTGTATCTTGAAACATTGTTATATATTTATTTTTGAAGCAGGCAGTTTTTACCTGTTTCATTGGGCCTTCAGTTCAACTGGAACTGGGACTTTGGTACTATGAATCTTATTTTGCAGTTATCTGGATTTTGTTCCCATTTTAATCCTTTCCCTAATCTAGCTGAGTCATCTCAGTAAGAGTCTTAGTCCAGGGGCCACAGACTGTGGCGCTCCCTCCTGGTCACCAAATTCATACGTCTGACCAATAGATGTCCCTGCTGAGCAACAATTCAGCATCTCTCTCCTTGTTATTCCCTACTAAAGGCTTTGAATCCTGCTTTTTTAGATAGCATACAATTAACTAAACATAAATATACTAATTGTCTAGTAGCATTCACAGTGCAGAACACAGATAAAAGTTCCAAAAAGTGATGCCGTTTATTAGAGTTGCTGAGAAAAATGCTCATCTTGCGACCTTGGTGGGCCAGAGGATAGCACTCTGTACTGCTAAATGAAATTCCAAGTTCAAGTTCCTGGGTCTCTGACCAGCTCAGTTTATGAATGATATGGACATAGCATTCAGCCTCTGAGACTTTCAAGAGAAAATTTGGAGATGGAAAGAGGTATCAGATTTGAATGGAATATTCAATGGTAAAACATCAAGAATCCTTGTACCCAGAATTTGATCTTACAGATCTTGAAGAACATGCAGGCTAAGAGAGAAGCACAGCTAATAAAGTACCTGATTTACTAAGGGTTTTTCCCATAGACACAAAATGGGAGAAAAGTCTTAATGAATATGACCCAAAGAGAGCTTGATCTGGAGTAAATGACATGAGCAAGAAGAGACAGCTAATACTATAGAGTTGTGATTTATCATTCTGTTAAACAAAAGTAAATATCACAAACTGAAATATGACAGCATAAAAAAAAAAGAAAGATATAATATATTTACTACCAGCAAAACCGAAGACTATAGATATTTAATGCTTAAACGGCTAAGGGCTAGATTTTAAAAGCCCTGCGAGCGTAAATCCTGCCGGATTTATGTGCGCAGGGCACTCGCGCGCCAGCGCACCTATTTTGCATAGGCCACTGGTGCGCGCAAAGCCCCGGGACGTGCGTAAGTCCCGGGGCTTCGTAAAAGGGGCAGGAGGAGGCGTGTCCTGGGGCGTGTCTGGGGGGTCAGGGGCGGTCCAGGGCGGGTCCAGGGGCATGGCGATGGTTTGGAGGCGGGACGGGAGGGCGGTCCTGAGTCCCCCGGTACTACGGCCTGTTCCGGGGGATGCTGAGGCGGCGCACGCAGGTTACGCCTGCTTCAAGCAGGTGTAACTTGCACAACAAAAGGTAGGGGGGGATTTAGGTCGGGCTGGGGGGTGGGGAAGGGAGGGGAAGGTGGGGGGACGCGGAAGGAAAGTTCCCTCCGAGGCCGCTCCAATTTCGGAGCGGCCTCGGAGGGAATAGAAGCAGGCTGCGCGGCTTGGCGCGCGCAGGCTGCCGATTTGGCGCAGCCTTGCATGAGCCGACCCTGGATTTTATCGGCTATGCGCATATCTTATAAAATCCGGCATACTTTTTTAAGATCTACCTCTAAGTATCTTAGCTGGATATAATTTATCTGGCTAAGTTACGTGCATACTCTGCGGCATGGCTATGCTGCTGAATATCCATGTAGAAGTTGCTACTTAGCTGGATAAGTTGTATCAGTCCAAGTTTAGATCTGCTATTGAGCAGGTCTAAATTTAGATGAACAACTTATTCAGCAAGTCCAAATAATAATCAGATAACTTATCCGGATAAGTTATCTGATTAAGTAGCACTGCCCCAATCTGCCTACTCCTGCCCACAGAGTTCTCCGGCTAAGGATAGCCAGATAAGTTACTTATCCAGCTATCTAGCAGCCACTGAAGTTATGCGGATAGCCGGATAAGTCCTACTATCCAGTCATTTCAGGCTTCATATTTCTGTTTAAAAATTGAAATAATTCAAAGACATTGTTGGATGATTGAGGCAGTGCATGCAAATCTATCTCAAGCATAATCATTGTGGATATCCTGAAGACCTGGCCTGTTTGTGGCTCTCAAGGACTGTCTCAGTCATCTTTTCTGCCAATAGGTGGTAGTTCAGAACCTTGTAGAGAAGTCCCAGCTCTAACTTGTACTGGAGTCAGTTATAAGTCTTCCCTGGTGGAGATTGTATCTTTACCTTAAAGGCTGTAATAAACAAGCATATAAAAAAAATTCCCTTCAGGGAGAATACTTGCATGTTATATTGACTTTATTAAAGTTTTTCATTCTAACTGGCACCCTGGACCCAGCCTTAAACTACTGCAAATTGTATAAACCCATCAGCTGTAAAGTAAAGATAAACAACAGGCAGACAGCTTCACACAGGATCGAGGGATGTGGTGTTACCCCCAGCTTCTTTAAATCTATCAATGATTTCTCTATACTCCTGGAGAGATCCTCAGTCCCAGGACTGAAACAAAACAACTAGGAAATGAAATACTGGTTGTATGCAGATGATCTACTCATTTTATCCCCTACCTCAGACAGTCTAAAATAGAACCTAAGGGGTAGATTTTAAAACATGCACGCACTCACCCATGTGCATGTGGTTCCTGGCACATGTACATGGATGCGTCTATTTTATGTGTGCATAGGCGCACGCATGTTATAAAATCCGTTGGCTGCGCGCAAGTTCGGGTGGCACGTGCAGGGGGGAGTGAATTTTAGTAAATTACGCGCGGCAATGCAATCAGGCCTTCCCTGGTTCCCTACCCCCCTGCCTAACCTTTCTTCCCTTCTCCTCTCCACCTCTCCACCTCTCCACCTCGACCCCTAAACCCTACCTACCTGAAAGTTTTTTATTTTTTCACTTCTGCTGCCCCCGAGCAGAAGTAGCTTGTGTATGCCGGCACGCGCTTCCCTGGGACAGTGGCTAATGACTGCTGTCCCGGCCAGCCTCCATGTCGCCCTGCCCCAACCTCGCCCCCCCAGCCTGCCCCTTTTTTCAGGGCCCGGCACTTGTGCATGTATCAGGACACGCTTGGCCAGGCCCTTTTGAAAAAGCACGCAACGCGTGCAGGGCCTGGCCACACACGTAAGTCCTGATTTTTATGCACGGCTGTTTTAAAATTTGGCCTTAAATCTGCTAGAGACCTACAGCAAATCATGGACCAAAAAAGTAACCCTGAAAAGACAAAAATTATGATTTTCCATAAAAAAGTAAAAATATCTCCAATACAAATTCAAATTTCACCTAAACATCTAAGGAGCTGAGGATACCCTGCAATACACATTAGTGGTGTGCATTCGTTTTGAACGCATATGTAAAACGCAACTTTTTTTTTTTTTAAACTTAAAAAAAGTGATGATGCGCAACGCATCGCAATTTTCAACAATTCAACATAGCTACGTTGAATAAGTTGAACCTAAATAAACACTTAAACCCCCCACCCTCCTGACCCCCCCAAGATTTACCAAAACTCCCTGGTGGTCCAGCGGGGAGTCAGGAAGCCATTGCTGTATTCCTTTGCGAGGAGCACGTGACGTCGGCGTCACGTCGGAGTGACGCGGACGTCACGTGTTTCTCCGCGCCTCCGCTCCGGGACACCCGTTGGACCCAACCGGAACTTTTGGCCAGCTTGGGGGGGTCAGGAGGCCCCCCCAAGCTGGCCAAAAGTTCCTTTTGGGTGCAACGAGGGTCCCGGAGTGATCGCGCGGGGAATCACGTGACGCCGCGTCACTCCGACGTGACGCCGACGTCACGTGCTCCTCGCAAAGGAGTTCAGAAATGGCGTCCTGACTCCCTGCTGTACCACTAGGGAGTTTTGGTAAGTCTTGGGGGGGGGGGGGGATTAAGGAGGGTGAGGGGTTTAAATTTTTATTTGCACGTATGGACATAGACTCAACTTATGGAATTCTCCATATGTCCATATTGACCGCAAATGGGACCCCCTTTCGACTTATGGACTTATGAACATAAACTTTTGCTCTGCACATCCCTACTATCCTCAGAAGCAACCCTAATAAAGGAAGAAGAGCAGAACTAGGACACTTCTCCTTTCTTCTCACCATGCAAATAAGAACATTCAAATTCTGATATCATCTCAATAACAGTGACACAAACTCCCTCTCCTACATAAGACCATGCAAAGAACACATTCACTGCATATATGAGCAGTCTTTATAGAATGGCGAGGCAGTTTGTAGATCTATATATTAAATTAAATATGTACCAAATCTGCAATATCAAAAGAGAAGTAACTGACACAGCAATAACCCTACCTATGAAAAGGCAATCCTGCGAATATTGCTGTATGCCCTAGAATGCCAATACTCCTACTGGGAGGGCAGATTGGAAGACAGAAGAAGCTGATTACTACCAATCCATACGCTGAACTTATATGGTAGTAGAATAGCTCTTCGTGTTCACATATACAAAACACATACTCCTACCCAATACAGAAAAGTGAACCCAGACTAGAAATAGAAATATGCAGACAAAAGCTAAACTGGAAACCCCTAAAAGCTAGACTATACATGCAATGCAACACTAGGGAAATAGAAGCAGAAATGCATTTTATTCTGTACTGTGCAAAATACATAAATATCAGCAATTTATATTTCCTAAAGCTAATAGAGAAAATCAAAGACTTCTCACAAAAGAATGAGCAGGAAAACCTCCATATAATCCTGAGAAAAACTGAAGAAACAGGAGTTATAGCAGCAAGATATGTCATATCTTGCTATGAGATGAGAAACATAATATGAACATCACCAGAACCTGGAGATTTCCCTCATTACTGTTCTTTCTATGCCCTGTAATTTTATTTTATTCCTATTTACCATTTATTTATTTATTAAATATATTAAATGTCTTCTGATTTTAAACTCACAGTGCTGAACAAATAAATATAAATATTATGAATACAAGACATAAAAATATAATAAACTTAAATAACCTCCCAAAATATTATCAATATAAAGTACAATATTAAAATACAATAAATGCAATAGCATAAAATAAAAAGCCAACATACAATAAAAATAAGATCTAGAAATTATTGTGACTGTGGACCCCTGAGCCAAGACGAGTATAGTCCTACCTGAGAGAAGGCTCCCCAGGCTCTTGTCGTCGGGAGGCGTATCTAGTCTGGGTCCAAGGCCAGCAGCAGACAACAGAATCCAGTTATCGGTCCAAAGTCAAGGCAGGCGGCCAGCAGCAGAATCCAGCAAACAGTCCAAATGTCAAGATGGGCAGCAGACAGGAGAATCCAAATACCGGACCAAGGTTGAGGCAGGTGGCTAGCAGCGGAATCTAGCAGTCTAAGGGCCGAGACGGGCAGCAGGCAGGAGAATCCAGATACTGATTCAAGGTCGAGGTCAGGAGTCAATCCAGAGGGCAAGGAGCAGGACGGGTACGGAGAGAGACAGGGACCAGAAATGAGGAGCAGAACCAACGCAGCCAGCAGCTTCAGGAGACTTGTTGCAGAGGCAAGGCTGGAGAGCAGAGACTAGGCTGAAATAGTATTAGCTTGATGACGTCAGCTGGGAACCGCGGGAACATTTTTCCCGCTGTGGTCCCTTTAAGACCCGACATGAGGCACGTGCGTGCACCTATACTGCAGTCAGGTTCGGTGGGCAGACAGCGTTCCCAGTTGCCATAAGGGATCACGGCAGCGGCGTCTTCTTGCTACCGCTGAAGAGGACGGCTCGGTACTGGGATCCCGGCATGTGAGGGAGGCTGGCCATGCACTCCCATGGACGGCAAGCGTAACAGAAATAAATGAAACAATATTCACAAAATAAAGTAAAATACTCCTAGACAAAAGTACATTTAAAAGGCCATACTTTACATATTCACCTGAAAACTAAATAATTTTTCTCTAAACAGGCTTCTTTAGGAAGAATATTCCAAAGAGGAAGTGCAATACTAAATGAACATTTTTTTTTTTTACAGGAATACATAAATGGGTAGCTGTGTCCAGTCAAGGATCTATTTGGAATGTACCATTTGAGATGATTTCTTAATAAAAGGGACCCTAAACACTGGAAGGTGCACCTAAAACAAAGGGACCCTAAACATTGGAAGGTGCACTGTAGAAGACAATCAGGCTGATGCAATACAGTGCACTCAGGCGAGTGCACTGTTTAACCTGTGGTTGGATGAAGGTTTTGGATATGCGTCCACCAACCCCTTATGCTATCAGGGGATTAACACATCCAAAATGCACGTCCAACCCCCCAATAATAGCACTCATCACATGCAAATTCATGTTTGCATGTGATGACTTCAGTGCCAGGAAAAATAGTGGAAAGTGTTCTAAACATCAAAATCACAGAACATATAGAAAGACATGGTTTAATGGAACAAAGTCAGCATGGCTTTACCCAGGGCAAGTCTTGCCTCACAAATCTGCTTCACTTTTTTGAAGGAGTTAATAAACATGTGGATAAAGGTGAACCGGTAGATATAGTATACTTGGATTTTCAGAAGGCGTTTGACAAAGTTCCTCATGAGAGGCTTCTAGGAAAAGTAAAAAGTCATGGGATAGGTGGCGATGTCCTTTCGTGGATTGCAAACTGGCTAAAAGACAGGAAACAGAGAGTAGGATTAAATGGGTAATTTTCTCAGTGGAAGGGAGTGGACAGTGGAGTGCCTCAGGGATCTGTATTGGGACCCTTACTGTTCAATATATTTATAAATGATCTGGAAAGAAATACGACGAGTGAGATAATCAAATTTGCAGATGACACAAAATTGTTCAGAGTAGTTAAATCACAAGCAGATTGTGATAAATTGCAGGAAGACCTTGTGAGACTGGAAAATTGGGCATCCAAATGGCAGATGAAATTTAATGTGGATAAGTGCAAGGTGATGCATATAGGGAAAAATAACCCATGCTATAATTACACAATGTTGGGTTCCATATTAGGTGCTACAACCCAAGAAAGAGATCTAGGTGTCATAGTGGATAACACATTGAAATCGTCGGTGCAGTGTGCTGCGGCAGTCAAAAAAGCAAACAGAATGTTGGGAATTATTAGAAAAGGAATGATGAATAAAACGGAAAATGTCATAATGCCTCTGTATCGCTCCATGGTGAGACCGCACCTTGAATACTGTGTACAATTCTGGTCGCTGCATCTCAAAAAAGATATAATTGCGATGGAGAAGGTACAGAGAAGGGCGACCAAAATGATAAAGGGAATGGAATAACTCCCCTATGAGGAAAGACTAAAGAGGTTAGGACTTTTCAGCTTGGAGAAAAGACGACTGAGGGGGGATATGATAGAGGTGTTTAAAATCATGAGAGGTCTAGAACGGGTAGATGTGAATCGGTTATTTACTCTTTCGGATAGTAGAAAGACTAGGGGGCACTCCATGAAGTTAGCATGGGGCACATTTAAAACTAATCGGAGAAAGTTCTTTTTTACTCAACGCACAATTAAACTCTGGAATTTGTTGCCAGAGAATGTGGTTTGTGCAGTTAGTATAGCTGTGTTTAAAAAAGGATTGGATAAGTTCTTGGAGGAGAAGTCCATTACCTGCTATTAAGTTCACTTAGAGAATAGCCACTGCCATTAGCAATGGTTACATGGAATAGACTTAGTTTTTGGGTACTTGCCAGGTTCTTATGGCCTGGATTGGCCACTGTTGGAAACAGGATGCTGGGCTTGATGGACCCTTGGTCTGACCCAGTATGGCATTTTCTTATGTTCTTATGTTCTTATGTTGATGATCTCCCCAATGCAAAAAAAATAAATGTGCGCCCGACATGCATGTTTTTACCCTCAGAAATTAATGCCTGCCCAGAGCAGGCATTAATTTCTGAGCAGCCCAAAAAGTGTACAGAAAAGCAAAAAATACTGCTTTTCTGTACTTCCTCTGACTTAATATCATGGCGATATTAACCGGAGGAACAAAAAGGACTAGAATGTTAAAAAAAAAAAAAAGTGTGCCGGCGGTCAGGTTAGGAAAACAGATGCTCGTAAAATTTATTGGATTGGCCTGAATATGCTGTTTGCAATGCTGTCCTCTGTCTCAGGCAATCCTCACACACACACACACACACACACATACACACACATACAGTCTCTCTTTCTCTCTCCCTCACACTCACTCACACACATACACACATATACATGCACACAAAGTCCCCCTCACACACATACAAACACACAGGCTCCCACAGACAGGGCCTCCCACACACATATGCACATACAGATCCCCACTCACACAAACACACGTACTCACAGGTTGTCTTCTTCAGGTACAGCAAGACCACTTCTTCAGCCATTGTGGGATGGGGGTCCTGTGGCAGCCTTCTCCTTCTTTTACCATGGTAGAATGGGAATCGCAGCAGCCATCCTGCAGCCCTCTTCTTCTGGTGTTGGGCAACCTTGATTGTGTGTCTTAGCGCTAAATGGGTGGGTCAAGGCCCACCCAATCCCACCCATGGCTACGCCACTGTTGTGGATTGAGAACTGGTTAAAGACAGGAAACAGAGATTAAGACTATCTGGTTAGTTGTTTCAGTGGAAGATGGTAAATAGTGCAGTGCCCCTGAGATCTATACTGGGACCAATGCTTTTTAATCTTCTATAAGAATCTCTGTTTAGCGCTCAGTCTGTACAGCTGGGCTTTGAGAGACATCTAATATTAGAGATGTGCAATCGTTTTTCACGATTTAGTCAATGCCAACGACATTGTCTAAATCGTCATTGTTGGGGAAGTTGGGAAAAAGAATCAAAATTCCACGAATTTTCGGGTTAAAGTCGGTTTTTTATTACTGCGCACTAACGGATGTTAGTGCGCATGGACTATCCGTTAGCGCGCAGTCGCTGGACGTAGTGCGCAGTACATGGCGCCTCACCATACTGCGCACTAACGGATTATTAGTGCGCACTCGGTACATGGCAGTGCGCGGTGATATATGTTAGTGCGCACTAACGTAAATTGATACTAAATTGACACTTTTTTTTAAATTGAAGGTTGAATATGTATTCCTATTGGGTGTCGTCTTGTTTTTTATTCATTACCAAGGTTACCAACAGCCAAGGTGCTGTTTTTTACAGATTGTTTTATATGGGGGATGGGGAATGGGAATGGGGGATAGAGCTATTAGCTTGAAGTTCTAATCCTACTGTAGTAGTGTGTCTGTGGATATTGTGATTAGGTCATCAATCATGTGACTAGAATTTGTTTGATATATTATGCATAATATTCATTTGCATCATTTTTGAATTGGCCACTTAAATTAATAGGTTTATTTTCCCTCCTACTTTTAGTCAATAGGTAGCTATAATAGCTATATAATAAGGGGTGCTCTGCTTATGTGTTGCTTTTGTTTTGTGGGTTTGAGGAGAAAACATCAGTCAATCAGTCATTATAGCTAGCTGCAGCTGTTGATTGATAGCTAATATTATACAGCCTTTATTGTTATTAATAAGGGGTAGCTGCTAGCTGGCTTAGCTGCTAGCTGATACTAGTATCAGCCTATGATACTAGCCAGCCAGCCAGCCAGCCAGTAGCCATTGCCACTAGCCACAGTAGCATATAGCTACTGCTAGCAGCCAAGTACCACTAGCCAAAATAGCCAATAGCCACAACCAGTGAGCTGAGCTGAGCTCTACTCTTTTTTTCTGTTTCTTGAGTGAGCTCTTCGTTCGCAGCATTCCTAGCCTAGGCATAGGCAGGCACCAGCACTCCAGTCCAGCAGCAGTGCTTGCTTATAAAGGACAAGGTAGGTGCTTTGACTGCTTTCTGAACATTGTAGCAGTAGAGTTTTAATAGATTTATAAATATATAAAATTATATAATATTATATTTATCAATATTATATAGATGTATGTGTAATCTACTAGATTTATCACTAATAGTGTTTATAGCTAGCTAGCCATAGCCAGTGACACTAGGCTAATAGCTAGCTTGGCTATTAGCCTAGTGTCACTGGCTATGGCTAGCTATTAAAGCCAGTGAGTCACTACTATCAAATCAATTCTACTACTAAACCTATAATTGGCCAATAGTCTGTCCAATATCCTATATTATGTTTCTTGTGCTTGGCTTAAGGCTTCTGCTCCTGTGTGTGAGATTTGTGGGTAAGACTTGAAGTGGGAGGGAGAAGTTATTTTAGTCCAAAGAACAGAATAGGCCTGAAAAGGATATGAAAAAATAAGAATAGGACTTCTCTAACCTCAATGCTTGGCTTGCATGTAGTATTAACAGAAAAGCCTAGCCAGTCCTGCCAGGAGGCTAATGTAATGAGTGAACTGAAGTATTGCAGCCTAGTTTCAGTCTCAGTCTGCTGCAGTTTGATGCTCTGGCCAATGCATGGTATAAATTGCAATATAATATATTAGTAAGTATACTATATCAAATTATCAATTGTCAGTGTCACTCACTGACTAATAAAAAATAATCACTATATCCTTCTTTGTCCTGTGGTCTGGGGGTAGCCTTAGCAAGCAATAGCTAGCTAGCTAGCTAATGCTATTAGCTCAATAAAGTTTTAAATATGAATACCAAACTAATTTATTAACTTGTTTAATGTACTATATTTATTATATATTTCTTTGACCACAGGATCATAATGCCCCTACCAGTACCCTCTGGAAAAAAACGTGTTGCTAGTGATAGTGCTACTGGAAAGAGCTGTCTGCCAGTCCCTAGGAAAAAACTGCGATTTTTTGAGAAGAAAGAGGATGTAGAAGTGCAAGGAAACTTGTTGCAAGGGAAGGAACGAGCAAAATTTGAGGGAAAGGTGAAAAGATTAGATGAAAGAATGGTGATACAGAAAATATTTGATGATGATGAAGAATCAGATATTGAGGAGGAGGAGGAGGAGGAGGAGGAGGAGGATGATGATCAGGAGTTTTTGGCTAGTAAACATTCAGAGGAGAAGGAGGAGGAGGAGGAGAACAGAAGCAATGACAATGTTAGTCAGATTGCAAAACAAACAACTACTGCCAGTGCCAGCAGTATTGCTGGTACCCTGTCCCCTACACCATTTGAACATCCACGTGTGACTACTACTACTACTACTACTATTTCTACTACTAGTATGAAAATGACAAGTATCCAGCCTAGAGTAAGGAACAGTACAAGGACATCAAAGATTTGGAATCATTATCATGTTGTGGCTGACCAGAGATTTGGACAATGTATCCATTGTAAAAAGATGGTGAGCCGTGGAAGAATTATTGGACATCTTACTAACAGCAACATGAAATATCACCTTGAAAGAGAACATAGAGCACTGTTGCTTGCAGAAGAAGCTGGTCCCACCGTGCTTGCCCAGGCTTCAAGTAAAGCAACAGGGAAGCAGCCACAGAAGGAAAGTAGTAGTACTAAAGAAGATACAGATTGTGTGCATCTGCAGAAGCAGCAGTCTCCTCTTCCTCATCCCCAGCAGCAGCGGCAAGCTACCATGGAGCAGATGGGGTGGTGTTCTTCTGCAATGTCACAGAGCAGGAAGCAGGCAATGTCTAAAGTGGGTACACGACATATTGCTCTAATGATTGCTTTGGATGATCAGCCACTGCAGATTGTAGAAAATGAGGGATTTAAGCGGATGCTCCATTATTTCGCCCCTTACTACAAACTTCCTTCAAGAAGTACATTTAGCCGTCAGGTGCTTCCTTCCCTATACAGAAAATGTCGTGCTGAAATGCAGATTATGATGGCAAGGGCAAAGGGGAGGAGCATCCATCTCACCACTGATGTTTGGACTAGTATGAATGCAATGCATGCATATTTGTCTCTAACAGCACATTGGTGGCAGCTGGATGAGGCATTAATACCTGTAAGCACTAGCAGCATTGGCAGTGGCAGTGGCAGCAGCTCCAAAAAGGTTTCGCCAGGATACCATTGGGCTTTACTGCATGCTCAAGTGCTAGACAAGAGACATACTTCAGAAAATATCTTACACGCAATTCAGGGGATGATGGAAAAATGGAATGGGCTCCTTAGAAGCAGTGATATGGAATGCTTAAATTGATTTTTCATTACTGACAATGGTTCCAATATTATTAAGGCTCTGGCTGATGGCAGATTCAGCGGCATCCGATGCTTTGCACATACCCTGCATCTGATAGTGAGGGATGCTTTGGGGCTTAGTGGCAAGGAAGGTGGTACTACTACTAGTTGTAGTAGTCAACTCCTGAAGCGGTTGATTGAAAAGTGTCACAAAATAGCTGGGCATTTCAATCGTAGTGTAAAAAGTGGGAAGCAACTCAGAAAGAGGCAAATAGCAGTTGGCGCACCTTTGCACAACCTTCTTCAGGATGTGCCTACCAGATGGAATTCCACCTATCTTATGTTGGAGAGGTTGTCTGAACAGCAGACACCTCTTCATGATTTGGCAATGGCAACTGAAATTGGATTGGAAAATCCTCTTGGATGTCAGGACTGGACAAACATTGCACACATGGTGCATGTCCTCAAGCCTTTCAAAGTATATACTGATGCATTGAGTTCAGCTAATGCCACTTTGGGTGGTGTCATCCCTGTAATAAACTATCTGGAGGAGGTATTACAGGAATTTCTGCATCATCCAGATTTCTCTAAGGAAGTGTTAATGCTTGTTAAATGCTTAAAAGAGCAAGTTGAAAAAAGATTGAAACCTCTCATGCAAAGGGATTGCTATATGTTAGCCACGATGTGTGACCCACGTGTGAAAGGCAGTATTGCTCTCAAGAACAATGCTCTTACACATTGGAAAAAAAAGTTGATTAAAATGGTTGAAAACATAATGTCTAACAGGGTCTGTTCCACTGGTAACGATGAAAAAGAATTAGTATTATCCTCTCAGTCTCCAACTCCATCCTGCTCAAGTACTAGTATGATCAGCTGCTCCCCTACCCCTTCCATAACACATCAAAATATGAGTCATTCCACATTTAATGAACTGCCTGCCATGTCACAAGCAATCGCATCAGCTGTTGGCAGAAGAGTTACTACTACTGAGTCCTACCTGCAGGAGAATGTTTCAGAACTGCATGTTAAGAGTTTTCTGTCTGAGCCAATTCAGAGCATGGACTCAGATCCCTTGAGATATTGGGCACAGAAAGCTTCAATGTGGCCTGATCTTGCAATACTAGCACAGCACTTTCTTTCCTGCCCGCCAACAAGTGTGCAAAGTGAAAGAGTATTTTCAATGACAGGGAACATAGTGAGTCCACACCGTGCACGTTTGTCTCCAGACTTAGTCGAGCAATTGGTTTTTATCAAAACGAACTTTCCACAGCTTGGGTATCCAAACTTTCCCTGTGACTGGGAGGAGTGAGCCTCTTGTCGAGGGCCGAGATCCAAGGTCAAGGGGTGGAAGAGAGGCTTGGCTCTATGCAGCTGTGCTCCCCGCATCGCTTGCTGGGGTGCCCGGCCACAAGAGGCAGCAGCGGCCACAACACTGCCGCTGCTGCCTCTTGTGGCCCACAGGAGAAGCCAGTCTGGGAGTCACAAGACATGAACACTCTGTCCTGCTGCGTCTCCAACACAGGCTTCTCACTCCCAGGCTCCTTTCCCCCAGTGTCCACCTCTGAGGCAGGCAAGTCCTCGCTGGGTTCTTCTGCCTCAGCGTCCATCTCCGACAGCATGATTGTGTGAATGAAGTATGAAAGAATTTCAGGCCAATACAATATAAAATTGCACTTACAGTGCACAGAGAGGTTGATACTCTAACTAAGTAGCTAGTGGTTGTACTAGTAGTAGCTAGCTACTAGCTAGCTACTACTACTAGCTACTACTTGGATATCCAGTTTATATCCAACTAGTAGCTACTACTACTAGCTACTAGTTGGATATAAACTGTTACTGTTATATCCACTACTGTAACAATATATTGATTAACCAAATATATACAAACACCCTTGAGTATAATAAAAAGAGAAAACTGAGCACCCAGAAGTTGTACATTTCTGAAGGATTTTTTGTTCATGAGTCTGCTTTCTCCTAGTCCTTACTCCTACTTTAGTATCACAAGCATTAAAGTTTTTGCTTCAAATGGCTGTCTTGGTCATGGAGCAATTTTTGGCATTGACGTGTGAGTCATTGCAGTAGCTTGAGTGCTGCACACACTGCACACAGTGCACAATATTGTATTGGCCAGGTTGAAAGATGTGTGAATGGTCAGTAGCCACGGTTGAAGCCTTGACGTTGGCGCTACTGCTCACAAGTATACAACTTGTGCTAATTCAGCCAGACTGAATGTTGTATGGAAGTGTATGACTAACTTAGTTACTACTAAAACAATGAAATATGTTGGATTATAATAGACATACATCCGTACATGTCTGCTCTTTGTAATTTAGTAGTACCATACTATATTATTTTTGAATAATTATTATTAGTTAAATGACTAATAAAATAATATATAAAAAAGAACAAACAAACATTTTGCACAATGTTAAAACATTTATTTTTTTTAACATATTTAACTATTAGCATTAACATTCAATAGACAAACATTTTGTCAAAAATAAAAAATTAAAATAAAAAAAAACCAGCCCAGCAGCCCAGGTCAAGGCGAAATATGATGCCTTGACTTCATGATGTTGCAGCAGGGTCAGGCTCATGTGGAGAGGAGGGTGCCGCCACTGGAGAAACCTGCTCTGAAGCAGAGGGAACTGGCACCTCCTCCTCATGAGGCATCTCATGAGGAGGAGAAGCCATTTCCCTCTGCTCCTGAGGGGCCTCCTCCAGGGCTAACAACCTCCTCTCCACATTACAGACACTGGCCTGTACCTCTCCGACCCTCTGCTGCAACATCATGAAGTCGGCATCATATTTCGCCTTGAACTGCCGTACTTCCTGCAGGATCTCCTCCAACTTTGAATATTGTGCACAACAGCACTTACAGGTTGGAGGAGATCCTGGAGGAAGTACGGCAGTGCTGGTGCTGGTGCTGGCACTGGCGCTGGCGCTGGTGGTGGTGCTGGTGGAAGTGGTGGGCCGCTGGCTGGTGGCAGCTTTATCTTGGCCTGTAAAGAAATTAAAAAAAAAAAATAATTCAACATGAGACACAGAACTATACATTATACATACATTACACATAGTCAGATATGACAAATAAAAAAGCAAATACTGGATGCGTGCGAGCAAGTTTATAAAATAATCTACCCCTTATTTAGTTTATTGACCTTGAGGATTATAGAAAAATGAGGAGTCTATTGCAGGGGAGAAGGAGTGAGGGGGAGAGTGGAGGGATATCAAATCTATCAACATAGATTAGAGAGAATACATAATTTGAAGGATTGGAAGGAGAAATAATAGTCAATCTCAGGTTACACAGAATATGATGGTAGGAGATACACTACAAACCTCTTCTTTTTTTTCACCTTCAATTCTTTAGTTTACTATCATAGCCACTCAGTGTCATTTAATATATACAAATAAATAAATACACACTTCCCCCCATTCCCAATCCCCAGCCACTAAAACTGATTGATATAAAAAAAAAAAGATTTTGTTTTTCAGCCTCAGATAATACTACTTTACTGGCCGTGCCAAGAGATATATTATTTCCTACCTAGACCACTACTTGTTGCTGCCTCCGTCCTCCTCTGGTGACAGCTCTGCCTCCCACTAGGCCCAGGAAGCCCCGCCTCGTCCCTGCCTGGGTGTGGTTCTGTACAAGACAAATCAAAATTCAGAGAACAGTTAGAATTTTAAAAACAAGAATGAGATCAGACACAATGATTCATTCACTGTTATAGTAAAGAAACATTTTTAAACACAAATTCCATTACAATTAATTGAATACTTGTGTAATGTGTGTTGTTCTTGTGTAGTATTCTGAAAACAACTTACCAGGCACGGAACGGGCCACGGTTTGGCGGACCTCCTCGAGCCACCTACCCTCGTGCAATCGCAGATGGCGACCTGAAAATTAGAGGGATATACAGGAAAAAGAATAACATTGATTAATTTTTACAACATGCCCATGTTTTGCCTTGACCTACTAGATTATTTTTTATGCAACATACAAAAGTTAGTTATACATAAATACTATTTTATTTATATTTCAATGTGGCTTTCAAAAAAATCCCAAATACCACCATTTCAAAACGATAAATATAAATATCAATAATATACCACAGATAATTTTATTTCCTTTGTAGTCTAGTTATTAAGTATTAATACTAGTATAGTATAGGGTAAGGGTGGTACACTAGTAGCTAGCTAGCTAGTAGCTAGCTACTAGTATTTCTGTTTTTTTAAAATATATTTACTTAACATTATAACTTTTATTACTTATAGTAGTTAATTATTACATTATAATTATATAACTCAATGTATGCTACTAGTAGCTACTGTAGCTAGTATTACTATCATACTCTATTTAATTTTCAATGACAAAATAATATACATAATTTATAATTGAATATTATGATCAACATTATTATTTCTCACCTTTCTTTTTCAGGTCTTCCACCTCACGAGGGTAGGAGGCCTGCCGGCAAAACTCCTCCTGGAGAGAGGCCCAGGCAGCAGTCTCCCTTTGCAGGTTAGGCCTGCTGCCTGGGGGGGTGTAAAGGTTCCCCTCATCCAGGAGCATGAGCCGGGCTAGGAGGTCCACGTCGGCCTGGGTAAAGCGGGGCTTCCTGGACCTTGCTGCCACCTTGGAGGAGGACGGTGGGGAGGAGTCAGACTCCCTCCCCCTGTCACCACCACCAGACTCCCTTTCATGTTCCATCCTACCATGAGAAAATAAAAAAGGAGATGAAAAAAAGTATGTGCTATAGGACAGTTGTTTGTTCAGAAGCTCACACACTAATGCAGGGAGGGGCTAGGCAGCTCCCCCCTGTCTGTGAAGCCAGCCCTCAGCCCTCACCCTCACAGTGACAGTACACTATTCAGTTCAGTGGCAGGGACATGGGGGGAGGGGAGGAGTGAGGGTCAGGCAGCTGAGCTCCCCCCCCCCCCCCTACGTAATGCAGGCAGGGAGGGAGCTGTCTCAGCCCTCACCCTCACAGTGAGGGCTGAGACAGCTCCCTCCCTGTGAGGGTGAGGGCTGAGACAGCTCCCTCCCTGCCTGCATTACGTAGTGAGAGGCTTGCTGGCCTATACACTATTCAGTTCAGTGAGGGTCAGGCAGCTGAGCTCCCCCCCCCCCCCTACGTAATGCAGGCAGGGAGGGAGCTGTCTCAGCCCTCACCCTCACAGTGAGGGCTAAGACAGCTCCCTCCCTGCCTGCATTACGTAGTGAGAGGCTTGCTGGCTTCACAGACAGGGGGGGGGGGAGCTCAGCTGCCTGACCCTCACTCCTCCCCTCCCCCCATGTCCCTGCCACTGAACTGAATAGTGTACTGTCACTGTGAAGGTGAGGGCTGAGACAGCTCCCTCCCTGCCTGCATTACGTAGGGGGGGGGGGAGCTCAGCTGCCTGACCCTCACTCCTCCCCTCCCCCCATGTCCCTGCCACTGAACTGAATAGTGTACTGTCACTGTGAGGGTGAGGGCTGAGACAGCTCCCTCCCTCCCTGTCTCAGCCCTCACCCTCACAGTGACAGTACACTATTCAGTTCAGTGGCAGGGACATGGGGGGAGGGGAGGAGTGAGGGTCAGGCAGCTGAGCTCCCCCCCCCCCCTACGTAATGCAGGCAGGGAGGGAGCTGTCTCAGCCCTCACTGTGAAGGTGAGGGCTGAGACAGCTCCCTCCCTGCCTGCATTACGTAGGGGGGGGGGGGAGCTCAGCTGCCTGACCCTCACTCCTCCCCTCCCCCCATGTCCCTGCCACTGAACTGCATAGTGTAGTCACTGTGAGGGTGAGGGCTGAGACAGCTCCCTCCCTGCCTGCATTACGTGAGAGGCTTGCTGGCCTATACACTATTCAGTTCAGTGAGGGTCAGGCAGCTGAGCTCCCCCCCCCCCCTGTCTGTGAAGCCAGCCAGCCTCTCATGCAGGGAGGGAGCTGTCTGACACTGACAATCTCTGTTAAACTTTTTTTTCACTAAATTAGCATAAAATTTAATGAAGTACTTTTGTGTGTTACTTTTAATTTCCCCTAATGTAAGTAACTTCATTTAATATTATTTTAATATTATTTTATGCTACTTCACCGAAAAAAAAAGTGCATTAACTATTTAACTTAACCAACTAAGTAGCTAACTAAAGTAATACTGTATAAAAACTAAAACAAAATCTTATATGTTTTTATTATATTATACACTTACAGTGGTAGAGTTGATGATAATAATCAACGATAATGTTGTGTTCTTCTTGTTCTGTTGAACTGTACTGTGTGTGCAGCACTGCTCAGCTCACTGCTCTGTCTCAGAGAGACAGCACGTAGTAAGAATAATTATTAGTGCGTGTATTTTAAGCAAAATGGCCTCCGGGGACCTCACAGAGCATGCTCAAGGTAGTGCGCACTAACCCTAGGTAGTGCGCACTCGCCAGCGATAGTGCGCACTAACTACGGATGATTTAAAATACTGATTCTACATTCCCATTGCCTGTTTTCCAGGTGGTGCGAACCAGTGGGAGCAGGGAACCGTACATTTAGCTAACGAACTCCTTAAAAATTGATACGTTTTACTTAAAAGTTGCAATTTTTGGCAGTGCGCACTAACATTAGTTAATGCACACTAACGGTAACAGTGAGCGCACTAACCCCGTTAGTGCGCACTAACTACGGATGATTTAAAATACTGATTCTACATTCCCATTGCCTGTTTTCCAGGTGGTGCGAACCAGTGGGAGCAGGGAACCGTACATTTAGCTAACGAACTCCTTAAAAATTGATACGTTTTACTTAAAAGTTGCAATTTTTTGGCAGTGCGCACTAACATTAGTTAATGCGCACTAACGGTAACATTAAGCGCACTAACCCCGTTAGTGCGCACTAACTCCGTTCGTAAAAAAAAACAAAACACACGTGAAAAACTAAACTTTTAAACGAATCGGTCGACCGAAGCAAGACCCGATTCCTAAAAACGAAGCACATCTCTATCTAATATACTGTCAATGTAAGTTAGGGAGAGGTTTCCTAAGTTTCTATATGTTTGTTGTTAATTACTTAAGAAAATAAAACAATATTTATTATTTTCAATTTTGCACGATTTTAAAATTTGTAGCAATTATATACCAGAGAACCTGAGCAATCTTGGGCAGTTTTCACAAGTATAAATATATAGAGAGATAATTGGGCTTTTAGTATAAAGCTTTTAATTGTATTTCAATTGAAACTTGCTAGAAAATAAAATACAAATAGTTCTGGGCATTAAAAATGCTGCAAAGACTCTTGCCCTCTCTTTCTGCATGTGTGTGTCTCTCTGTAGTGAGAGATATTTGTCTATTTATATTTTTCATGGGATCCTCATTTACTTTGTACACCTTTCATGCAAGACACATAAATGAAGAAAGGAGGATAAGAGACTTTGTAACATTTTTAGACCCCAAAACTATTTGTGCTTTTTTTTTCCCTTTTTACATTTTCCAGGTTTGAGCAGAATGCTAATTAACATTAGGGAGCAAAGTAGATTTTCTCTACTCTGCATTGTACTCTGTCACGCTTGCATCACCCCCTTGCCTATAGGCTGTTGCCTGGTGCAAGAAGCAAAGGACTCTTGGATAACAGGTATAGGCTATTCCCCATGCATGCCAGAAAATGGGTCTTTTCTGTATTAAGACATTTTGGAAATAATTGTTAGGAATGTGCAGAGGCAAAATTTTCATTGCAGTACATTTATTCATTTTGTAGGTCACCTCAATTTGTTTCATTAGTTTCAAACAAAGAACGTTGTTTCTTCATTTCAATAGTATTTTTCATTTCCCATTAAAGTCAATGGAGGAAGCAACACAGCTTATTTTGAGCTTAAAGTTTTCTAATCAGTTCATTGAAATGTGTGGGTAGACAACATCAAATGGGAGAAGTGAACTCCAAGGTTCCAAGATTGTGGCAAAGTGGCACCACAAGTGGGATGGATTGCCTAAGGCACTGTAAAGGGGCAAAAGGGCAAAATAGATGCAAGGAGTGTAAACAAAATTACCTTGCATGCAAGACTGGCACCTGTCAATCTGATTTGGGCTAAATCTCGCATGCAGGGCCATTGGAGCAAGGCATGCCAAGTTAAATCAAAGGGTAAGATCTCTAGGGTGAACACCTACAGCCAAACAGTACTACGCACTTAGGTGCTTGCTGTCATTGTCCATTCCAGAGAGCTCTGCGGCATCATATAGGTGGAGTTCCAATGGGTGACAACATCTTAAATCAGATGCTTGAGAGGCATCTCATATTCTTTCTTCTTCCAAAGAGAAGCTGCCCTGCCTTCACACTTCTATAGAAATGCCCTGCTATTTTCTTGCACCTCTCTATCAGGTCCTTCAGGAAGAGAATCTTGCTGTCCCTGAGCCCCAGTCCTAGGGCATCCCATTGTACACTTGTTGCCAGGTTTAAAAAGTGTGCAAAGCAATAGAAAGTGTGAAAGCCTCCATCTTCTGTTGCCTTTACCATATTTGCACCACTGTCACAAACAAACTTACCTGAAGATTCCAGTCTCTCTGGTCCAATGTTCCATCCACACTAGAGCTGCTGACAGCTCTTGCCTCAGGCAGGTCCCACCAATGTGCCATCAGGGAGAGATAAGCATGCATAGTGCTTGTGCTGTAAAAAGGCAATAGGGTACCAAAAGTAGCAGGAGCTCTCCAAGGTACCATCTGATGAGCAAAGCAGATTCAAGGAATGTGAACAAAATGACCTTGCATGCAAGACTGGCACCTGACAATCTGATTGGGGATAAATCTTGCATGCCAAGTTAAATCAAAGGGTAAGATCTCTAGGGTGGACCCCTACAGCCAAACAATACACATTTAGGTGTTTGCTGTCTTTGCCCATTCCAGAGAGCTCTGCAGCATCATATAGGTGTAGTTCCAATAGGTGCCAACATCTTTACCACTGTCTGTCACAAACAAGCCTACCTGAAGTTTCCAGTTTCTCCGATCTAGCTGCCAACCTTCCAGCTTCATTGTTATGGCTGATATTGAATGAGGTATGGGGGCTATGTGTCAACTGCATGTGCAACAAAGCCCACTTGCACCCAGTGCTCCATCCACATTATAGCTGCTGACAGCTCTTGCCTCAGACAGGTCCCACCAATGTGCCATCAGGGAGAGATAAGCATGCATAGCGTTTGTGCGGTCCAGATAGAGCTGGTGAAATGCATGCTACTTTGAATTAGCCAGCTGCACCTGCATGCAATTATGGCACTGGTTATACAGGATAATGATAACTTTCATGTTAAATGTAGTTCTGGAGAGCACTTTGTAATTGAGGACTAATACAAGCAGCAGATGCTTAAAGTCCACATTCTCCACTACCTGCAGGGGCTGGTCATTAAGGGCAATCATTTCCTCAATAATCCTCATTACTTCTTTAGTTGCTGCTCACCTCTTGCCCCGGGACAACACTATGGAACATGACCCCATTTCCTCTATAATTCATTGCCACTTTGGATGCATGGTTGATTACTGTTGTTTTGCCACCTGACTGGTGAAACGGGCCTGGGATCAGCTCTGGGAAAAGTCTTCCCTTTTCAACCCCTTTCCTCTGGTTTTTATTTGGCGTTGAAGAAAGAGTTCTCAGACTACTATTGCTACCCTACCCTAATGCCAATGCTAGCGGGTACTGCTTCTGCAGGTGATGCTTGACTGATATCCTTCCTGCAATGGGTCCTTCCTTATTTTAAAATGCCTACTGATCAGGGATGTCTTTCATGATCTCTTCTCTATATCCTTAAGAGATGATGCTGGCTCTACAGTTAAGTTTGAGGATGGACCCTGAGGAAAAATGTCAGGGACATCATTCATGCTCTCTAGCTGCACTGTCTGCTCTGCCTGGAGCATATGTCAGTATCATATCTCTCTCTCATCACTTCACTGTAAGCCATGATGCCACTGGCTACACTTCCCAAATTCTCTTCAGCTGCTAGCTCTTCAAAATCTTCTGATTCAGAGAATCCTAGGTGAGATTTTTCCTCTGAATCAATTGGTAAAATAGTTCCTTCACTGCCTTAGAAGCAGGAGCCATAGAGCAGCTTGCTGTTTTTGGCTGTTATACATTTTCTGCCTCTGTCCATGCTCCTGCCCTGATACTGCCAGTCTTGGATGATTCTCTAACCTTTTGTCTCTGCTCCAAAAGAGGGAGCGGAACAAGCAGCAGTGGCACGTGCTCTCCAAATTTCAATTTCTTCTGCCTAGAACTAATTTCTACTCCTGCTAATCTGCAGTTTAAAAAGTCTCTAATTTTGGGGTAGGACTGCCTTTTTTTTATCACTGCTTCTATGCTGGGATCCCTAGGCACAAATTCCTATACCACAGCCATCCCTGCCAATATTCTTTACTCTCCCTTTTCTTCACATGATGAAATGTATTGAATTGGACTGCCTACTGAGGGTTTTGATATTACAAATGTATTTTGTTATTGATTTTATAACTGTACCACCCCCAACTCTCAGTACCACTTACTGTGTGGTGAACTGTCTGTCACACACATACACACACACATACAGACACATATACAGTATATATGTGGTGAGCTGTGTGCTCTAGTGCTGACTGACTCTACACACATAAAAACCTGTGAAACACTAACAGAATGAAAAAGACTGGCAGCCTGGTAAGACTCTTCGCTTCAGTTTCTGAGTGTGCACTGTTCACTTCACTGTTGACCAGTTAGACAGAGACAAAATAACCACTAGCACTGCTGCAACTGCAGTCTCCACACTGTATCATACCCCGGCTCTCCTCCACTAAAGAGAAAAAAATAAAAATCAGCAGCAGCAGTGCACTGCATCTCTTTCTGACACAGTGAGTAAAGCAACTGCAGCACAGAGATCAGAAGCAGCCCTTTACCAGTGCCAAATTAGAACATGTTTAAGCTTAATTAAAAGCCTGTGAGAGTTTCTAAGAACACATTCCCTTCTGTCAAGAGCTAGAGAAGAAATACAGACTACTTATTGCATATCATCTGAATTTATAATAGGAAGACGTCAGCATCATTTGATCCATGTAGCAGCTATAGGCTGGATAGAAAGAGGCTTCAATGTGATTTGTATTCCTTGTGGTTTTCTTTCCAACTTGTCCTGCCTTGGCTATTAAAAGACTGTGAGTTCACAAAGGCAACAATTGGTTGCTACAGTTTCTAGGAATGTGCATTCATTTAAAACAAATGCACAAAATGCAACAATTAGGGACAATTTGTTTCTTTTGTTGGGCCCCAAAATTAAACAAGTGCCCCCAAATGAAACAAACCCTATTCATTGCGTTCAATTTAAACTTAATGCATAATGCCTAGGACTAGGCCTGAAACAGAAGCCTTGCCTAGGACATAGGCAGAAGCCGAAAGCAAGGGCTGCAGCCTAGTCCCGAGCTCGAAGTCGAAGTCTGGGTGGAGCTCTGTACAAACATCAGGATTCGGCTGAGACTCCCAAAATTTAAAAAATGAATAAACTTATCTGATCCATTGGGTATCCAAGGAAACAATGCCATACATCAAAATAGCACCATCCACTGGGATGAATGTGCCAGGAGTTAATTAACTCCAACGCAAACCCAGAGGATTGTGTTAGTTGGATTCAAGAGCTGAAGAAAGAAGACAAGGAGGAGTGCTCTGTAGTCTGGGCTCAGAGGCCTAGGCCTGACCCTGGTCCAAGGCCCAGGCATTAGGACTTGCCCTCTGGGCTGGGTCCTCGCATTGGGCCTGGCTCCATGCTGAGGCCCCGGTGTCAGTGACCAACCTCGGGTCGTGGTGTTGGGCCTAGGTACAGGCTCTGGTTTAGGCTGAGACCAAGGCAATAGAAACCTGACCTGTGGATGAGGTCATATTGTTGGGCAATGGTCCAGGCTATGGCCTAGGCCAAGGCCCAGGCATTGGAACCTGGCCTTTGGCCAGGCCAAGGTTACGACCTTGAATATACCGAGGTTGTAGTGACCTACTGTGGCCTTGGACTAAGCAAGGCTGAGTCTTCAGCCTAGGCCTCGTAGGCAGATCCCTTCTGTACTGGAGAAGTGGGGGCCAGGTGGGGATCCTAACCCTGGCATTTTTCCAGGGGGGGCGAGTGGCTGGGAAGTTCCAGGAGGCCCTGTTTTCATTTTAAGGCTGTTTTTGGGGTGGGTTTTTTTTTTTTGTTTGATTTGATTTTTTAACATGAATAAAAAAAACCCAAATAATCCACGAACTGAAATTCATGGGGAAAAAACTTCCAAAAATGAACCAAAAATGGAAACACATTTTTTCCCCCCTGCACATCCCAAATAGTTACCTGTTTTTGCTCAGCAGTAAACAGCCTTAGACATCAGTGGGAAACATAAATGAAGGAGATTAATATCTTTTGTTTCATTTATGGGATGCCTCAATTCATTTTGGGGTATACCAATGAAATGAAAATTACTCATTTGTTGTGCTTTAACCATCCATTTCAAGTAAAAGTTCATCCCTAATAATTGCATACTTCTTCAAGAAAATAGTTTGAACCTTTTTCATGGTGAGACCTCACCTAGAGTACTGTGTGCAATTCTGGTTGCCACATCTAAAAAAAGATATAGTTTTACAGGAGAACGTACAGAGAAGGGCAACAAAAATGATCAAGGGGATTGAATGGCTCCCCTATGAGGAAAGGGTAAAGAGATTAAGGTTGTTCAGTTTGGAGAAGAGACAGTTAAGGGGGGGTATGAAAGAGGTCTATAATATCATAAGAGGACTAGAATGGGTAAATGATAATAGAAGGACTGGGGGCACCCCATAAAGTTAGCAAGTAGCACATTTAAAACAAATCAGAGAAAATACTTTTCCACTCAACACACAAGCTCTGGAATTTGTTGCAAGATGATGTGATTAGGAGGGTTAGTTTAGCTGGGTTTAAAAAAGAAGAGAAGTCCTTAAAATGTTATTTATTTATTTTTATTTATTTATTTGGCTATTTTTATATACCATTGTTTGGTACTGGCCTTCACAACAGTTTGCAATTATAATAACAATACAGATAACATATTTATGTATAATGAATGAATAAATGGCAGAGTACAACTGTGGTCAGTTCAGAGGGTTACAACAAGAGTATTTTGGAGGTTTCTAGGTTGTGGAAATGGGAGTTGTATGGTAAAACACAATAAATAATAGTACTAAAGATTTGTGTAAATTCCTCTTGAATGACAATACATGGGAACGGTTTGCAAAGGGGAAGAGAGAAAGGATCACTTAGGGGGTTGGAACTTTAGAACTTATTTACAAACTTATTAACAAACTTTAGAACATATTTACAAATTACAGTACAGAGTTAATTAGTACGAGGGGTTGCAACTGTAGAATGTGAAGGGAGGTAAATGTGTTGTAAATGTGAGGTAAATGTGTTGTTGTTTTTTAATTTGTTGGAACAGCGAGGTTTTGAGGTGTTTTTTAAATAGTTTTATATTGCTCTGGAGTCTTAGTGGTTCGGGGAGTGTATTTCATAGGTTGGGGCCTGCCAGTTAGATCGCTCTCTCCCATACCATATTGAGTTTGGCTGTTGTGACTTTGGGGATGGCTAATAAGGCCTTATTAGCTGATCTCATGATCCGTCGTGGTGTTTGTAGGTGGATTACATTATTTATCCATTCAATTTCTTTCCCGTATATTGATTTGTGAAGCAAGAATAGTACTTTGAACTCTATCCGTTTGTCGATGGGAAGCCAGTGAAGCGCTTTTAGTACTGGGGTGATGTGATTTACTTTTTATGACCCGTTAGGATTCTTGCTGCTGCGTTCTGTACAATTTGGAGGGGTCGTGTAGTTGATTTGGGTAATCCTAACATCAAGGCGTTACAGTAGTCGAAGCTTGTAAAGATCAGGGATTGTAATATTGTTCTGATGTCAGTATGGTTTAGCAGTGGTTTTAATCGTTTCAATATTAAAAGTTTGTTGAAGCCTTCTTTGATTTTTGTGTATATGTGCTTTTTGAGATTTAATTCAGGGTCTATCCATATACCCAGATCTTTTACTTTATCACTGAGTTTGATGATCTTATTGTCGATTTGTATGATGTTGTCCGTGTTGGGTGAAGTATTTTTTCTTTGCAGGAGAATGCATTCTGTCTTGTCCATGTTGAGACAGAGTCACATTTGGCTTAGGAGGTTTTTTTTTTATGTCATTGAGATATGAGGCTGCTAGTTTGGTTGCATTTTCTAGTGTGTCTGTTACTGGTATGATAAGTTGGATGTCATCAGCATATTTGTAGTATGTGATGCCGAGACTAGAGAGGAGTTGACATAATGGGAGGAGATAGATATTGAACAGTGTGGCTGATAATGTTGAGCCTTGTGGGTCTCCGGTTTCTAGTGGTATTGATTCTGATTTGGATTTGTTAATATGTACTTGAAATGATCTGTTATGGAGAAATGATCTGAACCAGTCCAGTGTTCTCCCAGTTAGGCCAATTTCAGTTAATATGAGTAACAGACATTTATGGTTGACCATGTCAAAGGCGTCAGATAGATCTAGCATTATGAGGATGTGGTGTTGGCCAATATCAAAGCCTCTAATGATTGTATCTGATAGGGCGAGGCGTAATGTTTCTGTGCTAAAGTGTTTTCGGAAACCGAGTTGTGCTGAGCCTATTTTGCATAGGCTCGGTGGCGCGTGCAAGCCCCGGGACGTGCGTTAGTCCCGGGGCTTGCATAGAGGGGCGTGTCGGGGGGCGTGCTGGGAGTGACGCGGTGTTACGGGGGCGTGTCGGGAGTGACGCTGCATTTCGGGGGCGTGTCCGGGGGCATGGTTCCGGCCCAGGGGCGTTCCGGGGGCATGACAGCGGCCCCTGGACCAGCCCCCAGACCGGATCATGGAGCGCAGCAGCCGGCCCAGTGCGCGCAAAGTTAAGCCTGCTTCAAGCAGGCGTAACTTTCGTGATAGAGGTAGGGTGGAGGTTTAGATAGGGCTGGGGGTTGGGTTAGGTAGGGGAAGGGAGGGGAAGGTGGGGGAAGGGCGAAGGAAAGTTCCCTCCGAGGCTGCTCCGATTTTGGAGCGGCCTCGGAGGGAATGGAGGCAGGCTGCACGGCTTGGCGCACGCAGGCTGCCAATTTTGGGCAGCCTTGCGCGCGCCGACCCCGGATTTTAATGGATACACGCGGCTACGCGCGTATCTATTGAAATCCCATGTACTCTTGTTCGCGCCTGGTGCGCAAACAAAAGTATGTGTGTGCGCAGATTTATAAAATCTGCCCCAGTATGTTATTCTGTTCTAGATGTTCGTTGAGTTGTTTGAGTACTACCTTTTCTATTAATTTGGTGAGAAGGGATAAGTTTGAGATGGACGATAATTATTAAGCTCTGTAGGATCTAGGTTCTTTTTTTTTTTTTAAATGGGTTTAATTATAGCGATTTGTAGGCAGTCAGGCAATGAGCCTTCTTCCAACGATTTCTTTATGATGTTTGTGATTACTGGGGTGATGGTATGGGATATTTCTTTTAGGGTGTGAATTGGGATTTTGTCGAGATCATGGTTGGCAGGGTTTAGGGATTTAATTATTCCATCTATTTCTGTGGTTAAGACATAATCGAAGGTGGACCATGGTCTTACTTCTTTTGTGAATAGATTTTTGTTTTGGATAGGGCTTTTGTTTATGCTTTTAGTTATTCTATCAATTTTATTTTTGAAAAATTTGGCTAGGTCCTGACATAGATTTTTATTTGTACATGAGGTTGCAGGGTTCATGTCAGCAATGAGCTTATTCACAGTGGGGCATAGTGTCTTCGGATTGTGGGAGAAGTTTTGTATTTTTTTGCTGTAGTATTCTCATTTGATTTTGTTTACCAAATTGTTGTAGTATGCTAAATAGTTGCGGTAGTTTGTTAGGATTAGTGGGCATTTCATTTTGCGCCAGGCTTTTTCTTTACCTCTTAAGATTATTTTGGTTTCTCTCAGTTGTTTGTAGTACCAAGGATTGGAGGTTGGTTTTTTTTTTTAGATATCAATATGTTTAATTTTTTCGGGGTTAATTGTGTTTGAGATTTGCTCTGTAATTTGTAGCCAAGAATGGGTGGGAGTGCTAGAATTGTTAAGGTTAATGTTAGTTAATTGTTTCTCTAGTTCCAGCTGTATCGATTATAATGGGAAAAGTGGTCTAAAGCTGAAGGTTGTAGAATTAGAGTTTTTTGGTTTTATTTTTATGTTTAGTGCTGACTGACAATGTAGTAGGCAGTGGTCAGACCATGGGATTGGGGAGCAGGATACCAAACAATTATTAAAGAATTTTTCGTTAGTAAAGATGAGGTCAAGTGTATGGCCTGCTTTGTGTATTGGGTTATTTACCTGTAGTGAGAAGTTGAGAGCAGATAAAACATCGAAGAGGGTTTGGCAAGTGTGGGATAGGGGGAACGTATCAGTGTGAAGACTGAAGTCTCCTAGGATAATTGTGTGTTTTTTATGGTTGAGATTAGATATAAAGAATTCGAGCATGGATGAGATATTTCATTCGAGTAAACTGGGTGGGCAGTAAACAAGGCAGATCTGTAGCTCTGGTGAATCGAACAGAGCTACTTCATATTGGTGTGGGAGTGTGTGGGGAATTAGCTTCATTGCAAAACCTTTCTTGATAATTAACATTAAACCTCCTCCCCAATGTTTTATTCTGGATATAGAGAAGAGGTTGTATAGGTTATTTGCAATTTGATTTGTTAGGACATGGTCGGGTTTTTTAGCCAAGTTTTGGAGACTGTGATAAAGTCTGGTTTTTGGTCCTGGAGGATGTCTGAGATTAACATGAATTTTTTAGTTAGCAACTGGGCGTTGACCAGTAAGAAGATTAGGACAAACATGTTTTTTTAAGGTTTCGTTGAGTGGTATGTTTACCAGTCTGTGGCGTCTCTCAGGGTGAGGTCTGATAGGAGAGGGTGCCATCTTTAAATGGTATGAGTAAAGCATGTTGAAGTATATTGGATTTCAAATGCATTTGATGTTTGGGTTGTTGCAGGAGTCGCAGGTTGTTGTAGGTTGTTGTAGGAGTGTGAAGCTCAAAGTTACGGCTCAAAGGGGCACTCTAAGGGGCCTGCCCCTTTGGTCTCGCTCCTTCGGTGTGTGACACCCGGTGCGCGGTACCTGAGGTAGGGGCTAGAATTTAAATCTCCTTACCCGGCGCTTCAGATGACGTCTTCGGCGGGGCGGGCCTCGTTGCATTGTGCGGGATGGGCCTTGAGCAGGGTTGGTCAATTGCGTGCAGCCTCCACTGACCCCGATGGGTCTTCACCGATCGTGGTGGAGGGAGAGAGATGAGCTGGCCGGAAAGAGAGGGTGCCTGAGGTAGGGGCTGTAATTTAAATCCCCTTACCTGGTGCTTCGGATGATGTCTTCGGTGGGGTGGGCCTCATTGCGTTGTGTGGGGCGGGCCTTGAGCAGGGTTGGTCATCGGCTAGGGCTCGGCATCATCTCGTCGATTGCGTGCGGCCTCCACTGACCCCCATGGGTCTTTGCCGATCGCGGTGGAAAGAGAGAGATGAGTTGGCCGGAAAGAGAGGGTGCCTGAGGTAGGGGCTGGAATTTAAATCCCCTTACCTGGCACTTCAGATGATGTCTTCGGTGAGGCGGGCCTCATTGCATTGTGTGGGGCGGGCCTTGAGCAGGGTTGGTCATCGGCTAGGACTTGGCGTCAGCGCGTCGATTGCATGTGGCCTCCACTGACCCCGATGGGTCTTCACTGATCACGGTGGAGAGAGAGAGAGAGGAGCCAGCCAGGAAGAGAGGGCACCTAAGGTAAGGGCTGAAATTTAAATCCCTTACCCGGCACTTCAGATGACATCTTCAGCGGGGCGGCCTCAAATTGTCTTAGGGAAAAGGTACTGCTATTACTGGCATTAGTAGCATGGGATCTATTTAATTTTTGGGTACTTGCTAAGTACTTGTAACCTGGATTGGCCACAATTGAAAACAGGATGCTGGGCTCAATGGACCCTTGGTCTAACCAAGTATGGTAATTTTTTATGTTCTTAAAGCAAACTGTAGAAGTAGAGGTCATGAAATGAAACTCCAGTGGGAATGACTCAGAACTAATAGTAGGAAACATTTCTTCATAGAGAGGGTGGTGGATGCCTGGAATGCCCTTCTGGTGGATGTGGAGAGGATAAAAACAGTAAACACATTCAAAAAGACTTGTGATAAACACTGTGGATCACTGAAGGCTCGAGGAGAAAAATTAAGAAAAGGGTGTATGGGGGTAACCTGTATAGAGCAGCAGCTACTGCTTCTAACAGAAGGCATGGGGATTATGACCCTTAACCAATTAACTGTGGCAGAAATGGTATGTTCCTCTTTCTTTTTCTAAATGCATTAGCCTTTCTACAAGGCCACACTTTCATAATGATCCCTATGGGTCTATATAGTATAGACTGATTTATAGAAACACACACACACAAATACATTTATATGGATATTATGGAAATTTTCATTTCCAAAATTTTACAGTGATCTGTAAAACAGTGCCGGGAAAAATAGTGAAAACTATTCTAAAGATCAGAATCACAGAAAATAATGAAAGGCATGGTTTAATGGAACACAGTCAGCATGGATTTACCCAAGGGAATTCTTGCCTCACAAATCTGCTTCACTTTTTTGAAAGGATTAATAAACAAGTGGGGGTAAAAATAAGCCAGTAGATGTAATGAATTTGGATTTTTAGAAGGTGTTTGACAAAGTCCATCATGAGAGGCTTGTAAAGAAACTAAAAAGTCATGGAATAAGAGGTGGTTTCCTTTCGTGGATTACAAACTGGTTGAAAGACAGCAAAAAGAGAGTAGGATTAAATGGTCTATTTTCTCAGTGGAAAAGGGTGTGCCTCAGGGATCTGTACTTGGACCGGTGCTTTTCAATATATATATAAATGATCTGGAAAGGAATATGACGAGTGAGGTTATCAAATTTGCAGATGATACAAAATTATTCAGATTAGTTAAATCACAAGTGGATTGTGATACATTACAGGAGGAGCTTGCAAGACTGGAAGATTGGGCATCCAAATGGCAGGTGAAATTTAATGTGGACAAGTGCAAGGTGTTGCATATAGGGAAAAATAATCCTTGCTGTAGTTACACGATGTTAGGTTCCTTATTAGGAGCTACCACCCAGGAAAAAGATCTAGGCATCATAGTGGATAATATTTTAAAATCGTCAGCTCAGTGTGCTGCAGCAGTCAAATAAGCAAACAGAAAGTTGGGAATTATTAGGAAGGGAATGGTTAATAAAATGGAAAATGTCATAATTCCTCTGTACTAGAGATGTGAATCGGAACCGGAATCGGTTCTGATTCCGGTTCCGATTCACATCGTGTTTTTTTTTTTCGTCCGGCCCGATCGCGATTTTGTTTATCGGCTGCGCCTGAGCCGATAAACAAAAAACCCACCCTGACCTTTTAAAACTAATCCCTTAGCTTCCCCCACCCTCCTGACCCCCCCCCCCAAACTTTTTACAGGTACCTGGTGGTCCAGTGGGGGTCCTGGGAGCGATCTCCCGCTCTCGGGCCATCGGCTGCCACTAATAAAAATGGCACCGATGGCCTTTGCCCTTACCATATGACAGGGTATCCGTGCCATTGGCCGGCCCCTGTCACATGGTAGAAGCACTGGATGGCCCGCGCCATTTTTAAAGATGGTGCCGGCCATCCAGTGCTCCCTGGATGGCAGCTGACGGCCCGGGAGTGGGAGATTGCTCCCGGGACCCCCACTGGACCACCAGGTATCTGTAAAATATTTTTTGGGGGGGTCGGGTGGCTGGGGGAAGCTAAGGGATTAGTTTTAAAGGGTCGGGGTGGGTTTAGGGGTTATTTTTGTGTGCCGTTTTTCCCGCCCTCCCCCAAAACAATAAGAGAACCCCCCACGAACAATTTCGTGGGGTTTTCCTATCATTTTGGGGGAGTCCCCGATTTCTGACGATTCTGAAAATATCGTACGATATTTTCAATCGTCCAAATCCCGATTCACATCCCTACTCTGTACCACTCCATGGTGAGACCGCATC
Source organism: Rhinatrema bivittatum (assembly GCF_901001135.1). NCBI lineage: Eukaryota > Metazoa > Chordata > Amphibia > Gymnophiona > Rhinatrematidae > Rhinatrema > Rhinatrema bivittatum. The sequence goes on along the minus strand of NC_042615.1, from coordinate 660,053,221 downwards.
TTGAATACTCTGTACAATTCTGGTTGCCGCATATCAAAAACGATATAGTTGTGATGGAGAAGGTACAGAGAAGGACAACCAAAATGATAAAGGGGATGGAACAGCTCCCCTATGAGGAAAGGCTGAAGAAGATAGGGCTGTTCAGCTTGGAGAACAGATGGCTGAGGGGGGATATGATAGAGGTCTTTAAGATCATGAGAGGTCATAAACAAGTAGATATGAATTGGTTATTTACACTTTCAGGTTATAGAAGGACTAGGGGGTATTCCATGAAGTTAGCAAGTAGCACTTTTAAGACTAATGAGAGAAAATTCTTTTTCACTCAATGCACAATAAAGCTCTGGAATTTGTTGCCAGAGGATGTGGTTAGTGCAATTAGTGTAGATGGGTTAAAAAAAGGTTTGGATAAATTATTGGAGAAGTCCAATAAATGCTATTAATCAAGTTTACTTAGGAAAAAGCCATTGCTATTAATTGTATCAGTAGCATGGGATCTTCTTAGTGTTTGGGTAATTGCAAGGTTCTTGTGGTCTGGTTTGGCCTCTATTGGAAACAGGATGCTGGGCTTGATGGACCCTTGGTCTGACCCAGCTTGGCAATTTCTTATGTTCTTATGTTCTTACCATCTGTCCACCTGGCCAGGCTTGATATCACCAGAAAGCGCGCCTTCTCAGTTGCCGGCCTTTTGCTCTGGAATTCTATCCCAGATCACTTAAGGCAGATAACATCACTCAAAAATTTTACAAAACCCTAAAGACATATTTGTTCTTGGTAGCCTTTAGTTCACTTTCCATCACTTGGTAGGCATCTCATGACTCTGCTTCACACCTACTTTCTCTTTGACCTTTGCCTTGCCTAGTCCATGTTTATGTTCCCTTTTTATCTATCTTTATTCTATTCACAATGTTTTTATGGTATGTCTTTTATGTTACCTTTTAATTATGTATATTAATAGATATAAACTGTTTTGACTGACATTTGTTGTAAAAGTGGTATATAAACCCTTTAAAATAAGTCAAAGGATTTTGAATAGCAGAAAATATTTGGCAGTTTAAAATTGCTATAAAAAGCAGAATATATTTAGCTAGAGGGTCTTTGGTTTGCAAAATTGCCTGTTTCTCAGATAAATATGTGGTCAATAATGTATGAGATACAAAGGAAACCAGTGGAGAATAACAAAAGATTATGGTTTAGATATTACAGAATAAGTAGACTCTCAGCTAATGAGAAGCCACAGGCTGGGTGTAGCAAATGACCTTTGCTAATATACAATGGCTTGAATGTATCACACCTTAGGGATGTGAATCGTTTTTCAACGATTAAAATTATCGTCCGATAATGTTTATATCGTCTTAAATCGTTATAGAACACGATACAATAGAAATTCTAACGATTTATCGTTAAAAATCGTTAAATTGTGTTAGTGCGCACTAACTCGATTTAGTGCGCACTAACTGAAAATGATACAAATAAACACTTTCCAGGTCACTGAAGGTCAGTTAGGAATGAATATGTGTTCCTATTGGCTGGCTGCCCTCTTATCTATTGATGTTACCAAGGTTACCACTGAGGTGATGGTTGGGGGGATGGGAAATGGAACTGGAAACTAACGAACACCAACAGAAAATGAAACAAAGTGTTCACACTTCCCAGGTCAGTAAAGGTCACTTAGGAATGAATATGTATGTATGTATTCCTATTGGCTGGCTGTGCTCTTATCTATTGATGTTACCAAGGCTAATACTGAGGTAATGGTTGGGGGGATGTGAAATGGAAACAGTTGGAAGCTTGACAAAAAAAGTAATGTAATGATCAGCACTCACGTGACTAGAACTTGTTTGTTTATTATTTTTGTTAGCAGGCACCTGAAATGCTAGTGCATGTTGAATTTGCCAATCACTGTGCATTTTAGAAAGGTGGTCCTGGCTGGAACTGTACACAGTTCAAATATATGTAATTGATTGTTGGTAAGTGTATTTTTTAAGTAGCCACACTGGCACAAGTATGTTTACTTTTCCTCCTACTTAACTCACTAGCTCAGCTTTGTAAGAAGGGCTTCTCTGCTTGTGTGTTGTTTTTGTTTGGTGTGAGGAGAGCAGAAACATAAGATCTTTATTCAATCTACTACAGTCATCTCTTACAGTGCCCTATCCCTATTAATACCAGGAGTGTTGTGATCTTCCTGCACACAGTGCCCTAACCCTGATACCAGTCTGAGACAGCTCCCTCCCTGCATTACTAGTGAGAGGCTGGCTTCACAGACAGGGGGGAGCTGCCTGACCCTCACTCCTGACTTCCCCCCATGTCCCAGCTAGTGAATGGTGTGTGGGTGAGGGGGGGGGGGGGAGGATGGGGAAGTCTGAGACAGCTCCCTCCCTGCATTACTAGTGAGAGGCTGGCTTCACAGACAGGGGGGAGCTGCCTGACCCTCACTCCTGACTTCCCCCATGTCCCAGCTAGTGAATGGTGTGTGGGTGAGGGGGGGGGAGGATGGTGAAGTCTGAGACAGCTCCCTCCCTGCATTACTAGTGAGAGGCTGGCTTCACAGACAGGGGGGGAGCTGCCTGACCCTCACTCCTGACTTCCCCCATGTCCCAGCTAGTGAATGGTGTGTGGGTGAGGGGGGGAGAGGATGGTGAAGTCTGAGACAGCTCCCTCCCTGCATTACTAGTGAGAGGCTGGCTTCACAGACAGGGGGGAGCTGCCTGACCCTCACTCCTGACTTCCCCCATGTCCCAGCTAGTGAATGGTGTGTGGGTGAGGGGGGGGGGAGGATGGTGAAGTCTGAGACAGCTCCCTCCCTGCATTACTAGTGAGAGGCTGGCTTCACAGACAGGGGGGAGCTGCCTGACCCTCACTCCTCCGGGGTATTGTGATCTTCCTGCACACAGTGCCCTATCCCTGATACCAGGGGTGTTGTGATCTTCCTGCATGCAGTGCCCTATCCCTATTAATACCAGGAGTGTTGTGATCTTCCTGCATGCAGTGCCCTATCCCTATTAATACCAGGAGTGTTGTGATCTTCCTGCATGCAGTGCCCTATCCCTGATACCGGGATGTGTGCAAGAAGATCACAACACCCCCGGTATCAGGAATAGGGCACTGTGTGCAGGAAGATCACAACACCCCCAGTATCAGGAATAGGGCACTGTGTGCAGGAAGATCACAACACCCCTGGTATTAGGGATAGGGCACTGTGTGCAGGAAGATCACAACACTCCTGGTATTAATAGGGATAGGGCACTGTGTGCAGGAAGATCACAATACCCCTGGTATCAGGGTTAGGGCACAAGTTCTAGTCACATTGACTGATCACATTACTTGTTTTGTCAAGCTACCAACTGTTTCCATTTCCCATCCCCCATATACTGTCAGTAGGAAACTTGGTAACATGAATAAATAAGAGGGCAGCCAATAGGAATACATATTCATTCCTAAACTGACCTTAACTGACCTGAAAAGTGTCAAATTGTATCATTTTCAGTTAGTGCGCACTAACTCCCAGTTAGTGCGCACTAACTCCCGTTAGTGCGCACTAACTCGAGTTAGTGCGCACTAATCGGAAAAAACGATTTTTAACGATTTTTTAACTAAAAAATCGTGCCTAAGACGATTTTCTTGCCCTGCCACACGATTTCTATCGTTAAGACGATATGGAAAACGATTCACATCCCTATCACACCTTTATTTCTAGGCACAGGATGTGGAAAAGCCCATAATACATAAGGTCCTCACTGGCAGAATGTATCCAGTGATTGATTGCAGTTTTACAACATAAAACTCTTCCTTAGGTAGCCTCTATGGTTACTGAGTTTCCCAGCTTGATTTCTCAACTGAAAAACTGCAATGGTTATGATTTCATTCTGAAATTTTAAACCCATGTGGTCCATATTCAAACACAGTCTGGATTACAAAGTTAGCCAGATAAACTTATCTGGCTAACTTTAGAGGTATATTCAATAATGCAGCAAACTATCTTAAAATATGCCAGCTAAACTTAGCCAGGACAGATCTTTGGCCTGAGTGGACTTAGGCCTGGAAGCATTAAGATGTGACTTTTTTTGTGGAAGGGGTCCCACTATGGTGGGATATGTCACCATGATAGTGGGCCCCTCTCCCAAAAAAATTCACAGCTGTATCACAGAGTTGTTTTGTCTTGCAGCAAAATACTGCAGGGCAAAACACTGCATTGGCCCTTTAGGTGCGATAGTGGCTCCAGCTTAACAGGAGGTATTACTAATGTGGCTGACAACTTTCTAAGTCAGTTACTTTAATTTATTAACATCAACTTGCCTGTAATGAGCCCCTTTTCATGAATTTGCAAAATTTGTGCATGCAAATTACATGTAAATGAACATATTGTAATAAAGGAGGGAATCTGGGCTGCCCTATACAAAATATTGTGGATATCATATGATATCACAACAATAGGGCTATATCACGTGATAAACAGCATATATCATCAATATATGTTTTTTAATGCAAGTTATAGCCTTATCGAGGCTTGATGCATCTCTGAGGTAGTCAACTAAAGTATGTGGGTATCTCTGAATATCAGAGTTAGCCGGTTAACTTATTTAGCTAACTCAACTCCTCCTAGTTATACCGCCAGAATTAGCCAGTTAAATGCTTCTGAATAAGAACATCCATATTTTTATTTAAATTCTGTAATACTATTGTGATAAAATCCCTCTAATAGCATTGGTTGAACTCTTTAATGAAAGTCTTCTGTTCTATTTCCTACTCTTTCACCTTGTGTTACCTTCCTTAGCTGGGTTAGAACCCTTTACACAGGAGATAGTCTCTTGGTTTAGGGTCAAGAGACCCGGGGATTCATTCATTCTGGGAGCAAGTATGGCTGTCTTATGCTGAAACCACAGATGTACTACCCAGAGATATGGTCACTTGGATCCCAAATGACAAGCACAGCTGTTATGGAGAAGGAAGCAGTAAAGAAAGATTCCATGGCATAATGGCTGTCAGCAATCAAGTTGCTTTGAACACTTTTTTTTCAGTCTGCCCTTGTAAATGATCCTTGGAACAATTTGCTCTTTCAAGAGCATCGTTGCACATTTCAGGTAATCATCTCATGTTTTCTGGGATCCTAGGTTAAGATGCTGTCTGTCTCCCTGCCTAACCAGGCAGCCCCCAGTTGAAGCCTTTCTGGCAGCTGATGCTGTCATCTTGGTATCTGAATGCAGTTGTTTGTTTTCTTGTACACTGGATAGGATGGCCACTGATATATCTTTAAAATGCAGATCATCATCTTGATAAAAGTTGTATGAAACAATACCATGTTTAATAGGCTGACCTTCCTCCACTTCCCTTCTTTCCTGGCAGATCAGCAAAATAACAGAAGGTGGGACTTAATAAGTATGCACTCCTGGCCTCTACGGAAACTCTTCTCCCATCCCCCAAGCTTCCTGATTACAAAGGAAACATGCACCATGGGGGAAAAACACCTGAAAGTACAAAGAGTATATCCTTACCATGTTTTACTCCCGGCTCTGCTGAGCTGCTACTACTCTGCCTATAGCACTATGTCCCAAGAAACCAAGAGGAACCAGAAACAGAGGAGGGGATGATGGAAATGAAGCTGAGTTGGAGGGAGAAAAGAAATGGAGAAGGCTTAAGAGAAAGGAGGGGAGAGAGAGGAATCCAAGATCAGAGGGAGATGAAGAGCATAAGGAAAAGTATGGGGAGTAATTATTGGAGGAGGGAGGAAGAAGATATTGAAAGTAAAAAGGTAGTGAGAGGGATTGGAATGGAGTTGGCGATACCAGAAGGAGAGGAAGTAGAGATGAAGAAGAACATGTGTTTGGGGCGGAGGGCAGATAGACGGAGACATAAAAAGGGTGGGGTTGAGATGGAGAGGAACTTGGAAAGATCAGAAGGGAATAGAAGTGTGAGAAAGATGGAGTACGGAGGTAATGATTCTCAATACCATGAGCAGTCTCCTTGTTATAATTCTAGATTGGGCCGTATGTTTTATATATGGCATTCAATCAAATTTCTTTTATGTATATAGGCAGATTGAAAAAGATGACAATTGTGTGTCTTGTTTTTGCTTAAGAAATACATAGTACAATATATATATATATATATATATATATATATATATCTTTTTTTTTTTTTAATTTTTTTAACAGGAATGCCCAGTATATAGAAAAATACCTAGCCACCCTATCACTGGAGCTGTTGTGGTACTATTACTGAAATACATCACAGTCAGTATATTAAAATGAGGATATCCTGAGTGTATCTGCAAAACACTTGTTACTTTTATTTGCATACTGTTTCATGAGGACTGAGAAAGCAAACACCAATTGAAAATTGTTGGATTTGGGAGATTGGCAGAGAGAGAAGGGAACCTTATCAAATGGTTAAGAGGCTTATCTGAGGCTGAAAATAGGCCCTCAGGTCAATGGTTTTGGAATTGGAATATTGAGAGGGAATATTTCAGATTCCCTGTGGAGTCTACTCATAGTGCAGATGTATCATCACTGTGTAGCACAGCTGCCTAGGAAGTAGGTATGGGAACATACCCACCTTGTGACCTGTGCATCAGTGACTACAAATGGTGTAGCAGAAAAGGTTAGGAGCTGGCTGATAAGGAGGTGAGGCTGAGCTGCAGGCTGCTGGGCCCCAGCAGCTGAGAGAGAAGGTTGATTTTGGAAGCAGATCCAGGATACAGCTGTGGTGTGCCAACCCCAGTCCCCAGGTATAGCCGCCAGGTATTAGTACCTGAAAATCTGCCAGTTGGCATCTGGGTCTTCTCTCTGAAACTCACAGAACTGGAACTACTTTGCCCCACGCATGCAATGCCAACAAGGCTGGCCAAAAGGGACAGGGGCAATGCTTCCTTCATTATGGAATATGGGTGTGGGGTAGAGAGAATCAAAGCGCCTGTAGGCATGAGTTCATAGCAGAGTATCTCTTGATTGTAGAGGCCAATGACAAGGAGAAAGCTCACAGTCACAAAAGTTCCTCCCCTACTTTGCATTTACTGGAGGAGGATGAAAATGTTAATTACCTGCAGTGTTGTCCTGCACATTTGGGGTAACCCCCTGTTCAACATTAGGCGCTATTCTGGTATGAAAATCTGATGAAGATAGACAACTGGCAGTTTGCTAAATGTCAGTTTCCATTCTCCTGATGAAATTTGATCTAAGGTGCCTGTGGCAGAATATTACATTGTGTACCAGGCATATCCAAGGGGTTTGGAACAAGATCACTTGTTTTCTTTGTCATGGAAAGTGATCTGTATTCATAATGCTGACGCCAGAAGGAGATGCAACAAGAATCTCTGGTCCTGACACACCTGTGGGGTTTTGGAGCTCAGCAGCATGGGACTTGCCACACAGATTCCTCATCTCTGCAACTTAGAACCTATATCTGGGGATAGAAACATGTAATGAGCTGAGGTTTGATTACATATTGCCTGCCAGATGGTTGAGTGTCTCCAAAGGTTTATTGTGCACACAACTGGCTAGGTTGGCTTTCTTTGGTCCAACCCAGTCGTGGGTTTCATGTTAAAGAGAGTTATAGTGGGGTGTGTGGAGGAGGTGGCATCATCACATCTGAGGTAACCCCCTTCCAGCTGGCCCTCTCTATAGCTTTCTTCATGCCCTGAGGGTGAGTTAGTTATGGCCCTGAGCAATGCTGAGTAGAATCCAGTTTGATGGCCTCCACTGTAATCCTCTCCAGTGGCATGTTGTCCCTACGCATTCAGTTGTACAGGCTAGATGGCATTCATCTATCTGATATGGGACAGGACTTAATTCACTGCTGCCATGCTTAAGGTGTTGGTGTGGGTTCTGGGGATATATAGCACATATTTTTGGGTGGCTGCAGCTTAAATTACTGAAGGGAGCCCTGGAAAAGCCACTTAATGGGCTGCTGAGAGTCTCATGTTGGAGGCATTTTTAGCCCAAAGTGAGCATTAAGGGGGGAAGGCCTGAGCAGCTCCCAAGAGAGGAATACTCACTTTATCTGAGCCATTGACATACTCAGTACAGACAGGGTTTGGCTGTTGCCAGAGTATATTTGACCCTGTTGAAATGGCACCCCTGTTGACCCTTAGTTAGACTGTAGCATGCAGCTCTGAGATGGCAGCTTGCTTTGGGTATGACAAGCTACTCAGTGAGGCCTTGACATATACTGACTCCAGGCAAGTCTGAGGCCTTGGTTATCCATAGCTGATCATTGGATCAGGAGGTACACATGCCCCAGGGCTTCCTTGACTTGACTCCTCCCCCCTCCCACAATTGGGGGGAAGGATATGAAAGCATATTTAGGAAAAGATCAGGTTAGATTTCCTTGTTAGGTCATTAATAAAGCTATGGTCTTATTTTATTCCAATTTATAAAATAAGTATTTTGGTGTTTATTGGCTGTCTGTTATGCTATTGTTCTTGCTAAGTGCTAGGGAGAGACTGGGTTGGTCAAGGCTGCCCATGTTAGATTGTTTAAAAATCAGACATTGCTATCAATTTTTCATAGCTATTTGTCATCTTCACCATTAATTGAAAACCTTTTTTTTTTCTTGCACTGTATGCAGTGATCTGAAGTACTGATGAGTTCTGTGACATGAGAAAAACAGGCAGGCCCAAGAGTGCTATAGCTCACTATTATTGCTAGTTGGCTTTTTATATCCATAGAGAGCAAAATAGATTGAGGTTATTTTATGCTTGGGTTACTTTTCTCCATCTTTGGTATTTTTCATCCTTTTTCTTAGTGCTGTGTTTTTCCAGTAGAAGAACTAGTAGACTTATTGAAACTATGTCAAAATACAGAAAATGAACTAATTTTTTTCAGTAAGGCTATGAATCAAAGAGGTAGCAAAGTTCCATGATCCATGAAATATATTATAGTAGGCATAAAATCTGCTGTATAATGAGATATACTTTGAATTAATACTTTACATTTTTAGTGTTATTTTTGTGTTTATTTGAAAAATATATCTTAACTGTTAGCTTTAATAAAAAAAGATTTGTGCCTCTACAGTAATGAAACTGAAATAATTGATGTAATATATGTAAGTTCACATGACATTTGCAGAACTGTTTTCTTTTAAAATGCATTTTCATTCCAGTTTATACATATTGGGCTTCCTTTTTTGCTTTGTATTTAGCATATTTTGGAGAATATGAACTAAAGCTTAGTAGTGACCATGCTAAGGCTGTTTACTATGCACAAAGAATAGAGTGCAACTGCAATGCATTAAGGCCTTTATGAACACACTTACCCCCTTTCTCACCCATAGACCTGGAACAATGGACAAAGGATAGATTATGATGACTCTACTCAGAAAATTCCAGGATCCTTGGGATAGCTGGGAATGGGTCTAGGGCAAGAACAGGTGGATATGGGGTGGGGACCTTTTTTGATGTTTGGATGGGAGTGTGGGTTTTTGAGATGGAGGCAGGCCTACTGGGAGAGTGTGCTTAGGAAGGAGGCTGGAGGAAGCAATGTGCTTTGATGGTAGGGGAGGGGTTCTACAGGGAGTGGGTATGTACTTAAGGGAAGCTTTTCACTCTGCAGGGGGAAGAGAGTCTGGTCTATCTACCCCATGTTAGATAGCTATGAGGGGAGGAGGCTTTTTCAGGGATAGCTATCCTTTTAATACCCTTTAATGAAATCTGTGTTCATGGGGAGGGGGGTAAACAAAAAGTGGTTAAAAACATGCATTAATACACATTTTCAATGCTGTTAGCAAATTGGCTCCTTAATCTTGTTTTCTAAATTCTCTTTGTGGTGATGTAATGGAAGCCCATGAGGCATGATAACAACTGAGACATGATGTCACCTTAATTGGTAACTAACTGTGGGACCTTATACTTGCCAATGGGGCCGCTTTCTTAATGCACGCATGACTCCCGCAAGGGGGTGCACGGTGCAATATGTAAATTAGGGGTCATGCTAGGAAGGAGGCGCTAGGGTTGCTTGCGTGACCTTAGTGCCTCCTTGCTAACGTGACCTGCTACAGCTGCTGGTTTTGAAGACCGACACTGGTAAACTTGGCCTCGGTTTTCATAACCTGCCTGTCTGCCAGTAATAAAAACGGTCGCCGAGCAGAAACAACTTGCATGTGCAGGTTGACTGCCGGCATGTGCTTCCCCAGCACAGCAGCAAATGGCTGCTGTACCAGCTGCCTCTGCTCCGCCCCTCCCCTCGGACCACCCCTCCCCACCCCCTGGACTACCCCCTTTACATGTCCTAGCACTTAATCGCGTACTGGGGTTTACGCTTGTGGCCAGGCCCACTTGAGAATTGGTCTGGCGTGTGTAAGGCCCGGCCATGCGTGTATACCCTCGGATTTATGCGCGGGGTCAAATTAAAATCTACCCATCATTACACATATACTATTTACAAACTGTGAATATACTTCTGAACCCCATCCCAGAACTCCCCTAAACTAAGCCTTTTTCCCTGTTAAAATTTGCATCTGATGCTGTAAGTACACACAAACTCTTGAGGTTTATAAAATAGCATATATATGCATTCAAGTTACTTATGTGTATTTTTGAAAATTTTTAGGCATGTGCATTCATTTGAAACAAATAGGTAAAACATATTAAATATGCCCGTATTTGTTTCATTCATGGCCTCCCAAAATTAATGGAAGAGGCCCACAAATGAAACATATATTGTTTATCCCATTTGTTTATGATTCCCATTCATTTTAGTGACCCATTGAAGTCTATAGCTATGTATTACGGAGAACAAAACACTGGTAACTATGTGACTTCACTGCCTTGTCAGATCCTGTCATAACCGAGGCAGGACAAGTTGACAAGGAGACTAGCCAGAGGACAAATCATTGTTCAGCATCTTTTAACCAGCCTTTAGTGGCTATTTGGATCAAGTGACGCTAACCTACTCCCACTGAAAAGACTGAGCATGTGCAAGCAGTCTGTATTTCCTCTCTAGCTTGAGTCAGAGAAGGACGCACTAAGAGAAGGTTTCAGAAAGTTTTTAAAAACTTAGCTTTTGGATTTGGCACTAGTAAAGGGCTGCTTCTAATCTTCTCTGTGCTGCAGTGGTCTCTGCATCAGGAATAGAGGCAATACATTGCTGTTGATTTTGATTTTTCTCTTCACTAGGGAGGGTCAGGGTGGGAGACAGTGTAGAGACTGCAGTTGCTGCAGTGCTAGTGAATGTTTTGTCTCTGGACAGTGAGGTGAGCACAGCACACTCAGAGAATGATAAGAAGAGTCTTACCACGCTGCCAGTTTGCTAGTATTCAACAGCTTTTTGTGTGTGGAGTCAGTCTGCATAAAGCACAGCACACATCTGCTGTTTATGTGTCTATGTGTGTGTTGTATGACACAGTTCTCCATACAGTGAGTGGTACTGTGAATGAGGGTTAGTATCAATAAATTCATTTGTAATATTCAACCTCAGTAGGCAGTGCACCAGAAAATTATATCATGTCAGGAAAAGAAAGGTGGGGATGTTGGCAGGATTCACAGTTTAAGCAGGGGCAGCAGTAAAAAAAAAAAAGCAGTCCAGCACCTACATTGTAAAGGGACTTGTTTAAATACAGGATGGTAGGAGAAGAAGGCAGCTCAACACTGACATTGAGATTTGGAGAGCAGGTGCCCCACTGTCTGTTTCTAATCTGGAGCAGAGGGAAAAGGTGGAAGAATCATCTGGCATTAGCAGGGATAGGGGTTGCAGAAGTGCAACATCCAAAACCAGCATTATGTACATTTTGGTTCCCGCTTATGGACAAGGAAGGCAGTATTTGTACCAATTGAATCAGTGGAAGAATCTTGACTGGGATTCTCTAAGTCAGAAGACGATGAAGAACTAGTAGTCAAAGAGACTTTGGGAAGTTTAGTCAATAGTGTCTTAGCCTTGAGTTCAGTGATAGGTGAGACAGATGATACTAATGATGTTAAGATTAACCCCCAGAAAGAGCAGGTAGTATAGATGTGAATCGTGTCCTCGATCGTCTTAACGATCGATTTCGGCTGGGAGGGGGAGGGAATCGTATCGTTGCCGTTTGGGTGTTTAGAATATCGTGAAAATCGTTAAAATCGTGAACCGGCACACTAAAACCCCCTAAAACCCACCCCCGACCCTTTAAATTAAATCCCCCACCCCCAAATGCCTTAAATTACACTGGGATCCAGCGGCGGTCCATAGCTAAATCGGGGGAAGGGGGAGGGCAGGAAAACCGGCACACTAAATCCCCCTAAAACCCACCCCGACCCTTTAAATTAAATCCCCCCCCTTCCGAACCCCCCCCCAAATGACTTAAAGTACCCTGGGGTCCAGCAGTGGTCCGAAACGGGCTCCTGCTGTTGAAGCGTGTTGTCTTCAGCCGGCGCCATTTTCCAAAATGGCCACCGCAAAATGGCGGCGGCCATAGACCAACACGATTCGACCACAGGAGGTCGCTTCCGGACCCTCGCTGGACTTTTGGCAAGTCTTGTGGGTGTCAGGAGGCCCCCCCAAGCTGGCCAAAAGTCTCTGGGGGTCCAGCGGGCGTCCGGGAGCGATCTCCTGCCACGAATCGTTTTCCGTACGGATAATGGCGCCGGCCATACGCGTATGGCCGGCGCCATTTTCCGTATGGAAAATGGCGCCGGCAGGAGATCGACTGCAGGAGGTCGTTCAGCGAGGGTTCCGGACCTCCGCTGTACGACCTCCTGCAGTCGATCTCCTGCCGGCGCCATTATCCGTACGGAAAACGATTCGCGGCAGGAGATCGCTCCCGGACGCCCGCTGGACCCCCAGAGACTTTTGGCCAGCTTGGGGGGGCCTCCTGACCCCCACAAGACTTGCCAAAAGTCCAGCGGGGGTCCGGAAGCGACCTCCTGTGGTCGAATCGTGTTGGTCTATGGCCGCCGCCATTTTGCGGCGGCCATTTTGCAGGAGGTCGGGGGTGGGTTTTAGGGGGGATTTAGTGTGCCGGTTTTCCTGCCCTCCCCCTTCCCCCGATTTAGCTATGGACCGCCGCTGGACCCCAGGGTAATTTAAGGCATTTGGGGGGGGTTCGGGGGGGTGGGGGATTTAATTTAAAGGGTCGGGGGTGGGTTTTAGGGGGTTTTAGTGTGCCGGTTTTCCTGCCCTCCCCCTTCCCCCGATTTACGATTTTTTGACGATAAATCGGGGGAATTGGTATTGTATCGTGGCCCTAACGATTTTTGACGATTTAAAATATATCGGACGATATTTTAAATCGTCAAAAAACGATTCACATCCCTAGCAGGTAGTACAGGAAAGGAGCATGAAAGATGGCCTTGGTAAATATGGTAAAGGAAATAGAAGAAAGGGGCTTTCAGGTTAGCCTTTGTTTTGCACACATGCTGCAACTGCAGTGAAGGATGCTCTGGGGCTGTTGACCAAAGGTGATGGATATCCATTCCTAAAGAACCTGATAGAGAGGTGCAGAAAAGTAGCAGGGCATTTCCTTAGAAGCATGAAGGTGGGGCGGGTTCTCTGTGAGATCTCACAAGCATCTGATTTAAGATGTTGGCACTAGGGATGTGAATCGTTTTAGGACGATTAAAATTATCGTCCGATAATTTTAATATCGTCTTAAACCGTTATGGAACACAATACAATACAGATTCTAACGATTTATCGTTATAAATCGTTAGAATCGTGAGCCGGCACACTAAAACCCCCTAAAACCCACCCCCGACCCTTTAAATTAAATCCCCCACCCTCCCGAACCCCCCCCAAATAACTTAAATAACCTGCGGGTCCAGCGGCGGTCCGGAACGGCAGCGGTCCGGAACGGGCTCCTGCTCCTGCATCTTGTCGTCTTCGGCCGGCGCCATTTTCCAAAATGGCGCCGGCCATAGACGAAAAAGATTGGACGGCAGGAGGTCCTTCCGTACCCCCGCTGGACTTTTGGCAAGTCTCGTGGGGGTCAGGAGGCCCCCCACAAGCTGGCCAAAAGTTCCTGGAGGTCCAGCGGGGGTCAGGGAGCGATTTCCCGCCGTGAATCGTTTTCGTACGGAAAATGGCGCCGGCAGGAGATCGACTGCAGGAGGTCGTTCAGCGAGGCGCCGGAACCCTCGCTGAACAACCTCCTGCAGTCGATCTCCTGCCGGCGCCATTTTCCATACGGAAAATGGCGCCGGCCATACGCGTATGGCCGGCGCCATTTTCCGTACGAAAACGATTCGCGGCGGGAAATCGCTCCCTGACCCCCGCTGGACCTCCAGGAACTTTTGGCCAGCTTGTGGGGGGCCTCCTGACCCCCACGAGACTTGCCAAAAGTCCAGCGGGGGTCCGGAAGGACCTCCTGCCGTCCAATCTTTTTCGTCTATGGCCGCCGCCATTTTTCGGCGCCATTTTGGAAAATGGCGCCGGCCGAAGACGACAAGATGCAGGAGCAGGAGCCCGTTCCGGACCGCTGCCGTTCCGGACCGCCGCTGGACCCGCAGGTTATTTAAGTTATTTGGGGGGGTGTTCGGGAGGGTGGGGGATTTAATTTAAAGGGTCGGGGGTGGGTTTTAGGGGGTTTTAATGTGCCGGTTTTTCGATTTTTCGATTTTTTAACGATTTTTCACGATTTTTCACGATATTTTACCCCCCCAAACGGCAACAATACGATTCCCTCCCCCTCCCAGCCGAAATCGATCGTTAAGACGATCGAGGACACGATTCACATCCCTAGTTGGCACCCTCTGGATTTCCTCTTATATGATGCTGCAGAGGTTGGTGGAGCAGCAGACACCCATTCATGATCTATCTATAAAAATATACAGAGATGTGCATTGCCCCTTAGGGCATCATCATTGAGTAGTGATGAGGCAGTTGGTACAAGTCCTGAAGCCATTCAAGGATGCCTTGGAGGATCTGAGTTCCAGAAGTATCACCCTGGGCAGGGTCATCCCTATAGTAAATAATCTGGAGGAAACAAATAGAATTGGAAACAGAAGTGTTGCAGTTTCTGGATTCCTTGCAGCAGGTGCATGAGAGGCTGAAGCCTCTCACAAAAAACACTTTGTATTCTATAGGTAAAAGGAAGTCTTGCCATTCAGTCCCAGCATCTTACATTGATGCAGGAGATAGTGGTAGCTAAGTTGTGTAAATAGGAGCATCAGAGGCAGAGGCAGATTGGGGATATAAGACAAGAAAGAGTGGCCACCTCAGAGAGTAATGAAATAAGAAGTAGCATCCTGTCAGCTACCACTTCCTCCCCAATCTCAATACACCAAAACCACATTGCCTGTAAAGAGCCATCTCTCCTGATATTAGCCATAGCTAAAGCAGCTGGCAAGAGAGACCTTCAACTCACCCCAGGAAAAGAGACATCAGCACAAATCTCTATGACACACTATCTCACAAATCCCATCAAGTACATGGACATAGATGCACTGGCATAGTGGGCACAGAAGTCCTAAATCTGACCAGGCCTAAAAAAGAGACTCAGCACTGTTTTTCCTGCCCACCAACCAGTGTGCCCAGTGAATATGATTTTTCAATGACAGGAAACTTCGTGAGCCCTCATCACTCAAGGCTAGTGCCAGAGTTGATGGAACAGCTGGCCTTTTGAAAATCAATCTGCCTTTGCTTGCATTTCCAGAATTTCTGTGCAACTGGCAAGATGACTAAAAGCAACCTTGAAAGCCTTTCTGCCACTCTGCCTACCTGCCTTGCCCCAGGTGTGCCACCTTAGAGGTTTTGCTGCCATATGCCTACATGTCATGTCCTAGATGTACCATCTTAGGGGTGTTGATGCTACCAATCTTCCTAATTGTCATGCCTCTTAAGTACTAACTTAGGGATTTTGCTACTACCACTCTGCTTGCTTGTCATGCCCCTTATGTAGTACCTTAGGGATCTTACTGCCATGCCCCTTAGAGGTCTTATCAGTATTCTGCCTAACTGCTATGCCCCAGGAGTACCACCTTCGGGGTCTTTCTGCTACCATGCTGTCTTTAATGCCCCTTTTGCACCACCTTGGGGGTCTTACCACTATGCTGCCTACCTGCCATGCCCCAGATGTACTAATTTAGAAGTCTTGCTGCCACATGCCTACCTGTCATGTCCCACCTTAGGGATCTTTCTGCAACTGCTCTGCCTACCTGCCTTGCCCAAAATACCACTTTGGGTATCATGTTGTAAAATATGCCTACCTGCCATGCCTATTATGTAACAGCTTTGTAATTTTGCTGCCTCCATGGTGTTTGCTCTTTGGATTCTAGCCTAGTTTTCCTACTGTCTTTGTTTATTTTTTTAGTTATATTGGGGGTTTTTTCCTCGGACAAAATATTTGAAAAAAATAAAAAATACAAGTTTCTACTTCCACTCCATCTCTTTTCTGGTTCTCTACTATTTTTTGTACATCTCTAGGATCCCAGTCTAGTTCATCCACTTTTTTTCTTTATTGGTTATATTGGTGTGTATTGTCCACAAAAACTCTCAGCCAGAAAGAAGAAATGCAGTCACAAGAGAAAAGATGCACAGGAAAGACCTTTTTCATATTCTGAATGTGGTAAAGGGTTCATTGGCAAGAGAGAACTAATACAAAGGCGTTCTGGGGGCGTGGCCGCGGCCTCCGGACCTGCCTCCGGACCGGAACCTGGCACGCTGGCAGCTGGCCCATGCGTGCGAGTTAAGCCTACCTCGAGCAGGCATAACTTTGGGAATAATGGTGGGGGGGGTGTAGATAGGGCTGGGGGGGGGGGGGGGTAGGGAGGGGAAGGTGGGGGGAGGTGGAAGGAAAGTTCCCTCCAAGGCCGCTCCAATTTCGGAGTGGCCTCGGAGGGAACAGGCAGCGCACGCAGGGCTTGACGTGCGCAAGGTGCACAAATGTGCACCTCCTTGCATGCGCTGACCACGGATTTTATAAGATACGCGTGGCTACACGCGTATCTTATAAAATCCAGCATACTTTTGTTTGCGCCTGGTGCGCGAACAAAAGTACTCGCTCGCGGTTTTTTATAAAATGTACCCCAGAGTGCTGCTTTGTCCCTTTATTTATTTATTTATTTATTTGGTCAAATTTATATAACGACATTCAAGTTCATTTCACGTCAGTTTACCTGTGCCTTTGCGTTTTTCCTAATACCACTTTTGACATTTACAATTTTGAGTTCCTTCATTTAAATTATGAATCCTTTCTTTATTGTATTAGCTTAGGGTTTTTCCTTCCACCTTTTCTGCTTTGTTCCCTCTTCCTGGTGCCTTAGAATCTTGATGCCACTCTTGGTGCCACTTTGCCTCTCATGCTGTCTTTGAGGGTTCCTGCAACTGTTGTTGGTATCATTTTTTGAAGCCCTGGGGGTGCTCTTCTCACTTCTACTACTTCTTTGCTTCACTGACAGTTCCTTGGAGTACTCCTGCCACTGCCAATCCTATTTACCCTTTACTGGGCCTGAAGCTATTCATGCCATTTTTGGTACTACTTTGAAATAATCTTGATTTGTTAGCATGACTTCACACTTCTGATATCTAACCATCAGATTCATTAGAAATGATTAGAAAACCCAAATTTGGGAGCCCAGAATAAGCTGCATTGCTACCTTCATTGACTTTAATGGGAAATGAAAAACAAATAAAACTAATGAAACAAAAAGGGGTAGATTTTCAAAGGGTTAGGCTCGGCGATGCGCGCAAGTCCTGGGGATTTCCTGGGGGGCGTGTCGGGGGCATGTTGCGGTGGCGCATCATCCGGGGGGGGGGGTTCGGGGGCGTGGCCGTGGGCATGGTTCCGGCCTGGGGGTGTTCCAGGGGCGTGGCCGCAGCCTCCGGACCAGCCCCCGGATCGGAACCTGGCGCACCAGCAGCCGGCCCGCGTGCACGAGTTACGCCTGCCTCAAGCAGGCGTAACTTTGGGAATAAAGGTAGGGGGGGGTGTAGATAGGGCTGGGGGTGGGTTAGGTAGGGGAAGGGATTGGAAGGTGGGGGGAGGCGGAGGGAATGGGCAGCGCGCGCAGGGCTCTGCGCCCGCAAGGTGCACAAATGTGCACCCCTTTGCGTGCGCCAACCCCGGATTTTATAAGATACGCGCGGCTAAGCGTGTATCTTATAAAATCTGGCGTACTTTTATTTGCGCCTGGTGCATGAACAAAAATACGCGCTCGCACTTTTTTATAAAATGTACCCCAAATTGTTTGTTTGAAAGTAATGAAACAAATCTAGCTGCCTTACGAACTGAATGAAAATATTTCCTCTGCACATCCCTACTAATTTTGCATGTGCAATCCCTGTGAAACCCTTTGAAAATTACTCCAAAATGTAAACGATTTTATTAATGAGGTTTGCAGCTTTACACTATTTGATAATGATTTGAAATATAACTGGTAAAGAGGTTTTATATCTGTTGTTATAACAGAATTATTATAGAATTTGGATCAAATGCCAACTTTTTGATTCAGAAGAACCATTGCTGGAGTAAAACATTTCAAACCTATGACATGACAGTAGAAAAAAGACAATATGGCCTATTAAGCCTGCTCATCCACATAACTGCTCAACTCTACAACCACTGCTACTCCCTCAGAGATATCCCATGCTTTCTTGAATTAGGATACAGTCAGTATCACCATCCCCTCCACTGGAAGGCTGCTCCATGAATCCACAATCTTTTGTAAAGAAATACTTCCTTAGATTACAGCTCAACCTATGCACTTTTTATTTATTTATTTTATTTATTTATTTAATTTTATATACCGGCAACCGTTTGCACATCGTGCTGGTTTACAGATAACTTATAACAAGGATATATATAGGCAAAGCCTTTACAAGGAACATAGTGTAACCTAAAACATAGTAACAGATCAATAACTAGATAAATAGGGGAGGGAGGGGAGGGGGTGATCGAGACAAAGGGGGGGGGCAGGGGGGGTGAAGATGGAAACGTGACATCTCGTTCCAGTGTCTCCTTTTTATTGAAAGAGACCTCTTCCCTGTGCTTTGCTACCTCTGAGGTATTTAAATGTTTCTATCATATCTCCCCTTTCCTCCAGGGTATACATGTTTCAGTCTTTAAATCTGTCGCCATATGCTTTAAAATGAAGATTACTGACCAGTTTAGTACCCACTTTCTGGACCAACTGCATTCTGTGTAAATCTTTTTAAAAGTGTGGTCTTGTCAGGCAGGGGCAGCAGAAAGCCATTTTGGTTGGGGGGGGGGGGGGTGCAAATCACCTCAACTCCACCCTTAACTTCTATAATTAATGTCATTCTTTTACATATATTCTTCATGGAAAACATAGAAAGTATAACTTATTATAATGGTGCTAATTTCAAAATTAAGTTTATAAAAGCATTGTGTAGGAAGAATAACATTTTTATTGAACATTCTTGAGGCATTTAAGGTGAATCACAATTTTTAAAAAACACATTGCACACAGGAAGAGTCTGGTGTGGGATAGCTGAATAAATTTAGGCTAGAGACATAAGACACACAAGACTCCAGGTTTTCTTCTTTAAGATTCCTGCTTTATTTTAACATCAAACATTAATCTGTTTACCTTCAGCAACATACCTCATAAAGCCTTTACGTCAGAGATGCGACAGGAGCTGCATTCTCCTGGAGATGTGGGACCTATCTGTTCTAGCTGGGCCCACATCCTTATTCCTGCTCAGCAGGATCCTGCCCACAGAGCTCATTCTATCTCTCTCTGGTATTTAAGGTGGACCAGCCTAGATGCCTGGTCCCACACAGGTTAATGAAGGGTTTAAGGACCACTCCTTTACATAGCCTCCCCATCAGCTCAAACCTGTTGGGGCAAACATCCTTACTTACTCTGGACCCTTTCCAGGGAAGTAATTTTTCTTCCACATGTACCTCTTCTGGTATCCTGCCACTTAAATTCCAGGTAGGGACTATAGGGTCATGCTCTCCCCCTCTCATTTGGGTTACCTTTAAGCAATACCCTATTACCATAGTCACCCAGAGCACCCTTGGCGCAGTGTCCACCTACAGACTTTTTATCTGAGTCCATCTGGAGCTCTGAGTTCTAAACCTCCTCTGTCAAGATTCTCTTGACTCCACTTGGATGTTGCTGTTGTGGTTTCTCTTCCACTTGCTCTATAACAGGCTTCATCTCTTTCCCAATTTTTACCATGGCATCTTCTGACTCCTCTGTGCCATCTCCACCTTCAGTGCCTCCCTCTGGACATTCTACAGTATCTTCATCTGGCCACTCTTCAGCACCTTTTGTTTGGTCACTCTGCAGCACCTTTATGTGGATCCTCCATGCTGCCTCCCTCAGGCCAGTGCATACTGCGTCCGATGGGCCATTCTGTACTGCCTATTTCCGGGCAGTGTGTGTTACCTTCTTCAGACCAGGCTATAAATCTCCACCATGAGCTCTCTTGCATACAAGTCACAGTCACTTCAGGTTCATTCACTTGGCTTTCATTCACTTTTCTTATAGTCAGCTGTGCCTATTCTTGCAACTTTGGCTTTTCTTGCAACACCTGTTCCAGCAGTGTTTACTGGCTCCACATCAGGTTTTTCTGTAAGATTGTCTAGAAGCTTCTCTCTGGCCCCAGCACATTTGCTGCTATTCTCTTCCTCTTAGCTTATGTCCTTCTGGAGGGTAAAGCACCAGTTGGGTGATTTAAGCAGCTGCTGCGCTTCCTCTTCTTCCAGCTGCAGTGAGCTCTTTCCTGGCCTTACTTCTGGAAAGCTGGCAGTTAGGTGCACACCTTTTGCTTCCTATTCCTTCC
The DNA here is from genome assembly GCF_901001135.1 of Rhinatrema bivittatum. NCBI lineage: Eukaryota > Metazoa > Chordata > Amphibia > Gymnophiona > Rhinatrematidae > Rhinatrema > Rhinatrema bivittatum. Next base: position 660,032,570 of record NC_042615.1, on the reverse strand, counting down.
AGACATACGTCCAAGCAGTCTGACACTTTATGGTACATTCTTGAGGCTACTTCTGTCCTTCTAGAAGGCATTGTATCCTATTTCTTTCTCAGTCATGCTTGGCTTACATGTGCCCTACTGCAGAACAACTGGCTTGATGCCAAAGAGTCACACCCTATTCAAACACACACTGCACAAAAGGTTCCTTTTTTATATCTGAAGAAAAGGCAAAATAACACAAACCCTGCTCGCCCAATTAGACCAAATGGAGACCTGCTCCAGGGGCAATGTGATGGACAGGCAGCGTATGCCCTTCACCCCCCAGAAAAAGAAAGTGAAGGAACACTGCTGGAGCCGACATGACCATACCACCCTATAGCCCACCCTCAACTCACCCACCAACACCAATTAACAGCAGCAGTAATGCTGGGGAGAGTGGCTGGGAGAGCGTTGGGGAACTTGGTGGGGAGCAAGGCCTACCTGGCTCAACTAGACCAGACAGAGACCACATTATCGCATACTGCCGATGATAATGTTAGGCCTTTTCGCATGCAATAGAGGCTTATTGCACGCGATACGGCTGTATCGCGTGGGATAAGCCCTCAGAAAATAACCCCCTAAGATTACAAAACAAAGGACTATTAAATGTACCTACAATGCAAAGTGCACATCTAACGCAATAAGAGACCAAATGTTTTCCATAGCATGTCCCAAGTTGTGGAACAATCTACCGGAGGCATTATGCCCAATAACAGAAAGAAAGAGTTCCAAGCGTGAACTAAAGACATGGCTCTTCAAAAATGCATATGATTTAACATAATTTATCTATATGAAGATAACTTCACTATAAAAAATCATAAATACTTAGCAGAATGAGCAAAAGAAATGAGAGTTGTGAAGTGTATCATGACAACTCACTGACTAAGACTTGATGGTCATCAAATTGGAACTTATGTATCACAAACTACTGTCCCAGCCCCTAATTAACATGTATCTGATGTGTTGACCTAGAAAATGTATTTGTTGTTGTAAAGACCTAGATTATAAATGTTGATTTGTTGTTGTATAGACATAAATCATGAATGCTGACCTAGAAAATGAATGTTGTTTTGTAAACCATTGTGATCTTCTTTTGGAACGATGGTATATAAAATGCCTAAATAAATAAGTAAATAAATAGTTAAATTTCAAAGGGATTGTGATAAATTGCAGGAGGACTTTTTGAAATTGGAAGATTAGGCTTCCAAATGGCAGATGAAATTTAATGTGGACAAGTGCAAGGTGATGCATAGAAGGAAAAATAACCCTTGCTGTTATACATTGTTAGGTTGTATCTTAGGAGTTACCACCCAGGAAAGAGATCTAGGTGTCATAGTGAATAATACATCAAAATCATTGGTTCAGTTTTCTGTGGCGGAAAAAAAAAGCAAACAGAATGTTATGAATTATTAGGAAGGGAATGGCAAATAAAATAATGGATATGATAATGCCTCTGTATTACTCCATGGTGAGACTGCACCTTGAATACTGTGTGCAATTCTGGTTGCCACATCTCAAATAGTTGCACTGGAGAAAATGCAGAGAATAGCGATCAAAATGATAAGGGTCATGGAATGCATCCCCTGTGAGGAAAGACCATAGAGATTAGGGCTGTTCAGTTTGGAGAAGAGGCAACTGAGGGGGATATGATAGAGGTCTATAAAATCATGACTTGAACAGATTAATGTAAATTGGTTATTTATTTTCTCAAATAATAGAAGGACTAGGTGTCACACCATGAAGTTAGCAAGTAGCTCATTTAAAACAAATTGAAGAAAATTATTTTTCACTCAGTGCATAGTTAAGCTGTGGAATTCATTGCCAGATGATGCGGTTATTGCAGTTAATGTAACTGGGTTTAAAAAAGGTTTGGATAATTTCCTAGAGGAAAAATCCATAAACTGCTATTAATCAGTAAGGAATAGTAGCTTGAGATCTATTTAATATTTGGGTATATGTCAGGTACTTGTGACTTGTATTGGCCACTGTTGGAAATAGGCTGTTGGGCTTGATGGACCCTTGGTCTGAACCAGTATGGCATATCTTGTGTTCTTATGTTATGTTCTTATATGTTCCTGATCCGTGTGGCTTGATGGAATTTGATGCAGCTATGCATTCACTAGGAGTGCCTAGTGTTTTTTTTTATTATTACAATTCATGTAGTGAACTCTTCCCCTAGAACTCAGTATTTACACACACATACCACCAATATTATTGCTGTGAGGATAGTGGAAAGTCTCACGTACAGACTGAGCACAACAGATAGCACACAAACAAAGTCATTTGTTAAAAAGTGTGTCACGCGCTTTCTGCTTGCTGGCTGCCTATGCAGATTGACTTCCAAAGATGACATAGTGTAAGGGAAAAAAAAGTAACATAGAGGCTTTAATCAGTGTTTACTTAATCCTTTATTCAATCATAGAAAGTGATATATACAGTGTGTGTGTATATATATTTATATATTTTTAAACCCCTCCAGGTACACTAAAAATGAGCTGTTATTAGCAGGTAGAATTTTCCAATGTGAGAGATTCATTAGGCATGTGAGTAAGAAAAAGAATGGCAGGAGGTTCCTTCCTCCAGAAGTGATGGGTTAGGTTTATGTTTAAAAAAAAAAAAAAAGGTGCTTCCCATGAGGCACAGAGGAGTGCAGAAGGAGATCTCTGGAGAGAGACAGTCTGAGGAGTTCTACTGGACTGGACTAAGGGAATCTTTGGTACAGCTGGGACCAGAGGTGGATTGCAAGAAAATATCAGGCCGGGGGATTTTTTCAAAATAGACAATGGGTTATATGCCCGACACCCTAGTGCACTGTCTGTACAGCACATGTTTCAACAGCTCCCAAAAGCATGCCAAGCTGACCCTTGAAAGGTCCTTCATGTGACCTGGAGCCAAAATATCTCTAACACAAATTCTACTTTTTCCGTATATAACAATGAACAACACACCATAGACCAGGGATTAGCAACTGAACTGTAGTTCCCCTTCCATCCAGTCAACTGGCTTGCCCCATGCCCACTAGGGATGTGAATCATATTTCTGATGATTGAAAATATCATACGATATTTTCAAAGTCGTCAGAAATCGGGGGCTCCCCGAAACCGATAGGAAAACCCCATGAAATTGTTTGTGGGGTTCTCTTATCGTTTTGGGGAGGGCAGGAAAAACAGCACACAAAAACAATCCTCAAACCCACCCCGACCCTTTAAAACATCTACCTTAGCTTCCCCTACCCTCCCAGACCCCCCAAACCGTTTTAAATTACATGGTGGTCCAGAGGTGGTCCCGGGAGCGATCTCCCGCTCTCGGGCCGTCGGCTGACACTAATAAAAATGGCGCCGATGGCCCTTTGCCCTTACCATGTGACAGGGTATCCGTGCCATTGGCCGGCCCCTGTCACATGGTAGGAGTAATGAACGGCCGGAGCTATCTTTAAAAATGGTGCTGGCCATCCAGTGCTCCTACCATGTGACAGGGGCCGGCCAATGGCACGGATACTCTGTCACATGTTTTGAAGTGTCGGGTGGGTTTTTTGTTTATCGGCTCAGGCGCAGCCGATAAAAAAAAAACCCAATTGGGCTGCACGAAAAAAAATTCACGATGTGAATTGGAACTGATTCTGGTTCCGATTCACATCTCTAATGCCCACCACAAGTCTGGTTAACACAGCAAATGACAGCATTAAAAAACCCAAGAGGTCTATCCAATCTGCCCATGAAGTTTTTATATTTTTTTTTTAGGGTAATAATAACTACTGATGTACCATTCAGACTACCTCTTTACTTCATTTCTGTCCTTTAGCTACTATGGATCTTCTGGGTTTATTTCACATCCTTTTAAACTGCATTACTTTTTTGTCTTTGCTACCTCTTCTGGAAGGTATTTCCTTACACTGTTCCTATTCCCTCAGAGTTTCATATTGTGACCCCCTAGTTCTAGATTTCTTTCCATTGGAAATGTTTTATTCTTGTGCATCATTAATGCCTTTCAGGAATTTAAAAGTGTACATTGTATCTCCCCTGTCTCTCCTCTCCTCCAGTGTATATACATTCAGGTCCAGTCTCATTTCATACGGCTTTTGATGCAGACCCCTCACTATTTTGGTTGCCTTTCTCTGGGTTGCTTCCATCCTGTCTCTATCTCTTCTGAGATACAGTCTCTCTCTCATGAATATATATCCTGGATTTCTGACCTGTTGTTAAAGTTTCCTGCCAATCAATCACTCTTTAACAAGTTGCCAAGAGATGAGGCAACCACATCGCCAACCAGTGGCTCAGACACATATTCTGCTGTTGTGCTGCTGCTCATTCAGGAGGTAATTTTCAAAGGAGTTACACATGTAATTGTAACCTATTATCAAAGCAATTTTCAAAGCCCATTTATGCACTTAGGGGCAGATTTTTAAAAAATACGCGAGCGCGTACTTTTGTTCGTGCACCAGGCGCGAACAAAAGTACGCTGGATTTTATAAGATACGCGCGTAGCCGCGTGTATCTTATAAAATCCGGGGTCGGCTCGCACAAGGGGGTGCCCCCCCAAGCTGGCCAAAAGTTCTTTTTGGGCCGAACGAGCCGTCCGGCGCGAACTCGCCGGGAATCACGTGACGCCGGCGTCACTCGACGTGCCGCCGACGTCACATGCTTCTCGCCAAGGATTGCAGAAATGGCGTCCTCACTCCTCGCTCCATCACCAGGGAGTTGTGGTAAGTCGGGGGGGGGGGGATTAAGGAGGGTGAGGGGGTTTATATTTTTATTTTGGCTCAACAATCGCGATTTCCCACATATCCAACATATCTATGTTGGATATGTGGGAAATCCGATCGTTTATGTCGAATCAATTTTTTAAGTTAAAAAAAAATATGAGTAGCGTTTTACTAATGCGGTCAATCCGAATGCACACCCCTAGCTTTTATAGTTATGGCTTTTCAGGCTCTGCTCTACCTACTTACTGCAGGGTAGGGAGGACCAGAAGTGATCCATTCCGCTGGATTCCTCTTGGATTATAAAAAAGAAAATTTAGCCACAGCCAAGACTGCACATATCACTGCCGCAGTCAAGGCTGAGGACAGCCAGTGACACAAAACTAAAGATGGATTCCTGTTTTCCCACAAGGAACCAGTGCAGCCAGGGCTAGTGAATGGGCATTAAGGAACCTAGGTAAAATTTACGGTCCAACACCTCTTCCCTCCCCACTCACAATTAAAAATTACGCATTTATAATTGAATTTACATGAAAAAACATTCAAAGTACAGTCTTCTGAGCTAAAACATTTTTTTATAACATGTATACTATATTTACATGCACTACTGTGGTGTCAACCAGAAAACCCTGTAAAAGACATTTGGAACCCATATGGTATTAGGCCTATTTTTAGATGTGGTGTTGGCCCTTGCAAGGTTTTGCATAAACTGAATTACAATATAGTAAACCTCCCTTACCAAAATAGAACTACCAGCCAGCACTCAAAGAGTAACAACCCCACTTATGAAAAGGCAGCATTATGAATATTACACCAGGCCCTAAAACCTCCTTTAAGGAAAACAGAGAAATTTAGGTTGCTACTGATCCCTACACAGAAACTGCACACTTGCAGTTATACATACAGACACAGTTATACATACAGGACACAGTCAGACCCTCACCAAATATAGAATAACAAAACCATAAAGTATAAACAGAAACACACAGATAAAACTGAACTGCAATCTGCAACAAGCTAGTACATATGCAGTACACAATGGAAAAACATAAATATCACCATGTCTCATAAAACAACAAACAATAAAATCAAGAAGTATAAAGAATCAATCATAATAGAAAAAACATGCTAATAAAAAGAATACTTATTTCAAAACTTTAATGAATAGAATATCCAATAATTAAATTTCACATGTTTAAAATAAATACCCAAACACCAATATTCCAAAGCAGCAGACACAAACACCCAACAATTAAAACCAATAAAGATAAAAAAAATCCCCTACTCTTAAATAGAATTAAATACATAAATGCAATATAATACCTCATAACTTTTGATTCCAAAAACCCTGAGATGGTCAGGGCTAAGGGATGTACATAGACTTTCTCCTATCACTATCATATACATACAACACATATATGCTATCTCACATACTCACTGACATACACATGTTCACTCACACAGAACACTCTCACACAGTCACACACAGTCACTGACTCATATGCACACCCAGTCACACACACACACACACATGTCACGCATGAGAAGGGCTACCAAAATGATAAAGGGAATGGAACAGCTCCCCTATGAGGAAAGACTAAAGAGGTTAGGACTTTTCAGCTTGGAGAAGAGACGGCTGAGGGGGGATATGATAGAAGTGTTTAAAATCATGAGAGGTCTAGAACGGGTAGATGTGAATTGTTTTTTTACTCTTTCGGATAATAGAAAGACTAGGGGGCATTCCATGAAGTTAGCATGTGGCACATTTAAAACTAATCGGAGAAAATTCTTTTTCACTCAACGCACAATAAAGCTCTGGAATTTGTTGCCAGAGGATGTGGTTAGTGCAGTTAGTGTAGCTGGGTTCAAAAAAGGATTGGATAAGTTCTTGGATGAGAAGTCCATTACCTGCTATTAATTAAGTTGACTTAGATAATAACCACCGCTATTACTAGCAACAGTAACAAGAATAGACTTAGATTTTGGGTACTTGCCAGGTTCTTATGACGTGGATTGGCCATTGTTGGAAACAGGATGCTAGGCTTGATGGACCCTTGGTCTGACCCAGTATGGCATTTTCTTATGTTCTTATGCTCTCTCACACACACAAAAACAGTCATACATGCTCACTGATTGACACTTTCTCACATGCTGACTGACACACACAAATACTCCCACAACCTTTTAAGACACTCACTGACACAAACACTCAATCTCACATATACTTTCTCATATGCTGACACACAAATGCTCAGTCTCAGCACATTTTCTCAAACAGTCACACATACTTACTCTCCCCACCCCCCCAAAAAATTGCAGGAGCAGTAGCAGCAGCTTTTTTTTTTAAAGGTTTTTACTCACATTGATGGTTAGGGGGATGCAGGCAAAGCCCCAGATTAGCAGGGTCCCAGTGAGCTGGCTGCCTGTTGCTTCGTGAAGACTGGGAGGCATCCTTTGCTTATGAAGGGGCAGGTTGTAAGCCTCGATACTCTGCTTTTGTTTGCTTTGCCCTGGCCCTAGGACTAAGGGACCTGCGGCAGAGGAGCATAAGGTATACAGCTAGGACCTGGTGATGAGGCAGCAGTGGGAGCTTTACTGCCTGGCTGCCTCCTGAAGGGGGAGAGAGAGAACCCGAACCATGAAGGGAGGAGGCTTCACTGTTTCCTGCCTCTGTGGAGATTTGGGGGGGGGTGGGGGGAGCAGGTCTGAGACAGCTGCATGAAGAAGAACCACTGCTACGGCAAACTTCAATGATGGAAAGCCTCGGAGGAGGTTTTCACCATGGGAGAAACACAACTGAGGCCCACGGGTTGGTCGCAGTGGCCCCCGCAGGTATGGGGGCGCAGCAACCAACACTAACCACGTGATTGGCTGGACTGGCCCACTGGGGCATGCCCGAAGTCCCGATAACCCAAATCGCCCCTGGCTGGGACCAACTGAGAAGTTAAGGATTCCCTCAGTCTGTGGGGACACCTGTTAGGCATGGGGAGGCCCTACTTTGAGAAGCAACAAAGGAGAAGAAATCTGGTATTTGTTTACAGTTTTCCTCCTTGGAGAGCTTGAAGGTGAGAAGGGCCTCAGTGGAAGATTGTGAAAGAGACATGAAAATTGGATAGAGCTGAAGAGATTTGAGAAGGAATGTGATTAGCAATTATGAGAATTATGTGGATGTGACAGAAGAATTGTGAAAGTGTTTGTAGGACTGTGAATTGTATTGCTGAATTTTTTTTCCTGTTTTTCGTGAACTTCTACTTTGAACTATCTTTTGTTTATGAGAATAAACAATTTTCTTGTTTAGAACAGAATCCTTGGATATGGCCTGAAAAAAATGTTGAACCATGTGTCTCCCTTTGGCCTTATCCGTGCCTGCAGCCAGTTTATCTCAACTTTGCAGCGCCTGAAGGTGATCCTTGCCACAGAGGGTTTATATATATATATTCTGTCTATGCAATGAAAGAGAAAAAAACAATAGTGGAAAGCAGGTGACTGTAAGTCATTTACACATCTATGAGTTCTGCTGATACAGTAAAGCAGGAAATTAAAATCATTCATTTTGTGATGTTACCAGATTCCAAAGGCTTGTCACAGTTTTAAATGTAACAGTTTCTTTGGTACTGAGGAGTAAAATTTAGATCAGAGCCTGAGGCTGAGGGGCAATAAGATCATGTTTTATCCACAGATGCATCAGGGAAACGATTATTAGGGAAAAAGATGAGAGAAGCTAGAAGTGATAAAGAAAAAAGGAGCTCTTCATCTGGAGCTGTAGCTATTGGCAATGATGATTATTGTAAAGAAAATCTAATAAAACTATCCAGTAGCAAGGTGCAGTAGTGAGGAGTTAGAGGAGGTAGAGTTTAAACATTGTCCATCAGAAATGCCAGGGAGCTTAAGTAAAAGATTTTCCTTTGATTTCTGGAAGGTTTTATTTTTAGCACTCATCCTCAACAACTCCTGTCAAACAATGTGCTTGCTTGTGTGATAGGCCCTGCTGCAGAATGCATGCCCTGCTACTACTGTAGTCCTGCAAGGCGTAACCTGGACCTGGACCATGGTGAAAGACAAAAAGTCAATAATTACCTGGACCTGCTCTGAAAGCTAATAATCTAACTCATGTTGATTTCTGGGTCTGGACAGTGAAATTGGCTGACAGTGCATAAGACCTGCAGATGATAATTTGCAGGTAGAAGTCTTAAGACCAGCAGAAATGCAAGCTGAAACCTGCAGAGATGCAAGTGAAGCCTCAAGACAGAGATAACCCACTAATGATCCAGTAGCAGCAAAAATGAGTGGGAGGGAGAAAAGGGTAATTTATGCTGAGGGGTGAAAAACCTACAGCAAAGCTGAAACACTTCACCATGACTCTTAGATGTCTCTGGTTACTGTGACATAGTCATCCTAGTCCCTGAGAATGTTCTGAAGCAGTGGTTCCCAAACCTTTTCTGGAGGAACCCCTGCAGGTCAGGTTTTCAGGATACCTGCAATGAATATGCATGAGGGAGATTTGCTTGCACTACCTCCACTGCATGCACATTTATGTCATACATATTCATTGCAGGTATTCTGTAAACGTGTCTGGCTGAGGTCCTCCAGGACAAGTTTGAGAACCTCTGTTCTAAAAATTGGGGGTCCTAGATTCAATGCTACTTAGTTGGACTAAATTCTATGGGGTAGATTTTCAGAGCCCTGCTCGCCTAAATCCGCCCAAAACCGGGCGGATTTAGGCGAGCAGGGCCCTGCGCGCCGGGAAGCCTATTTTACATAGGCCTCCCGGCGCGCGCAGAGCCCCGGGACTCGCGTAAGTCCCGGGGTTCTCGGAGGGGGGCGTGTCGGGGGCGTGTCGGGGGGCGGGCCCGGTCGTCGCGGCGTTCCGGGGGCGTGTCGGCAGCGTTTTGGGGGCGGGTACGGGGCGTGGCTACGGCCCGGGGGCGTGGCCGCGCCCTCCGTACCCGCCCCCAGGTCGCGGCCCGGCGCGCAGCAGGCCCGCTGGCGCGCGGGGATTTACGTCTCCCTCCGGGAGGCGTAAATCCCCCGACAAAGGTAAGGGGGGGGTGTAGACAGGGCCGGGGGGGTGGGTTAGGTAGGGGAAGGGAGGGAAAGGTGAGGGGAGGGCAAAGGAAAGTTCCCTCCAAGGCCGCTCCGATTTCGGAGCGGCCTTGGAGGGAACGGGGGGAGGCAGCGCGGCTCGGCGCGCGCAGGCTATACGAAATCGATAGCCTTGCGCGCGCCGATCCAGGATTTTAGTGGATACGCGCGGCTCCGCGAGTATCTACTAAAATCCAGCGTACTTTTGTTTGCGCCTGGAGCGCAAACAAAAGTAGGCTGTTCGCGCTCGTCTGAAAATCTACCCCTATGTGACTTATCTGGCTAAGTGGCAGCCGCTGACTATCCAGCTATGTTCAGTGGCTGCCACTTAACCGGTTAAACCACTTACCTGGTTAAGTAGATAACCAGATATCCAGTGGGCAGGCAGGGGGTGGATCAGGGCTTTGTTACTTATCCATTTACTAATCCATTTACAAAACATTTTTCCTATAGACAGAATGAGAGAAAAGCCTTTAATAAATCAGGCCCTTAGCTGGATAAGTTCTGAAATTCAGACTTATCTGGTTAAGTTAAAAGGATAAGTTAGACCTGCTATACAGCAGGTCTAACTTAGCCAAATATAACTTATCTGACTTAGCAGAGCCAAATACAGGGATATTCAGTAGCATAGCTATGCTGCTGATTAATTATCCCATGTAAGTTAGCTGTATAAGTTTTATCTGGCTAACTTATATAGACAATTTCTTTTGAATGTTGACCTCTGTGTCTTCATGTATGTTCCATAAACACTTGTTGCTACAGCTGCAAGTTTACATCTTAGAATAGTTGGCAATTTGTAGCAGAAGTATATATATTAGTGAGAGATGAGATATAATTTTGTGGGCTGTTGTCTTTGTGGGAGATTTGGCTTATAGTCAAGTAAGCTAAGCAGCTAATTGGCTATGAAGTGACATCTTAGAAGACTGAACAAGATGAGATCATGCAAGATGGTGACATGGAAAGAGAGGAGAAAGAGAAGAAGGAAGGATGGAACTCCTCATGGTAAAAGAAAAGCCTAACCTGACTAGTAATGAACACTTGTATTACATGAAGCAATTAATGAACAGATATCTGTGTGTACTTATATCTTACCTATTGCAATGATGCTGGATTTTAGCTAGACCAATCATATATATGTATTCCCACCCCAGTGTGCATGTCCTGCACAGGTGGGGCCATAAAAGAATGTATAAGTTCTTTGGGGAAGGAACCCTGTCTAGCTCTTTGTGGTACCTCTTTCCCCAGTGTGTGAAAAATTTGGCTTGTGGGGAAAGGGTTCCTTTCGGGTCCTGGTGTAGGAGTGGCTGGCATCCTTCTAGGTATCCCTGGGAGAGGGGTAATCTCTGTTCACTGTGTGCTGAGTGCCCAAATAAACATGCTGGAGCCACAGGATGAGTATCCAAATGTAAAGACTTCACTGTAAACACTGATTGAATAATGGCACAATAAATATGTTTCAGCACCACAATCTTCCTGGCTCTGTTTACAACCGTTTGTCCTCTATCTGCTCAAGTAGGCAAGGGAACTATCCACCCTCCTGGATTTAGAAAAGGTAGTTCCAGTGGGTAGAGCAACCCTCAGATAGTTGAGAAAACCCCTTCCAAGATGCCCAAAAATCCTGTCTTTACACAGAGAGTAAATCTTCTCTCTCCCCAGGGCTTGAAGACTCCGGATGGGTGTCCTCCAAATTGGAAAAATGTTCTTATTCACAGTCAGGAGTTCTTTTTCCTTTTCATGAGATAGGGATCCCTATGCGGAAGGATCCTCAATGGAACTGCAGCTTCACAGGTCCATGGATGGGTAGGAAGAGAAGCAGAAAGCACTTCCTCTCAGACCTTCAAAATAGCTGTCTCTGATTTCCTAAAGGAAATAACACTGGAGTTGTCCCTTTGCAATGGATCACCACCTCAAGGATCCCTATCCCTACCATCCTGAACACAGACTTCCTTGTTCCCTGAATCCAGGAAAGGCCCAGGTGTCCAGCAAGGCTCCTACCACTTAAAAGTACAAAAGCCAAAATATTCCCAGGACAACCTTGGAGAGAAGAGTACAGCGGTGGAGCCTTTGACCCGTCCCGAAGGATCCCAGGCAGGATGGAGCCCAGGTTCCCAGGTAGGTAAAAAATACAACTGAGGAAAACTCTACAACCTTCCTCCTGAACTGCAGACTTAGACTGCTCCCAGAGCCCTTGGCTGAGCTTTGCTCTAAAACTTGTAAGTGGGACGACCATTCCAGCGCCCTCAAGGGGAAGGGCTGCATATGAATGGATCCACCTCTAATTGTTCCTTTCATTAACTGCATTAGTACTATTTCCCAGGGCTTACTGATAACCAAAGAATGACGCTTGGTTACACCCCTCTCCCTCTTAGGCTAAAATAATTGCATGGATGGAAGACTTGTGTGCTTATTTTACAGTGACCAGTACACAAATGATTGACATAAACATAGCATTGCAATATACTTAATTAGTAATTATACATATCACTATAAGACCATTATTATAATGGAGAGCAAGGCATCCTTGTCTGCCTGGGCTGGTACCAAGACCCAAGCAGGCTCTATACCTGGTGTAGGCACTATTGTAACAAAAATGTTATAACACACTGGATGGGGCAGTTGTACCCAACCTCAAAGGAAACAATTATTTTACATGGCAAATAAATCCAAAGACACTTTTTCCAAACAATTTTGTAATTTTTTTTTTCAAATTTTCTTTCCCCCCCCAAAAATGTAGCTTCACACTCAAAAGTGATGACCAATCCACTACTTCTTAAAGGTCTTCTAAGTGGCAGGGTAGGTCACCGCCTGTAACATAAAGTTGTAATAGGACCCAATTCAGGGTCTTGGGAACATCTCGGGATCTACAGGGAAACAAGCATACCACATAGGCAAAAAAATGTAATGTACAATCTCTTTGCAGTCCTTTAAAAATTTAAATAAAGGATATTTGAATTAGCAGCAGAAATTCTTCTCATATGGTGCCCCGCCAGCAAATGCCATCTGGACTAGCATGTAGGCACACACTGCCACACACCCCAACGCTAGCCCCAGGACACTGTTGAACTGCTTGACCCCAGTCTGAGCTGCATTAAGGCTTCTTTGCAAGCAGCAGAGGCCTGCTCTCCTGTGGTTCAGCTCTTTTGATGAATCTGTTTTCAAAGAGGATGCTGCCCCTTTAAGAGAGGGTCTTCTCTCAGGCCTGCTGTTCTTTTTCCTGCAGACTTCTTGCTTTCGTAGTAACATAACATAGGGGGTCATTTTCTAAGCATTTTTCCCATAGACATAGAATGGGAGAAAACCTTTAGTAAATGACCCCCATAGCAGCATAGTAGTGATGGCAGATCATTGTCAGATGACCCATCAAATCTGCCCAGTAATCTGTCCAGGATAGAAACTGCCACTCCTTGCAGGTTACCCCCATGGGTTCTGACAAGGGTAATAACTGCTGCTCCATGCGGGTCACCCCCATGTCTTCTGTTAAGGGTAGTAACTGGCAAACTGCCGCTCTGGGCAAGTTGCCTCCATGAGCTGCTCAGATATCTTTCTCCCGCTGGGATGGGTAGCCCCACTCCTCTGATGTCGCCACTGCTGCTGTTCTGCTGGTCTGTCCCAAATTCTATTCTGTCCCGTGGGGACATGATCACACAGCCAGGGCTCTTTTCTGGCAGCCGTGCAATCATTCTCCTGCTGCCCCGATGACCTCCTCAGTTTCCTCAGTGCTCCCCAGCACTGCATTCAGGTCCCATACTGCACAAGCATTCTCAGGCTGCCCCAACTATCTCCCAGCTTGTCCATCTAATGCCAGGACCCCAGGGAAAGATGATGTGGTTGCAGGCAGTGAGGGTAGCAGCTTCGTAAATCCAGATAGGGCATCCTTTGATTCTAACATGCGGCCACGCTGCTTCCTCTGCTCTGCCACATTGCTGGCCCCTCTTCTGTGTAGCTCTGCAGGTGAACAATTTCGGCTCCGCTGTACTGTTCTTTCTCTTGGCTCATCATCGCACTACATCAGCCGGTCTTCCCATACAAATCTAAAGCAGCGGGGCCATCCCGGTGGCTGACAATGGTGGCACAAAAACAGGTCATAAAAGGGCTTTGGCAGTAGATGACTCTTTTTCTGCTGCCTGGTTGATGCTTGCCAATATTTCCTTGGGCCTCCTCAATGCAAATAGTAACTGGACTCATACTAGAGTTCTAAGGTCTCCATTGCCTCTCTCTTTCTGGGTTACTGGCCATGTCACCTCCAGGTGCTCAGGAAGACACCCCCTCCTTCTCACTCCAACGTCAGCCAGATCTTCGTACTCCTCCTGCAAGGACGTCATCATGGATACCAACGCTTCCCTTGCCTGCTGGGAATGGCTTGGGAGAAGAGTCTGATAACAGGAAACTGAGCTGCTACTACACATACCCAAAATATATATATATAAATGTGTGTGTATGTGTATGTGTATGTAATCCCAACCCCGGATGTGGACTGCACTCCGATGGGGCCATAAAAGAAGTGATAGCCTCTTTGGGGCTGGAATCACTACTGGCTTGCTCTAACATTTCCCTTTTCTTCAGGGTCTGGAGCCTTTCTTGAAGGGGGGAAAGACTTGGCTTTCAAGGCCCGGAGTAACAGGGGTGATTCTGTTGTAACTTTCTTGTCCCAGGGAGAGGGATACTTTTCCTTCACTCTGGGGCCAATGCAAAACAAAGTGTCTCAAAAGAGAGCACTCAGTGTTGAGCATCTGCTTTTCTAACACGCACCTCTCCTGGGTGCGCAATGCGTAATTTAAATGAGTGGTTCATGCTGCCAAGAAGGTGCTAGGGTTGAATGCTGGAAGTCTGTTAACATAATTGCTTTTTAGCAGCCTGTATGAAGCTCATGTATGAAGTAGTTGCATTAACCATAGAGAGCATGAGAAACAGCAGAGACAGGCCAGGGAGAAGGTGGCATGTAACAAAAGAGATTCAAGCAAGAAAGTTCCAGCTATCCAGGCTGAGCCTGCTACTCATGGTCTTAGTCCTTCACAAAACAGTAAGTAGTAAGCACTAAGAATTTTGGTTCCTCGTTACTGTACCCTCACAGTTCCAGGGCGACTGGTTTGTTCCAGCTGATAACAGCTGCTCCAAAGGATGGCTTACAATGGTGACCAGAAATGGGCTGATATCACCAGCCACTTTTGACCCTAGATGCTCCTCTTTTTCCTTTGTCTGGTCCACATAGCCTCTTCACAGGGGTGTTTCCAGTTCCACCTCCCAGCAAAAGTTTCCTTTCCTAAGGTCAGAAACCTCTCCTCCAGAGAGTTCAGATGACCCACCTACTGAGCCTTGGGTTCTCCTGCCTCCAACTCACACAGAATTGCCCTTATCTGACATTAAATACACCATAAACTATTAATACAGAAACTTAGTTAAGCATACTCATGGATCACATCTGTCTTTCTTGGTTACTCAAAATCCCATGATTGTCTTCGGCATATTTCTAAGATTTTGTTTTCAAGATGTAGCCTCCCAGTAGACCCTTATCTGTCATTGGCTGCATCTGCCCCGGCTGTGCCTGCTTGCACATGCTTACACGGAGCTGCTCTATCCATAGTGGTAGCAACAACAAGGGGCTTCTCTGCTTCCACCTCTACCTCTTTAAGGGGGTCATTTATTAAGGCTTTTCTCCCATTCTATGTCTATGGGACAAACGCTTAGTAAAGTGTGTACATCTTCTGCATCTTTCTCACTTAGAAAGTAATATGTTGCAGGAGCTGAGGATGGCAGGGGTTGGAAGAGGTAAAAATATGAGCTTGCAAGGCTGCAACTAACCAGTCGTAAAGACTATAAATATAAAGGATGTCTTTGTTTAAGAGAACAAAAAAGAGAAACACTTTGGAGCAGAAGAGTACTAACGGCAAAACTTTGGAAAACATGAAATCTGAGATTACAAACAAAAAATGGACTAATAAAAACAGTTTACAATCAGCAGGTCTAGATTTTATATTATGCTGATCCCAGCAGGTATTCAAGGAAAACCCATTCAAGTCCAGTCACATTATTATCAGCCGGTGCAATATTCTGTTACATATACAATTTCTACTAGTTAATACTAACACAATTCACAGCATAGTAATAATTCACAAATATCAGTCTTCCTTGTAGGATATACACAGCTTGCAGTCCAAAATAGCAAATTTTACAAAGCTCATAAATCACTTGGACTGTATCATCTGACAGAGTTCCCAACCAGTGTAAAACCCTGAATCTCCAAGGGCATACACACATGATATTGTGGGCAAAATCATATTCCAAGTGAAATAATAGCTTGATAACTTGCCACAATATGCACAAATTGCTGAAACTGACAACCTACATCATTCACTGTGCGAATTCTTTTGAAACCTATACAATTTCTGCTCACTTGTTATAAAAGTATTTTGTTGAGATATAAAGTAGTATAACATTGTACCTCTGTTTAATATTCCTGCCAAATTATCTAACTTATCAAAAATTCTCTGTTTCTTTGTGGAAGTTGGATAATGGGCACTGAAATCACTGATTGCATTTCTTTGTTTTTACAGTCAAACTACAAACTACACTCTTTTATTGTCAGGTACCGTACTAGTACAATTTCCATAATCTCTTAATGCAAATTAATACAAACCTTGACAAAAACAATGCTAGTATATATACTATATCCTAAAGGACAGCAGAACTGTGGGTAGCCCCCCTCTCTGACAGAGGGTGATTTATGCAGGGGCTCAGCAAAGTCCCAGGGCTGTCTTTACTCTTTCAGATCTCCAAAACACTCACACCAAACTCCAGCCCTGGGGATCAGGGTTTTCTTGGGGGAGGAAGCTTAAGACTCTGGGATTCTAGATGCTATGGTGGACAGACTGCACAATCACTCTCTCAGTTTTCTTAATATTCACAATTAGGAGGTCTACTGATCCAAAACTCAGAGTCCAAGATTGGTGTTCAAATAATAATAGGTTTACTTCAATTCAAAAAGGAGTATCCAGGCAATTATTCAAAAAAATCATGAATAAAATGAGGAAATTACAAATCAAGAAAAAAATAACAGGTTTCTCTGTCTACAGTGCTTCTTTTGATGACCTTCCTTCTCTCAACTGTGTCCTTATCCAAAATGCTTTCCCTAGTAAGCATAGAAGTTGTCCTCTATTCCTACATATACCAGGGATGATGGAGAAAATGCCTCCCAGCTTCAAAAATAGATTGAATCTCAAAGTACTTTACAAATTGCTCAAAAACCCCAATGTGTCTTCCACCTTGATATTAACTGGGCACAAGATGCAAAAACAAGGATACATCCCTTGCTCCCAGGGGCTCATCCCTCTCAGTCAAGATCTGATCCAAAAATCTACTCAATCTTCTCCAAACTTCTTAGGGCATATATCCAGCTAAATGCTAGCTGGCAAATAATTTAAGAAGATAGATATTAGCTGGATAAGTTTAGGGAGACATAACTGGGATAAGTTTTTGGAGACATAACTGGGAAGAGTTGAATTAGCCAGATAAGTTACCCAGATAACTCTGATATTCAGAGTTAGCCGGATGACAACCTGCTAAGTCTGGTCGGACCAAAGAGCTGTCCTAAAGTTAGCCAGCTATAGTTAGCTGGAAAACTTTAAGATAGCCAGCTATATGCAATAGTGCAGCAGTATTATTGAATATACCTCCATGGTTAGCCAGACAGTGTCTGAATATGGACCTCATAGCTTCCTAAAATCTCTTTCACTAAACCTTGGGGACCTATTCAGTCTCCTCTATTCAAATCCTCTGCAGAATGAGATTCTGGATGATCTCCTGACTCTCTGCAACCTTGCCTTCCTTCTTCTACCCTGGTGCCATCAATCCTCTTTAATATCGCCTAACCCACTGGCTACTACAAGTGCTCAGTGGCAATGTATACCCTTGAAAATCATTCCAAAAGGAAGATGGCCCAAAAGCTGGGGAGATACAGGATATGTACAATACTTCAGCACAAATCTCAAGATGACCACTGAGAAGCTGAACAAGAATATGTTGTTCTAGAGTTCAATTGCAGCAGCAGAACTTGAGGAGAGCTGTAATTGGAGCAATAATTCTGCCCCACTTCAGTTACTGAGGAGAGACTATGGCTCAAACTGGCCCATTCTGCATGGTCAATGAAAATCTGCTCCTCTAGCTTCTCCAAATATTGACCTACCATATCCCCTCTCCTCCTCTCTTTTCTTCCACTTTCTCTCTGCGGGGAGGAAGGAGGGGAACAATCAGGATTTTCTGACAAGAAAATTTACTGGGTTATAGTCAGCAGGGTCCTCCATTTTCCATTCTAGTTACACTGTTGAAAAGGAAGTAATCTGCTGCAGTACAAGAAGGTTTCAGGTTAGTAACCTGGCAGAAAATCAATACTACAAGGAAGGCAGGAAGAGAAGAATTTGAAGGGCAAGGGAGAGGGATGGTGAAGGAAGAGCCTGCAGGAAACTGAAGGGGGGGGGGGGGGAAACCTGAAAAGATAGATGGAGGTTCCTTATAATGGGAAGATAGAAGAGAGAAACCTTATGTTTAGAGGAAAGGAAGCTGAAAAGGAAAAACATGGAGAAAGGGATCTGAAATGTGCCAGATGGAAATTGATAGAGGAATCTGGAGGTTGAAGGGTAGAAAAAAACAAAAGAGAAGAGGTAAGGGGAGGGAAATAGGAAGGTTCGTTGTTAAGGAGTGGGGACCAGAGAGAGAAGAAATAGGGGTAGAGGAATAGAAAAGTGGCGAGGGAGCCTAGATGGAGAGAAGATTAACTTAAAAGGATGAAGATATGAGGCTTGGAGTCTAGAGATAGTGGGGGTGTATAGATTGGTAATCTTTTAGTTTAATGGGTTTAGTTTCTATGGGTTTAATGGGTTTTAGTCTCTATGGGTTTAGTTTTTCAAATTTTATTTCTTTGCTATTATCATCTTCCAACTGAGTCTCACTGCTACTGATAGTATCAACATGCTGTTATTTCTAATAGCTTCAACAGTTATGGATGCAAATCAGAAAAAAGCTTGATTTCTATCCCTTCACACTCCCAACTGAGCTTTTAGAAATTGTATTTTTCAGAATTTCATATTTAAATCCAGTACAACTACTGCATCATCATCACTACTCACAGCAGCAAGAAGTTGGCACTTCCATCAACGGTGAGCTGAAGATAGCAAAAACAAAACAAAACACAAAAAAAAAATCAAAAGCTCTTCTTATCTCCAGGAGTCTGGATTTAAAAAATGTGGAACCCTGGTGATAATGCTCAAAGAATGACTATGAAAAGGTCATTCAATCTAACTGACCTCTAGTCTGTAAAATTGGTTGATGTCCAAGATAAATTTGCAATGCAATAAGTGATCATAAATATTTCTCCAACCATGTCAGGTTTCTCTCTTACAATGTAAAAAGAAATCCTATTATGACTTAATATATTCAGATATCTGGTCATTTACTGAAATTCATGATTTATGAAGAATTGAATGCCTTGTGGTCAAGCATAGTTAGAAATTTGTTCAGGAAATAGGTTTATAACCATGGTAGACCAACAGTGCTACATAACAACTATAAAAACTGTTATTAGTTATATTACATGTGGGTCATTTTCAAAAACCCGCTGACAGGGTGAGATAACTGGGAAATTTATCTAGTTACCTTGAGCCAAATTTTCAGCTAAATCTTACCAGCTAGGCTATGGCTAAACATTTCCTAAATCTTGGGCCTATTATTTGTGTGTCTATGGTTGTGTGGGTAAATTGAACCAGTCAGGGCTGAAAATCCACACTGGTTAAATCAAACACTCGACCTGGGATTGCCTTCAGAGTCGCTCCTTTTCAATCCATCTAATCAGTCAGTATTGTCATCTGTCCTTTAATTGATTTTTTCAGTCTATTTATATGGTTTACCCCAAATAGTTTAATTGAATAATACAATATATCAGTGCAAAACAAACACTTATCTTCATGATTGGGTAGTTTGAATTTAATTACCCAATATCTTTCCTATAGCATTCTTTTCAATCTTGATTTTAAAAAATGTAGGTGCCTTTGGCAACTGGAAGTTGTGAAAGGATTCATTTCTTACAATATTAAACAAGGCAGTCTATAGAACTCTCTAAAGCAATGAGAAAAAGTGATGTTTGACATTAAGAAGTCAGGTTGCAAAATTCCCCGAAGGAAGTACTTTCTATACCAAAATGGTGACTGTCAGGTTTTGGAAATGCTTCATTGGTTGCTTATTGAAGTTTAGCCCCTCCACCTCCTCCTGGTGTTAGGATCCCCGGCCCTCGAAGAATGTGGCCGGGTCCCCTCACCTGGATAGGCAAGAGGCCCATTCCAGCTCCCTCTTACACCACTGCTATATAGCATGCTCCACTGCTGTTGTGGTCTGCTCTTGCGGAGCTCCTAATGCCGCCATACCGAAGCAATCTTTGCCCCCTCAAGGCGTGGCCCTGGCCAGATTTAAAGGGCCAGTGGGGGAAAGTTCCCTGCTGACCTGGATGATGACGTCAGGAAAGGCAGGTATAAATACCGTGCCTTGCAGCCTCCACCTCTTAGTCCTGACCCTAGCTTCATCTGCTGTATTCTGCCTTCTGCTCTGGATCCTGCCCCTGCTACAGTTCCAGGTCCTATTCCTGCTCCAGCTCCCATTTGCCTGATTCCTCCTCCAGCTCTTCCCTGTTCCTCGCTTCCTTGGATTGATCTTCTGGCTCTGACTCTGCCTTTTCCCTGGATTTTGCTTGTCTGCCGCCTGTCCTGACCTTCTGCCTGGTTCACCAACTCCACTTGTCCACTGCCTGCCCTGACCTCCATCTAGCCTCCATTTCTTCTAGCCTGCTGCCTGCCTCGATCCTTGGAACGCCCAATGAGTCTTCTGCCTGCTGTCATCATGTTCGTTGCCTGGAGAGACCGTGCCTAAGTCCTGCTGGCCCCAGCACCCAAGGCCTCAACCTGGGGGAACGTGGGCTGGTATAGGTGAAGGTCCTGTAGGACTGTCTCTCTCCGAACCACCTCCTGATGATGAAAACTGCCAGGGGCCTTCCTCTGCTGGTAGCAACAACCTTGTCTCGGCTCATGGGTCCACTTTCCTTACACTGGTTACTTTTATGTTGGGGGGGGTTAATCTTCAAGGGGTATCTGAGGTCTCAGGCACTCATTGCATCCTATGATTCTTCCAATCGGGATAAACTTCTTCTCCAGAACCCTAGGCAGTGAATAACTCCTTCTTTCCAATAAAGAGTTCTCATACTGTGGTGGTGTTTCAAACACAGCATAAACTTTACTGAGAAACTTCTTCAATAAAAATAATTTGATATCTGGAACATTTCTTTTGGTGTGGTAGCCATAATACACAGTGAAATAATCAGTAGAGATGTGAATCGTGTGCCAGATCATCTTAACAATTATATTTGGCTGGGGGGGGGGGGAATCTGATCATTAAGATATGTGAATTGGAATTGTTTCCGATTCCAATTCACATCGCTAGGGAGGCCCGCGCCGCTAAAAAAAACCCAAAACTCCCTACCCGTTAAATCGACCCCCCCCTCCTGACCCCCCCAAAACCTTTTAAAATTACCTGGTGTGTGGGGCCTCGGGGAGAGATCCATGGTGGCCTCGGGGAGAGGAGAGATCCAGGGGGCCTTGGGGAGAGATTTCTCGGCATCAGCTGTTCTAAAAAAAAAAAAAAAATGGCGCCGATGCCCCTTTGCCCTTACCATGTGACAGGGTATCCATGCCATGGGCCGGCCCTGTCACATGGTAGGAGCACTGGATGGCCGGCGCCATCTTTAAAGATCCTTTAAAACCAATTACTTACCCTCCCCCACCCTCCCGAACCCTCCCAAAATGTTAAGTTACCTGGTGGTCCAGTGGGGGGGGGATGGCTGGCACCATCTTTAAAGATAGCGCCGGCCATCCAGTGCTCCTACCATGTGACAGGGGCCGGCCAATGGCATGGATACCCTGTCACATGGTAAGGGCAAAGGGGTATCGGCGCCATTTTTTTTTTTTTAGAACAGCTGATGCCGTGAAATCTCTCCCCAAGGCCCCCCCTGGATCTCTCCTCTCCCGAGGCCCCCCTGGATCTCTCCCCGAGGCCCCCCGAGGCCCCCCTGGACCATGGTAGGAGCACTGGATGGCCGGCGCCATCTTTAAAGATGGCGCCGGCCAGGGGCTGATGAGTAAAGTGGCCGGCGCCATCTTTAAAGATGGCGCCGGCCATCCAGTGCTCCTACCATGTGACAGGGGCTGGCCAATGGCACGGATACCCTGTCACATGGTAAGGGCAAAGGGGCATTGGCGCCTTTTTTTTTTTTTTTTTAGAACAGCTGATGCTGCAAAATCTCTCCCGAGGCCCCCCTGGATCTCTCCTCTTCCCGAGGCCCCCCTGGACCACCAGGTAATTTTAAAAGGTTTAGGGGGGGTTGGGAGGGGGGAGTCGATTTAAAGGGTCGGGTGTTTTTGTTTTTTTTTTTTAGCGGTGCAGGCCTCCCTTAAAAAAAAGGGTCGGGGGGTGGGGGGGTCGATTTAAAGGGTCAGGTGAGGGTTTTTTTAATCGGGCCATCGGCACCATTTTAATTAGTGGCAGCCAAATGGCGCCGATGGCCCGAGAGCAGGACATCGCGCCGGGACACCCCCCCCCCCCACTGGACCACCAGGTAACTTAACATTTTGGGGGGGTTCGGGAGGGTGGGGGAGGGTAAGGAATTGGTTTTAAAGGATCGGGGTGGGTTTAGGGGTTGTTTTGGCGTGCCAGTTTCCCGCCCTCCCCCAAAATTTAACAATACAATACAAATGCCCCTAACGATAAATCTGGGGCATTTGTATTGTATCGTGCACTCTAACGATTTTGGATGATTTTAAAATTATCTGACGATAATTTTAATCGTTCAAAAATGATTCACATCCCTAACTCTGTTCTTCCCTAGAACTATCCCTGGGATCCCCTCTGTTTCCTAGGACTCCCCCTGGGTTCCTTCTTTCTAGACAAGATTCCCCTTTGTTTCTGGGATGTGCTACTTGGTCTCTGCTGTTATCTCCTCACTGTTTCCTCCCAGATATCCTAGGTAAACATTAACTGTGTTGACTCCTTGGTGTGAGTACCTGATTGCTAGATGTCTCCTTTCTGTTCCCAAGGGAAACTGATAGGGCATCCACTTCTCCAGAAAAGTTTCTGCTGATTTGCCACTGAGTCTGTCAAGCTGAGAGGTGAACTGCAAGTTTCCAATACCACCAGATAACTTCCAGTCAGAAAAACTACCTCCAAAAATATGGCTACTAAGCTGAGCTCCCTCTTCAAGGGACAAGAACTTTAAAGGACTATGGCTTTCAACCAGCTATTGGACAATCTCATTCTTCTTTCAATAGGAAGGATTTACATGCATACATTTTACAAATCCATGCAAAGCATCTCATGAATAGGCAATCTGATGTTAATAAATTAATGCTGCTGACTTAGAAAATTTAACAACACCTCTTGAGGAAATGTTAATCTAATGTGGAGCCTTAGGATCCTAACATGGGTCCTGAGGCTCCCACATTAGAATTAAAGGGATACAACTGCAAATAAAAGCCTAAAAAGTATGTGGGACACCCCTGGGCACCTTGAGTGGCAGCCGCAACATCCAAATAAAAATAATATGCAAGTTCACACAACAACAGTGCACCCCCTAAACCCAATTATAAAGACTAAAAATGGCGATCCAAGGTTCACCACAACTCCCCTTTCCATATATAACCAGGCAGGCAATTATGTTCCCCCCTGCACCCCCACACCCCCTGTATCAACAAATACCCATCATTGCTATATAGTGGTTCCCGCCCCTCCCCCCTTCCTGAGACCCTGCAAGTATTAAAAATCATTGGGTTCAAGTGAGTTCCCCTCAGTCCCCCATACCTCCCATCCTGCATTACCTTAAAAATAAAAAATCCCTCACTCTGAAGGTCCTGGATCCAGTCAACATAATTTTCCAAAATGGCGCTGATCTGACCTTGCCCCAGTCATGTGGTTTGATGCCCAGACCTTGCTCCAGTCATGAATCAAGGTCAGGTATGTTCCATTTTCAAAAATGGTGCGGACTGGTCCTGGAGTTAGGGGGCATCTTGGATCCTTCAGAGTGGGGGTTTTGATATTTTTATGGCAATGGAATGTAGGAGGGAGTTTGGTGGAGGGGAGGCCCACTTCAACCAACCAGTTCTTAAGATTGCAGGGTCAAGGAAGATGGGGGAAGGAATCACGATATACTAATCAGGGATATTTGTTGAAATATGGGGGTTTGGGGTGCTGGGGAGTAAATGCCTGTCCTGTAAAGGGAGGTGGGAGGGACCTTAACCCACCATTTTAGACTTTATGAGTGGGTTAGGGGCGCTCTGTCATTGCGTGAACTTGCACATTATTTTTATTTGAATGTTGGGGCCACCTCTCGAGGCAGCTCAGGGGTGAGGGGGGGCATAGGTTTGACCCTTGCTTACTTTTGACCTTTCTGGTTGCAATCCTTTATTTTTCCTCCTGGCCCTTTAAAGTGATGGCAGCCCCGTGCATTGGGAGCCACCTTCGCACAAAAAGGGCCAACGCTGTGTTGTTTTGCTCTGAGATATTTTGCTGTGAGACAAAACAATGCGGCAATACAACCACAACTTTTTTTTTGGGGGGGGAGAGGCCCACTATCACTGCTACACTCTCCCAAGATAGTGGAGCCCCCCTCCATGAAAAAAAACAATGTGGCTTGATGCATCTGGCCTAAGTTAGTCAGAAAGCTGACTGGAATTGCCTCCTTCCCATCCCCAATTTATCTGGCTAATCTTTTAGCTGGATTAAAAGATATCTCTCTAAGTGTCAGAGGTGACAGCAGCTGAATATCAAATGGCGCCATTTGTCTAAGTTCAAATTTAGCTGGACAAATGGTGCTGAATATGGACCTCTTAAAATTCATGGGGTCAATGATTATACCACTAAATTGCTTCTGAGACAAGGCCGATTAGTTTATGCTGCAGGCGTATGAGAGCCCTAAAATCTCACCTCAGATTTTGAAAACATATACAAATTCTGAAGTATTATTTCTGAAATTTATGAATGGTTTTGCAGGCCACACATGGAACATTTTTTCACTTTGCTGGTGGAAACATGACTTTATAAATTATTTTCTTCAGAATAGATGAAACTATGGGCAGCTCAAGGCAATCTGCTGCCTGAGGCGAGAGGTGAGTGGTGCTCCACAACACCAAGGTATGGCATAGGTCAAATCATCAAAAGGGGCTAGGGAGGAGTGGTCTCTTTGTAATCTAGCCCTTTTTGTGATTTCAAATGCAGTGAAAGTGCAAAGCAGGGTCAGAGTTCCCAGGGAGTAGCAGAGCATCAGTGATAATGTTTCTAGGAAGCTGGCAACCCTGCCATACTCCCAAGAACCCTTTAGACCTGCTCCTACCTTCCCCCCAGTATTTTTCCCTGAAGAAATGGGAGATAAGTGAATGGATGGGGTCTTTATGTAGCACATTCTCTCCGGTCAGTGCAAGGGCAATAGCACTTTGGGTGAATTTTACAGCCTTGTGTCCATTACTCCCCTGTCCTCACCACTCACAATTAAAATTTTGCATTTATAGCAACCAAGTTTACATGGAAAAAGACATTAAAATATAGTCTTCTGTGGTAAAAATATCACAAAATGTCACAATGCTGTGAAAAAGCAAATATCTTACTTTGGATTACATATTGTATTAACCCTATTGTAATGGGTGGGGCTTTGCTCTCAGAAAGCCCAGGGTAAACTGAATTATAATTATCCTATAGTTAACCTCCTAAACTAAAAGAGCACTAACCCCCAGCACTCAAACAGTAAAAATCCTAATTATTAAATGCAAAGCCCTAAACACCAATACACCTTCTATTAGGAAAACAGAACAAGCTAGCCGCTATAGATCCCTGCACAGAAACTATAGACAGGTAGAACATCTAACTCACTCACACATGCAGAGCACAGTAGACCCTCATCATATACAGAATAAAGAGACTATATGGTATGAACAGAAATATGCAGACAAGAAACCACAAGAAGCCAGACTGTATGTAGTGCAACAATGGAAAAATAGAAATATCATTCTTCAAACTAATAAAATCAAATAATATAAAGCATCAATCATAATAGTAAAACTTACTAATAAAAAGAATACTATTTCAAACAGCTGATGAATAAAATAACCACACGTAAAATTATACACAATTTTCCAAAATCAATAAAATATTTCAACATAGCAGATATATCAATCAACACCCAATAATTAAAACTTATAAGGTTTAACCCCCCTCCCCCTCGCTTTCTATATCTGGGAACTTTTGATTTCCACTCACCCTGAGATAATTGTGGATTGGTGCTTGGGGCAGGGAAGGGAACATTTTTCCTGTCATACACACACACACACACACACACGCACACATAAACATGTGCATTCTCTCTCACACATAGACACACACTTGAACAGATGTTTTCACACATGATCTTTCACACCCACAGATGCACTCATACATACTCTTTACTCACTCTCACACACACAAACATAAACAAATACACATAGATGTTCTCACCCATGGTCTTTCACACACACCACACACACAATATGCTTTCACAAATGTACTTTCACATACACACACATACACACAGATGCTCTCACATATGCTCTTTCACAAACAGATGTTTTCACAAATGTTCTCACACATGCAACATACACACACACACAGATGTTCTCACATGCTCTCACACAGATGTTCTCACACATACTCTTTCATACACACATGCATTTTCACATACACAAATGCTGTCACACATATCTTTCAAACCCACATTCATGCACATACATGCTCTTTCACACACACACACACCACACACACACCACACATATGCTCTCACACATGTGCTTTCACACACAGATGCTCTCACACATGCTTTTTCACACACACATACAGATGCTCTCACATATGCAGTTTCACATACATAAACAGATGCTCTCATATGCTCTCACACACAGAAATGCTCTCACACAAGCTCTTCACACACATGTTGTATAGCGGTAAGGGGAATGTCACTTTGATGTATCACAGGAAGGGTTAATTTAGCTCCTTATGAGAGGGAAATACAGTTATAATGATAGGATGCAGTTTTGTGCTTGCCTGAATTCACTGTAAACTTACTCCGTTATTATAGGACAAGGTAAGCACATAGCTTGTTTAGAGAGTACTGAATATTTTACCAGAAAAGATAACAGTCTACTGAAATCATAAAGAAGAAATTACAAGATTTGGGTTAGTTGTATAGCCCTTCCTCCATAGCTCTCCCTCCATAGCCCACAGCCCTCCCTTCTCCCCCTTTGATAGAAGTAGTCTGGAAGCTTCAAGTTCACACACAGAGAAATAGAAGATGAGCCAAGACTTAGTCAAAGAAAAAGAATATCACTACTAGCGAACTGGTAGTTGCTGAAATTTGGAAAACACATGGCATCTGCACAGGGTTAATTTATGGTAAAACGTCTTTATTAAGAAATGGATTATAGATACAATATAAACTGCACACAGTATTTACAGTATTTTATATTGGTTTTATAGTAGAGTTTCTGTTACGCGTCCTGGCAGCAGCAAACCCACAGCTCAGCCCCCTTACCTCTCTCAAGTGAATCCAGTGCCTGGTCCCTCGTCCCTGGTGGCGGTAGCCACCGGCTCCGTCCTCGTGCCGCCCATGGTGCCTCCGGCTCAGCCACGGATCCTGGAGCTCCACGTCAGGCCTCTCTGCATGGCCCGCAGAGAGACACCAACCTCTCAGTGCTGCACCCCTCTCTAGGTGCGCCCGCATGTATCTCTAAGGCTTAAGTAGGGCCCATGGTGGGAACCGAGCCACGGCCCCGGATGATGACATCAGCGGAGCTCCAGTATTTAAGCCCGGACTCTGCTGCCTAAGATTGCCTTTGCAACAGGTCTCCTCGCTGGTCGAGTACTTGTTGCTTCCTTGTGATTCTCCGTGTTCCTGGTTCCTAATCCTCATTGACTCCTGTTTCTGATTTCCTCGTTCCTGCATTCCTGATCTTCAACCCTTACTCAGATTGCATTCACGGATCTTTGACTCTGCTTTGCCTGACCATGTCATTGACTCTTTCCAAGCCCGTACCTCTGTTTTGCCTGACCACGCTGTTGATTCTCTCCAAGCTCGGACCTCTGCATTTCCTGACTACTCCGTTGCCTCTCTCCAGAGCCAGACCTCTGCGTTGCCTGACTACCCCGTTGCCTCTCTCTAGACCCAGACCTCTGCATTGCCTGACTACTACGCTGCCTCTCTTCAGACCCAGACCTCTGCATTGCCTGACTACTCCATTGCCACTCTCCAGACCCAGATCTTAGTATTGCCTGACTTCGCTTTTGACTTTCTCCTCATCTAGACCTCAGCCTTGTTGCCACCTCTTCCAGATTTCTGCCAGCCCTTTCTCCAGCTTGCCCTATTTCACCTCTTCAGTCTACGCCCTGGACCTGGCCAATTCAGGCTTTGGTCTGTTCTTGCTCATGCGCCCCCTGTCTGACTTTGGTTCTACTGGCGCCCGGGTTTCCGGGACTCTGCCTTGTCCAGTACAGACTGTCACTCTCTCGTTGCTGCCTCTGGGCTGACCTTGATCCTTCCATCGATGATGACTGATGGAGGCCCATGTAAGTTCAGCCGGCCCTGGCACCCAAAGGCTCAACTCGCAGGGAATGAGGGCTGGTATTGGTGAAGCACCAGCCGGCCTACGTCCATCAGCCCTCTTCGTCTGCTGACAGTGGGGACCCATAAGATCCCTCCTATGTGTTGCGTCAACCCCAACTCGGCCCAAGGGTCCATCTCCGATGCAACATGTTGCAAAGGCCATGAACTCGGCGGAGCCTCGTGCCCTCCAGGCTATTCCTGGCCTGGCCTCAAAGGTACAAGAACAGCAACAGTTTCTTGAGGCTCTGGCCTCCTCTCTTGAGCATCTACATGTTCAGCTTGATACCATATCCAGCAGCCCAGTTCCAGTATCGGCTTCCTCTCACCAGCAGCTGTCTCCTTCCACTCCTAAAGCCTTGTTGGCTCTTCCAGCTCCACCTCATGCAATGGTGACTCCAGGCTCTGCAGAGGTTTTATCAACCAATGCTACATGCAGCTTGCTCTGCAGCCCTCCATCTTTCAAGATGAATTAACGAGTCACCTTTATTTTGTCTCACCTAGAGGGGAAGGTGCTAGCTTGGGCTTCTCCCTTGTGGGAGCGATCAGACTCTCTCCTACAGGAACTGTCTTGGTTTGTGGCCGTGTTCCGGCGAACATTGATAATCCTGGACGGCATGCCGTGGCAAGCACTAATTGCTGCACCTTCGACAAGGAGGACTGCCTGCGAGATATATACCTGCATGAACTCTCCCCACAACTGAAGGATGAATTGGCAGCACAGGAGCTCCCCTCTCTCTCGAGGATCTTATTGATCTAACAGGCCAAATTGATCATCATCTCCAAGAGCGTCACCAGGAGAATCGGATGCCCAAGAAATCCTCTCAGGTTCGTTCCCACTCACCACCTGCTCGCCACCTGTAGGACCGCTATTGTGGCCAAAATCGATGAACCCATGCAGTTGGGCCATGGACGGCTGTCCCCAGAAGAGCACCTCCAGCAGAGACAAACAGGCCTGTGTCTGTATTGCGAAGCACCTGGCCATCATCTACAGACCTGCCCAGTCCGTCTGAGAAACTTTCCAGCCTAAGTTCAGTTGGGATCCTGAACTTGGGTGCAACGTCTCTGGCCCCTCAATTATCTGTGCCTGTCACCTTAATATGGGACTCCCGGTCCTTTCCAGTCTTGTTCTGGTAGATTCCGGAGCAGGAGGCATTTTATCCTCAAGGATCTAGTTCAACTCCTGGGTATAATACCTGTCCTTTAGAGACTTCCTTGTGCATTGTTTTGATCTATGGAGAACTGTTACCCGGTCAAATTTCCTTGTCTACAGAACCAGTTCAATTTCTTACTGGTGCCCTTCACGCTGAGGAAATCGAACTATTGGTACTATTGGTACGGGTACGGCGCCCGGACCCGTCGGGGTAAGGCCTTTTACTCCCTTCCCCCGGCGAGCCTGAACCGCGATCGGGCAGGCAGAGTACCACCACACCACCCGACTCGCGGCCAGAAGACCGCCCACTAGCCTCATCAGCCAATTAGGGAGCAGAGAAGGAATTTAAATCTACCTTCCCTCAGGCGCCGCGCGCCAGCGTCGCGCTCCAAAGGAGCGCGACAAAGGGGCCTGCCCCTTTGTCTCGCCCCTTCGTTGCAGCCCCGAAGGAGCCCCGTCCCAAACTCACGGAGTGACCACAGATTTACCACAGCACATTAACCGTGACCGACAGTAAAGGACCCAAAACCCGACGGATCTCGAAACGGGTTTTGCAACGCTCTACCTTCCCGGCCCCAGCTACATCTCATCCTTCCTCTACTGAGGTTCGCGCGGCCGGTGCTCCGCTGTCTGCCACTGCCAAGAACGCGAGGAGGAGAGGCCTGCACGTTCGGCGACCACACCAGTTGGGACGCTCCCATCTCCTTCTCAAAAGCACCGCAGAGCAAACCCAAAGTTGATTATCATTGAAAAGAAATCCTAAGAATTTGCTGCGGGAGGGAACCGTAGGCCAATTTAATAAAGAATTTACTGAGGAGAGAAACGGAAATACTCATCACGCTACATCCAGCACTCGTCATCCGATTCAATACAGCAACACAGCATCTAAAACTTTACCTAGCTCTCCTCTTCCAGACCTCATCCAGACCTCATTCAACCTCAATCAACATCCAGCACTCCTCTACCTGACATCAGTCATCCTCAATCAACATCCAGCACTCATCTACCTGACATCAGTCATCCTCAATCAACATCCAGCACTCCTCTACCTGACATCAGTCATCCTCAATCAACATCCAGCACTCCTCTACCTGACATCAGTCATCCTCAATCAACATCCAGCACTCATCTACCTGACATCAGTCATCCTCAATCAACATCCAGCCACTCCTCTACCTGACATCAGTCATCCTCAATCAACATCCAGCACTCATCTACCTGACATCAGTCATCCTCAATCAACATCCAGCACTCATCTACCTGACATCAGTCATCCTCAATCAACATCCAGCACTCATCTACCTGACATCAGTCATCCTCAATCAACATCCAGCACTCCTCTACCTGACATCAGTCTTCCTCAATCTTATCCGCATTCAACACCGATTTCACGCAACATCTAACACCCAGCACTCGTAAGATGGAGAACACCTAACCTTCAAACTCACAACTGTCACAAGCACCTAATTAACATCCCCCACTTATGAAAAATACAAGAACTTACTCTACCTCACCTTCTTCTCATTAATGCACAATCCGTAACCAAAAAATTAATGCTAATATCTGACATACTACAAGAAAAAACCCCTGACTTCATCGCCATAACAGAATCCTGGTTCAAAAACACCGATCAAGTCATTTGACCCAACTTGACAACAATGCCTATGACACTTTCTCAATCCCTCGCAATTACCGAAGAGGAGGCGGCCTTCTCCTACTTATCAAAAAACATTTCTCAATGAAATTGATCCCACATAACCTCCCAAAACAATTCGAAGTTGCACTCTTCGACTCACCAAATCTACAAATCTGCCTTGTCTATTGCCCACCCAAGCTTCTCGATAGTAACATCTCTCCGCTGCTCGAGTTCCTTATTACCTACATTAATTTGAAAAAACCTACAATCATTCTTGGTGACTTCAACCTTCATATAGATGTCATCCCAAGATCTCTAAATTGCCAAACCCTCATTGACATGCTTTCACAGCTTAACTGCTGCCTTCAAGTACATGACCCCACTCACAAAGCAGGTCATACATTAGACCTAATCTTCACTAATAACTACTTCTCCAATACCACAATTCTCCATAGTCCAGTTCCATGGTCTGACCACCATCTTCTACTATGCAAGACTCAAATAAATTTCAACATTCAACCTACACTAGGATACACAAAATTCTTCAAATATCGACCACCATTTCAATCTGATCTTCTCCTACAAGAACTGGGTCACCAGCTTTCTAATCTCGACCTTTCTAACATAAATAATGCCATCCAATCCTGGTTTCATATTACTGAAGAAACTGCTAACAATATTAACCCAGAAAAAATCAAACGTTTAAGGAACAAAAAAGAACACCAAAACCCCTGGTATAACACCACTCTTAAAAATATGAAAATGGCTCTCAGGAAAATCGAAAAAGAGTGGCAAAAAAACAAACAGCCATTATTACAGCAGAAATACCGCACTCATCTAGCCGCCTACAAAAAAACCATCCAGAACACAAAACGTGATTACTACAGTAAAAAAATAAATAACGCTATCAACAAAGCTAAATCACTGTTCAACATAGTAAACAACCTCATCGTCGAAAACAACAATCCCACTACCACTGAAACAATAAATTTAAGCCAAGACTTAGCCATCTTCTTTAAGAACAAAATTTCAAAAATCACGGATGCCTTCAACTCCACATCAATCATAGAAAAGCAATCTTTATCAAACATAAGTCCCTGGCTTGAATTCAATCCTATCTCCAACTTGGAAACAGAGAAAATGTTGAAAAAAATAAACCCTGCGTGCCATGACATGGACACCATTCCAACCCGAGCTTTAAAGGAAATCGCTCATCCCTTAGCCCCAACAATAGCAGCAATCATCAACAAATCTCTTACTGAGGGCGAGCTTCCTATCAAACTAAAAATCGCTACAATCACACCACTACTGAAGAAAAAAAACCTCAACCCAAAAGATTTAAACAACTACCGCCCAATATCAAACCTTCCCCTTTTTGCTAATTGACAGAAAGGCGGTTCTGAAACAACTAAACGAACACCTGGACGACCATAAAATTCTATTTCCCACACAACACGGTTTTAGAAAAAACCTCAGTACTGAAACCCTACTACTCAATCTTTCGGACACCTTATTAAGAGGCTTCGATAACAAACTAGATCATCTTCTGATCCTCCTCGATTTGTCAGCAGCCTTTGACACTGTGGACCACAAAAGGCTTATTCTTAGCCTGGAATCCATCGGGCTCGCTGGAAAAACCCTCAGCTGGTTTTCCTTTTTCCTTAACAACAGATTTTTCAAAGTTTCCCACAACAACTTTTCATCTGAGGCCATCCCTCTAGATACTGGAGTTCCTCAAGGGTCGGCTTTATCACCTATTCTCTTTAATATCTACCCTCTTCCTTTATGCCATCTTTTAACAAGCCTTAACATCATTTTCTACATGTATGCTGATGACATACAACTTCTCATTCCCATTACTTCGTCTTTAGAAGAAACAATGTCTAAAGCAGCCTCACACCTGAAAGCAATACAAAATTTGCTGAACAATCTAAAATTATGCTTAAATATGAGCAAAACAGAATGTATATTAATTACAAGAAAAAACTTTGATATAACTTCCACTCCACCCTTCCAATTTGACAACATTCAAATTCAACTCAAAGACAACGTTAAAGACCTGGGTTTCTGGCTAGATAATGAACTAAATCTTAAAAAGCACATCACAACAAAAACAAGAGAAGGCTTTTACAAAATTCAAATACTCAAACACCTAAAACCGCTGCTTCATCCCCAGGATTTCAGAACCGTTCTTCAAGCCCTCATCTTCTCCAGTTTGGACTACTGCAACTCCCTTCTGATAGGCCTCCCCAATTCAACATTAAGACCTCTGCAGTTACTCCAAAACGCAGCTGCCAGAGTCCTGTCTGGTAAAAGAAAATCCGACCATATATCCCCAGTACTTTACAACTTACAATGGCTACCAGTTAAAAAAAGAATAGAGTACAAAGTACTCACAATTCTACACAAATCAATTCACAAAGTTGACTACTCTGCCCTGGACAATATTATACATCTACACAAATCCTCACGTACAACAAGATCTACATATAAAGTTCAGCTGGATGTCCCTTCTTTACCTCAAGCCAAATTATCCTCCACTAGAAATAGAGCCATCTCTATAGTCGGCCCAAAATTATGGAACGCACTACCGCAACACCTCAATTCGCAAGAAAACTTTAAATCTTTAAAAAAGATCTTAAAGATTGGCTACTCTCACAGTCTTACAATGGCTGCTCTCCCAATGACAACTGAACATAATCTCTTTCATATCCACCTTCACGTTCCTTTTATGCCAGCAATCCCCTCCTTCTGTCTTTCGTCCTGTTTTGCAGAAACCTTTTGCCTCTTTAACGGTTTCAAACCGTCTACTTCAAGTGCTGCTTACACTCATAACTATTGTTCAATGTATTGTTCAATGTATTTTGAATTTTTAAGTTAATGTTCTGATACATTCTCTGTCACACTGTTATGAATTTAAATGTAACTGGTTTGTTATAATGTAAACCGGAGTGAAGGCTATGTCAGCTGTACCTCGGTATATAAACAAATGCTAAATAAATAAAAAATAAATAAATAGAGAAATCCATTCACCCGGTAGTTCTAGGACTACCTTGGCTCCAAAGTCACTCCCCCCAATTTGACTGGGGATCGCTCCAGCTGGTGGAATGGGGTTCCACCTGCCATCAGACTTGTCTGCATAAAGTGGCGCCACCACCCATGGTTTCTCTGGCAACCACCTCCTCTGGCATATAAGCCCCCTATGCAGACTTTGAAGATGTGTTCTCAAAGCAAAAGGTGGACATCCTACCACCTCTTCTGAGGTTTGATTGCCCCATTGACCTTCTGCCTGGAACCACGCCTCCCCGAGGGCGCACTTATCCTCTGTCTCTTCCTGAGACCAAGGCCATGACAGAATACATCCAAGAGAACCTTTCCCCTTGATCTCTGAACTATTTGACCGACTGCATGGAGCTTCTATATTCACCAAGTTGGATCTACGCGGGGCTTACAATTTGGTGCATATTCATCCTGATGACATCTTGAAGATAGCTTTCAACACCAGAGATGGACATTATGAATATTTAGTGATGCCCTTCAGCCTCTGTAATGCACCCACAGTATTCCAACGAATGATTAATGAAATCTTCAGAGATCTGTTATACATTAAAGTTGTGGCATATCTGGATGACATCCTTGTCTTTTCCAAGGATATGGCTTTGCACCGCACCGATGTTTGTACTGTTCTACAACGTCTCCGTGAGAATTATCTGTTTGCAAAACTGGATAAATGCTTGTTTGAAAAGTCCAGTTTGCCCTTTCTTGGGTAAATAATTTCCCAATGGGGATTTTCGATGGATCCTGTGAAACTAAAAGGAATCCAAGAATGGCCACGGCTCGTGGGTCTTAAAACATTACAACAATTTCTAGGATTCATGAATTATTACCGCCACTTTATACCACATTACTCCACACTGGCGGCTCCTCTTACTGCACTGACCCATAAGGGCTAAGGGACTCGTAACTGGACCCCGGAAGCCATTACAGCCTATCATTACCTCAAAGAGGCTTTCCTAATTGGATCCTGTCTTCACCATCCAGATCCTAACCGCCCCTTTCTGGTTGAGGTAGATGCCTCTGCGATTGGGGCTGGGGTGATCTTAAGCCAACACTCTGCTTCTGGATCTGTAGTCCCGTGCTCCTTCTACCTCGCAAATTCTCTTCAGCGGAACAAAATTATAGCATTGGAGATCGTGAGTTGCTCACCATCAAATTGGCTTTAGAAGAATTGCACCCATGGCTAGAGGGCACCCAACATAAGGTCACTGTATTCACAGATCACAAGAATCTGGAACACTTGAGCCATGCCCAACATCTCAATGCCTGTCAAGCCTGATGGACTTTGTTTTTTTCTAGATTTAACTTTGAACTTCATTATCGTCCAGCTGGAAAAATCTCCAGGCAGATGCCCTATCATGTTCTTTTGAACCAGAAGACACCCCGGACGAACCCAGTCATGTTATTGACCCAGCTTGTATTTGTCTGTCTGCCACTCATCCAGTTCCCACTGGGAAGACTGTTGTGTCCCGTCGACTCCGAGAAAGAGTCCTCTGGTGGGCACATGACTCTATGTTTGCCAGCCATCCAGGGCGAGCGTGAACCCTAGCACTGCTCCAGCGGTTCTTCTGGTGGCCCACTATGGTCTCTGATGCTAAAGCGTATGTCGATTCCTGCAACACTTGTGCTCAGCAAAAAAACCCTGGTCGGACGACCATGGGGTTAGCTCCAGCCACTCCCAGGTCCTGAAGAACATTGGACACACCTCTCCATGGATTTCATCGTGAATTTACCACTATCCAGAGGACACATGGTCAAATGGGTTACTATAGATAGATTTTCTAAAATGACCCATTTTGTACCACTACCGGGCCTACCATCCACTCTTGAATTGGCACGTCTGTTCTTTCGTCACATTTTTCGACTACACGGCTTGCCCAAGGACGTTGTCTCTGACAGGGGCCCACAATTTGTTGCCCGACATGGGCGTGCACTTTATTGCAAATTTGGCATCAATATCAGCTTAAAAACAGCGTAACATCCACAAGCCAATGGACAAGCTGAGCGTATGAACCGCTTCTTAAAGTCATTCCTCCACGCTTATATAAATGACCGTCAAGACATTGGTCCGAACTTATTCCTTGGGCGGAGTTTTCCCGCAACTCCCATATTGCCGCTGCCACAGGTATGTCGCCCTTTTCCAATTATCTATGGGAAGCAACCACGACCACCTCTGCCCATACTGTTAGCAGTACCTTCTCCTTCTGCGCAAGCCTCTGCTAATGCCCTCAAGGCCCTCTGGAATCAGACGATTCTTCGCTTACGCCAAGCCGCTTCCCGGGCCAAGACATCTGCTGACAGCCATCGATGCTCGGCTCCTGAGTTTCTCCATGGCCAGAAAGTCTGGTTAAGCACCCGGAATATTCGACTTAAAATACCTTCCCAGATGTTTGCACCAAAGGTATATTGGATCTTTTCTAATTATTTGTCATGTTGGACCAGTTACATACCAGCTTCAGCTGCCACTTACATAATAAGTTCCATGCAACACTGTTGAAGTCTGTGGTTTTATCTTGGCCTTCGCGAAAAGCTCCTGAACCCACTCCATTGGTTTCGGAGACCGACATCACCTACTAGGTTCAAGAAATCCTTGATGTTCACAGTAGGGGCTGCCGGTGGGAATACCTCCTTTCCTGGGAGGGTTACGGCCCTGAAGAAAATTTGTGGGAGTGAGCTCATAACATCCTGGATAAAAACCTCCTCCTTCAATTTCATTGTGCCCATTTGGGCAAACCAAGACCTCAAAAGGGGGGCATAAAGGGGGGGTACTGTTAAGCGTGCCAGCCGCAGCAGACCCGCGGCTTGGCCCCCTTACCTCTCTGAAGTGTATCCAGTGCCTGGTCCCTCGTCCCTGGTGATGGTAGGCCTCCAGCTCCGTCCTTGTGCCACCCCTGGTGTCTCTGGCTCAGCCACGGTTCCTGGTGCTCTGTGTCAGGCCTCTCCACATGGCCCGCGGAGAGATGCCACCTCTCAGCACTGCACCTCTCCCCAGGAGCGCACGTGCATATCTCTACGGCTTAAGTAGGGCCCACGGCAGGAAGAGAGCCGCGGCCCTGGATGAAGACATCAGCGGAGCTCCAGTATTTAAGCCTGGACTCCACTTCCTAAGATTGCCTTTGCAACAGGTCTCCTCACTGGTTTAGTACTCATTGCCTCCTTGTGATTCTCCATGTTCCTGGTTCCTGATCCTCGTTGAATCCTGTTCCTGATTTCCTCGTTCCTGCATTCCTGATCTTCAACCCTTCCTTGGATTGCCTTCAAGGACTTTTGACTCTGCTTTGCCTGACCATGCCGTTGACTCTCTCCAAGCCTGGACCTTTGCTTTGTCTGACCATGCCGTTGACTCTCTCCAAGTCCGGACCTCTGCATTGCCTGACTACTCCGTTGCTTCTCTCAAGACCCAGACCTTAGCATTACCTGACTTCGCTTTTGACTCTCTCCTTGCTAGACCTCAGCCTTGCTTGCCACTGCTTCCAGATTTCCACCAGCCCTGTCTCCAGCTTGCCCTATGATGCCTCTTCAGTCTACGTCCTGGACCTGGCCTATTCAGGCTTCGGCCTGTTTTTGCTCGGGCGCCCCCTGTCTGACTTTGGCTCTATTGGTGCCTGGGTCTCCAGGACTCTGTCTCATTCAGTACATACTGTCACTCTCTCATGTTGCTGCCTCTGGGCTGACCTCGATCCTTCCATTGACATTGACTGTCGGAGGCCCACCTACGTCCAGCCAGCCCCGGCACCCAAAGGCTCAACTTGCAGGGAACGAGGGCTGGTACTGGTGAAGCACCAGCTGACCTCCATCCATCAGCCCTCTTCGCCTGCCGTGGACCCATAGGATCCCTCCTATGGGTTGCGTCAACCCCGCCTCGGCCCAAGGATCCACCTCTGATGCAACAGTTTCTATATGATTTACTCTATGATTGCTTTTATTTAGAAGGGCAGAGCTAATGGTCCCACATGTCAGAGAGAATCCCTGGACAAAATGGCAATTACAAATCTTGAGTACAAAATACAAAAATTCACTAATTCAAATTTGTTCTGAGACCAGCAGTAGTTTTTTATTATTAGTTAGTTTGGCAATATTTTAAGGAGGGCTAGTAGACAAAGAAAACAGCTCAGTGCATATACGATCCTGAAGACATAAATCCCTGACGCACAGAAGGATGGATGAACTCCTGCTGAGAGCTAAACTGAGAGAGGTTAGCACAACAAACTCTGCAATGAACCGGAGTTCTCAGCACTATTTCAGCCCTTCCATGAGATAATGCTTGTGGCCACTGACTTGTGAGATAGAGAGTGCTCATCCATAAATTGGCAGCTTTTTTGCTAGACCTTTGTATACATATATATATTTCCCTGTTAGTTGGGGAAGGTTTTTTACCCTTG
Source organism: Rhinatrema bivittatum (assembly GCF_901001135.1). NCBI lineage: Eukaryota > Metazoa > Chordata > Amphibia > Gymnophiona > Rhinatrematidae > Rhinatrema > Rhinatrema bivittatum. The sequence continues at coordinate 659,993,843 of NC_042615.1, read as the reverse complement.
CTTATTGAGCTGATATATAACCTGTTTTTGTTATTGTCACAGACGTTCTTATAAGGTATGTTTGTACATATAGGGGTAGATTTTCAGAGCCCTGCTCGCCTAAATCCGCCCAAAACCGGGCGGATTTAGGCGAGCAGGGCCCTGCGCGCCGGGAAGCCTATTTTACATAGGCCTCCCGGCGCGCGCAGAGCCCCGGGACTCGCGTACGTCCCGGGGGTTTCGGAGGGGGGCGTGTCGGGGGCGTGTCGGGGGGGCGGGCCCGGTCGACGCGGCGTTTCGGGGGCGTGTCGGCCGCGTTTTGGGGGCGGGTACGGGGCGTGGCTACGGCCCGGGGGCGTGGCCGCGCCCTCCGTACCCGCCCCCAGGTCGCGGCCCGGCGCGCAGCAGGCCCGCTGGCGCGCGGGGATTTACGTCTCCCTCCGGGAGGCGTAAATCCCCCGACAACGGTAAGGGGGGGGTGTAGACAGGGCCGGGTGGGTGGGGTAGGGAGGGGGAGGGGGGGGTAAGGTGAGGGGAGGGCAAAGGAAAGTTCCCTCCGAGGCCGCTCCGATTTCGGAGCGGCCTTGGAGGGAACGGGGGGAGGCAGCGCGGCTCGGCGCGCGCAGGCTATACAAAATCGATAGCCTTGCGCGCGCCGATCCCGGATTTTAGTGGATACGCGCGGCTCCGCGCGTATCTACTAAATCCAGCGTACTTTTGCTTGAGTCTGATGCGCAAGCAAAAGTAGGCTGTTCGCGCGCCTCTTAAAATCTACCCCATATTATACAGAAAAATATAGCTTTTCATATTTTCATGTAAGCCATACTCAGGTGTCATTATTTTCTTAGTGTGTTCTTAAGGGTCGTGCTTCCCTGGGACAGTGGCTAATGACACTGTCCCAACCCGTCCCCCCCCCCCCGCTGTTCCCCTCTCTGCCCAGACCACGCCCATGGCCCACCCCTTTTTCAGGGCCTGGTACTTCTGTGCATAACAGGGGGTATGCGCATGGCGAGGCCGGTTCTAAAATGCGCGCAGCATGTGCAAGGCCCGACCACACACATAACTCCCTGTTTTTATGTGCATGGCCCTTTTCAAATCGTGTCTTAAGTGCAACCCCCCCCCTTCCACCCCTGCACACACAACATATGCTGTCCCATGCATATACATGCTCTTTTACCCATGCATACTGTCTTGCACAAATGCACATACTTTCTCTCACATGTCCCATGCACATGCTCTCTCATATATATACACACAAGCTTTCTCACAAACACACACACACTCTCCATCTACCTCACTCACACATGCTGTTAATCAGGCTGTCTCTCCCTTTCTTTTTTGGCTGTGAGCAGGTTGAGCTCAGCAGGTAGCCAGGGCCTCTCATTTCCTCCTGCTACTAGTAGCTGCTGGGCCTCCTCTCTTCTTCAGCACCCAATGGGTTGGGCTTTGTTGACAACCCACCAGGTCTCCTTTCTACAACTGCTGGTGGGTTAAACTCCTTTTTTCTTCGGCTGCTAGCAGAGCTTCTTCTGTTTTTCAGCCACCAGCATGGACTCTGCAGGTGGCTGCTGGGCCTCATCACTTCTTCAGACCTATGGGCAGATCATTTCTCTATGCTTTTGAAAGGTTCTTCTTCTGGCCCTCAGGAATAGAACCCCATTGGCACAACATCGATGTGTGCTCTGTAAGTGGGAACCCTCTGGGCATGTCATTAAATGTTTTTGACAGCAAGATGGGGTGTCTGCCAAAAAGCATTGTAAGGGACAATTTTGTCTCTCCAAAATTTTGCCACATAAGATGACTGCCTCAACCTGCCTCATTATAGGATTGCCCCAGATGAAAGTTGTTGTGCTGAAGGTGGACCCTTGGCCTGGTGCAGGATTGGTATGACCCTCCGGGTGGACCCAGAGAGCACCTGCCACCAGGAGGCAGAGCACAGGAGAGACAGAGGCTAGCTGGAGCTTCACCAGTAGCAACCCGTGGTTCCCTCAGGTTGAGCTCTTGGTTACCCAGGCTGCCTGGTCTTAGGTGGGCCTTGCAGGGTCTCCCAGAGAGGAAGTGCAGAGGAGCACCTACCATGAACAAGGGTGCACAGTTGATGTCCAAACAGGAATGTCCAGAGGTCACAAGGGGCCAGAACAAAGAGTCCAAGTGGATAGCGAGGATCAAGGCCAGAGTAACAGTTCAGAATGGTCAGCTGAAGCAGGGGTCAGTACCTGTAGTCAATTCGGAAGTAGTCAGGTCAGGCAGAGGTCATGTTCCAGGCAGCAATCAGGAGTAGTCAGTGGTCTGGCAGAGGTCGGTTCCAAGCAGCAATCAGGAGTAGTCAGAGAACAGGCAGAGGTCAGGTCCAGGCAGCAATCAAGAATAGTCAGGAGCAAGCAATGGTCAGTACTGTGAGATCAGTCTGAAGGGTACTACCAGGGATGGAGAGACGAAGGGACAGGAGACGCTGGAACAGGAGACGCTGGAACAGGAGACACTGGAACAAGAGACACTGGAAGGAAAGCTAGACTCACCGGAGTGTACGACCCGATTACCAAGGCACCGTTCAGGGGAACGGGCCTTGCCTTATATAGAAGGATTGTTTGATGTCATCAAGGAGCACCAGGTTCGTGTTTCCCACACTTGGCCCTTTAAATAGGGTGATATTGGCCACGTACGCACCTAGGGGCAGGGCCGAGGACCAGGAAGCCACAGACCCCCTATGGGAGCTCCACTGTGAGGCCGGCATCGGAGACGGTGAGTGGGGGAGCCAGGGATGCTGCGAACTAGCTGCGGCAGCAGAGGAGGTAAGCCCAGAGCTTGTGAATAGAAGGGAGATGTGAGCGGGACTGGCTGCGAGCGGGTGCGGCCAGGAAGCGCAACAGTACCCACCTTCTAGGCCTCCCCCTTACCATCCTGGGCTTGTCAGGATAGGCCCTGTGGAACTCTGCGAGGAGATTCTTTTCATATATATGGTGGGAGGGCTCCCAGGAGTTCTCTTCCGGACCGAAGCCCTCCCACGACAGGAGGTATTCCCATTGACATCTTTTTCCTCAGACGTTCAGAACCTCCTTTACCTGGAGGACGTCCTCGGGTTCAGCGGTGAGCTGTGACGGAGCAGGAGGCCTGCAAGAAGACCAGTTCAAGAGCAAAGGTTTTAATAAGGAGACATGGAATGTGTTGTGGATTCCCATGGAGGCAGGCAGCTGCAGCTGATAAGTAACTGCTCCTATTTCTCGGATGATTGGAATTGGTCCAATGAACCTGGAAGTCAATCGCTGTGATGGCATATGTAACTTGATGTGTTTTGTGCTGAGCCAAACTTTCTGGCCTGCTTGGAACAGAGGTGCAGTGCGACAGTGGACATCAGTAACACGTTTGACTTTCTCGGCTGCCTGACCCAGTCTGTCCTTGACCTGGTTCCAGAGATGGAGAATCGTCTGTGCCATGGACTGAGCTGCAAGCAAGGGTACGGAGGGTGGCACTAGAAGAGGTAAGCATGGCTGACGACCGAATACTATGGAAAAGGGAGAGTCGTCGGTGGCAGAGGCGAGATAAGTATTGTGGGACAACTTTGCCCAGGGCAAGAGGTTGGCCAAGTTGTCCTGTTGATCGATTATGTAGGATTTCAGGAAAGTTTTTAATGAGCGGTTTGTCCTCTCGGCTTGGCCGTTCGCTTGGGGGTGATAGGCCGACGTCAGGCTCAGGGTGATGTTAAACTTTGTGCACAGAGACTTCCAGTACTTGACTGCGAATTGTGGCCCAAGATCGGAAACAATCTCCTTGGGTAATCTATGTAGTCGGAATACATGATGCAGGAAGAGTTTTGCCAGTTCAAGAGCTGAAGGGAGGCTCTGTAGTGGAACGAAGTGGGCCATTTTTGAAAAGCGGTCGATAATAACCCAGATGACCGTATTGCCTTTTGATGGGGGCAGATCGACGATTGAAGTCAGTAGAGATGCTTGACCAGGGTTTGGTGGGAGCCGGAAGAGGCTGGAGGAGTCCCCAAGGGTGGCTGGTTAGAGGCTTCTGCTGTGCAGAGAGGGCAGGAATCTACATAACTGCGGGAGTCCTTACCCATGCTGGGCCACCACGAATGTCTTCTTAACATCTCAAGGGTCCGAAAGCCGGGATGGCCAGCCAACTTTGAGTCATGAGCCTAGTGGAGGACACGCTGTCGGAGATGGTGTGGGACCACCGTCTTCCTAGCTGGCACGGTGTGGGTATCCGCGATGGTTATACAGGCTGGGTCAATGATGTGCTTGGGAGTTTCAGGCATATCTTCTGGTTCAAGAGAGCGAGAGAGAGCATCCGCTCGGGTATTCTTTGCTGTGGGGCGGTAGCAGAGTTCAAAGTTAAAACGCTCAAAGAACAGCACCCAGCGGGCCTGTCTGGTGTTCAATAGTTGAGCCTCTTTTGTTTGAGGTTCTTGTGGTCTGTAAAGATCGTGAATTTATGTTGGGATCCTTCTAACCAGGGGTGCCACTCTTGAAGAGCCAATTTCACAGCTAAGAGCTCACGGTCACCAATTGTGTAGTTCGGGCGAAAACTTGTGAGAATAGAAGGAGCAGGGAACAATGACCCCCTTGGAGGAATATTGGCTCAGGACCGCCCCTTCCCCAATGGTGGAGGTGTCGACTTTGAAGACGAAGGGATGGTTAGGATCTGGGTGACATAGACAAGGTCCGGTGCAAAAGGCCTCTTTCAAGGCCTGGAAAGCAGATTGAGGCTTGGGACTCCAAACTTGAAGGTTACTACCTTTCCTAGTCATGGCCGTGAGTGGAGCAGCTAGCGTGGAGTAGTTAGCGATGAAGTTTCTGTAATAATTTGTAAATCCAAGAAATCTTTGTAAGGCACGGAGGCCTGCTGGCTGGGGCTAGTCTCAAATACTTTGGAGTTTCTAAGGGTACATGGTGAAGCCACGATTGGAGATGATGTAGCCCGTAATTGGCAATAACATAGTCTTGTAGCTGAGACCGTAGTCTCTCCACAGATGAATCCAACACTTCTAATGTTCACTGTTGTTCTCTGACATGGGCAGCTAGGCCAGGGATGGCCTGCAAGGTGGGAGACTCTGCTGAGTCCATGACCTTGGAACCTGTTGTGCTGGAGGTGGACCTTTGGCCTGGTGCAGGATTGGTACGGCCCTCCGGTTGGACCCGGAGAGCGCCTACCACCAGGAGGCGGAGCACAGGAGGAGACAGAGGCTAGGTGGAGCTTCATCAATAGCAACCTGGGGTTCCTTCAGGTTGATCCCTTGGTTATGCAGACCATCTGGTCTTAGGTGGGCCTTGTAGGGTCTCCCAGATAGGAAGTGCGGAGGAATGCCCACCATGAACAAGGGTGCACAGTTAATGTCCAAACAGGAATGTCCAGAGGTCACAAGGGGCTAGAACAAAGAGTCCAAGTGGATAGTGAGGATCAAGGCCAGAGTAAACAGTTCAGGATGGTCAGCTGAAGCAGGGGTCCGTACCTGTAGTCAATCCAGAAATAGTCAGGTCATGCAGAGGTCACATTCCAGGCAGCGATCAGGAGAAGTCAGTGTTCAGGCAGAGGTCGGTTCCAGGCAGTGATCAGGAATAGTCAGAGAACAGGCAGACGTCATGTCTAGGGAGCAAGCAATGGTCAGTACCATGAGATCAGTCTGAAGGGTACTACCAGGGATGGAGAAATGAAGGAAGAGGGGGCCCTCTTTTTTAGAATGGGGCTTGGAATTGCTCGATGTTTGGCTTATCTTGCACCCTGGGGAAAAGGTTTTACTCACTTATCCAGGGCACATGGTACCCTTTCCTGCTTGGACTATTTTTTGGTCAGCGTGAGTGGTCTGACCAAGGTACGTGCGGCTAATATTAATACCATTATCATTTATGATCATGCTCCCGTACACTTAGACTTGGTATTTGATTCTGTTAGCCCCGCCTCCTATCATTGGCGCTTTCCATTCTATTTAGCTCAGGATGTTAAATTTCAGGAGTATTTGCGTGCTAAATGGCTGAATATGCAGAATTTAATGCACAACATATCACGTCCCCGGTGCTCTTTTGGTATTCTGCAAAGGCTGTGATTAGGGGGGATATCATCTCATATATGGCACATAGAAAGAAGGCTATGGACCATAAAATTGTGACACTGACAACCCAATTAAATAGTGTACGGTCTATTTTGAATCAGGCTAACACGAGTATGGTGCGAGCGCAGTTTTTGACACTTCAAGGGGAAATTAATATGTTTCTACATCAGCGGGCCCAGAAGAGCTTCCTGTACTACCAGTATAAGCTCTATCAGTATAGAAATAAGTCTGGTAAATTGCTAGCAAATCTGGTGGTTCCCAACATATACCAGCCTTGCGTTCTCCTTCAGGTCGGACACTCACAGACACCGCTGCCATTTTACAGTGATTCCGGGAGCTCTATAACTCCCGGATGGGTGGGATAGGGAAGCCTGTGATAGGTTTTGCTCCCAATTGAATCTTCCAATGCTCACTTTGGAACAGAAACTTGGCTTGAATGTGCCAATTACGTTGGAAGAGGGTCAGTTGGTTATTCAGAAGGCATAATGTCTTAAAGCTCCAGGGCCCAATGGTTATGGAGCTGAATTCTACAAAGGTATGGTGGACCTGGTGGGAACCCCCATGGTATGCATTTTTTCAGACTTGCTGGAGATTGGTTCCTTCCCTGTCCACTCAAATATTGCGAACATTACGCTTATTCATAAGCCTGGGAAGGACCTGTTATTTCCTGAATCCTATTGCCCAATCTCCCTTTTAAATTTCGATCAAAAGATTCTCGCAAAAATAATGGCGGACCGATTGGCGGAAGTACTCCATTCACTTATTGGGAGGGATCAGGTGGGGTTTATTTGAAAACGTTATGCGCTCACGAACATTCACAAAGTATTGTCTGCTATGACGATGTGCCAACAAATGGGAGCCCCATTCCTGGCTATGTTTTGATGCTGAGAAAGCCTTCAATAGGGTGGAATGGGAGTATCCCTTTCATGTTCTGCATATGATGGAATTTGACGGTCTATTTTTTGCTGCCATCCATCTCTTGTATCGGGCCCCAGAAGTGGTTATCATAGCTAATGGTTTGGAATCAGAGGCTTTCCCTGTCACTAGGTGAACACATCAGGGCTGCCCTCTTTCCCCGTTATTATTTCTTCGCCAGTTGGAACCTTTACTTATATCAATACAGTTGGCCAAGGGGGTAAAGGGTATGCGGTTTCAGTCTGTTACCTTTAAGTATGCAGCCTTTGCGGTTGATATTCTAGTCTTTCTTACAGACCTCCATGGATCCCTTCATCCTCCAACTCATTTGGGCTTTTGGGGTCTTCTTGGGTATACAGTTAAATATGAATAAACCTACAGTGTTGGCATACTCGGACGACCTCCAAACGAACTGGGGAGATGATTTCCCGCTGCAGTGGGCTGTTAACTCTTTCACCTTGGGTTGTTATTCCTCGTACGCTCACTCATCTCTATAAATTAAATGTCCAACCATTGGTTAAGGCCACTCAGGACAAATTATTTCATTGGACCTCCTTGCCATTGTCATTGGGGGGGGGGGGGGGAGTGAATCTCTTTAAGATGAATATTCTCCCCAAGTGGTTATACCTGTTTCAGAATTTACCTATCCAACTGAGACGGATAGACATGATACAGTTAGACAAAGCTCAGCTGTGGTTTTTTTGGAGTGGTGGGAAGGCTCAGGTGCCCCTGACTTGGTTGAGAGAGCGGTGGGGTTGCGGGAGGGGGGGGGGGGGCGGTCTGGGGGTTCCGGATTTGGGACCATACAATTTAGCCAGTAACCTCCGGATAGTTCGGGATTGGTTGCTAGATACGTCCTCCTTTATCAATGTTTTGGCAGATAAAGCCTTAACTGACCTCTTAGCCTTAAAGTTTGTTTTGCAAGCCCTGTCCACTACCCTTCATATGTTTTTCGTACAAAAGGTTATTATTCGTCCTATATGTTGGTCTTGGCTCCGGCTTATGCGTCTGCTGAAGACTGATCGGGTATGTGCTTATTTTTTGCCCATTCAAGGGAACCTTGATTTTACACCTGGAGTTAAAACATGGCCTAGCTGTGTTCTGCCTCATTCACCCCAGTGATGAAAGGTGTAAGATATATTTGCATATATAGGGTTATGTGCTTTTATGTTTTGTATGATGCTTGTAAATCATTGTGGGCTTGGTAGTATCAACGAGCAATGAATATAAATAAATAAGTACATTCTTCCATTCTGCCTTGCACTGCAAATAGTATGATACCATTGCAAGGCTCCAGCACAAAGGGGCTGTCAGAGGCCTGCAGGAAGCACTTCTCTCAGGTGCCACTGCTTCTGCTCACTCCTGTAGTTTTTGTAAGAAGTGATTTCTGCTGGCCAACCTGCAATTTCTGCTTGTCAACTTGTGACTGGAAATGTTGATTTTTGCTTGATGCAACAAAAGCTGAAATACAAGTTTTATAATTGAATTTTAAAAATAAAATATAGTGGAAGATATGATGCTTGCTCTTATAGTTTATACAGATGCAGAAAAGAGAGAAATGGCAACAACTAACTGTGAATGCATGGTCGTAACTGCATTTGAGATGTGTTCTTTGCCTCAGGGCAATCATTACTTGCTCATTCTCTATGTGATGTCTTTATTCTGTTACTTCCCTTCCTGATATATTTTCTCTGCCCCTATTGTCTTTTTTTATATTGTGAGCTTTCGGGTTGGGTTCTACAACCAAATGTGCCTGCTTGGTTTATTTAACTCCCTATTCATAGTGAGGCTGTATAAAGGGCTACTATTTTCCCAGAGCTAAAACACAAACATTCCAAACCTCTCTCTTCTCTTTCCATTTCCAATATGAACCAACCTCTGGGCGACTGGGGTCCACCAGTGGGGAGGAGTAACCCATGGGCCTTCAGTGCAGTAGGGGAATTGTCCAACAATAATCTCTTTCTCACCGGTCCTTTCAAATAATTCACTGAGTACTAACTGTCAGACCGATACAGTACAGTGCGCTCCGATGGAGCGTCCAAGAGCAGGCTAACAGTGCGCTCCGATGGAGCGCACTGTTAGCCTGCTCTTGGACGCGTGTTTTCCCTTACCCCTTATTCAGCAAGGGGAGGAAAATGCGCGTCCAACCCATGGCACCTAATAGCGCCCTCAACATGCAAATGCATGTTGATGGCCCTATTAGGTATGCGCGCGGGATACAGAAAGTAAAATGTGCAGTCAAGCCGCACATTTTACTTTCAGAAATTAGCGCTGACCCAAAGGTCAGCGCTAATTTCTTCCGGTGCCGGGAAAGTGCACAGAAAAGCAGTAAAAACTGTTTTTCTGTGCACTGTCCGACTTAATATCATAGCGAAATTAAGTTGGAGGTCCCGAAAAGTAAAAAAAAGTAAAAAAAAAAAATTTTGAATTCGGCCCGCGGCTGTAGGGCCGAAAACCGGACGCTCAATTTTGCCGGCGTCCGGTTTCCGAGCCCGTGGCTGTCAGCAGGCTCGAGAACCGACGCCGGCAAAATTGAGCGTCAGCTGTCAAACCCGCTGACAGCCGCCGCTCCTGTCAAAAAGGAGGCGCTAGGGATGCGCTAGTGTCCCTAGCGCTTCCTTTTCCCCGTTTTTTACCGCATCACCTAATTTAATTACAGAATCGTGCGCACCGGCGAAGGGCCGGTGCGCGCACCGGGAGAGCGGGCGTTTGTCCGCTCTCCTGCGGACTTTACTGTATCGGCCCGTCTGTTAGCTGAATTAGTGTATTTGGGACCCTCCTTGTGAAGGGTGGGAAGCATTAGCTCTTCTTCAATCATGAGCCACAAAAATTGGATGTTGAAAAAAAACCCCAAAAACCCCAAACCCAAGATTCTTGCCAAAGTTATTTGTCTGAGCTATTAACTGAACAAAAAGGATCAAAAAGGGAATATAGTCCTGCCTGGAGGGGTGATGTAGCCTTCAGGTTGAGACCAATTAGATCCCAAAATACTCTTTCAATCTCCAAAAATAATCTCCTATATGGTGACCCTTGAGGCCTATCAGAATATAGGAAATTCAGATACTGATTCTCAAGCCTGACTCTAACTGTAATAAATCTCCTATATTTAACAACAATAAAGCAAACCCTTTTTATAGGAAGTCTAAAACCATCCCCAATAAATGTGGGGATAAATTAGTGAGAGGTTAAAAAAATGCAAACTCTCCCCATAACTGGAAGAACTGAAGACCAGCTTTGGTACAGGGCCTTCACCACCAAAAAAACTCCCAAATATTAATCAGGAGACTGATTCAGATATTTTTCTGATCCTGCACTCCTAAACAACATGATATTACTAAGTAAGTTTCACATCAAGCAATGTAGAAATATACTCTCAATTGCCCACTTTGGGGAGCTCTTACCCGGTTTTGTCATTAATCAAGCACTCGTCTGGATGCTCCCAAAGCCATTCTTCCCTATGCCTCTAAACGTAGTTCATGATATCTACAGAGAAATAAGGATATCTGGGCCCAAATAAAGCCTGAATTTTGCCACACTAGACAATCTGCTTGAAATGCCCTCTTGAGGGTCTACCCCTTTTCTAGGATGCTGAAAAATACCCATGATTGGAACATGGTCTTACAATGGTATTGGGTTAACTAGCACATCATTGGTGACCAAAGTTCCAAGTCCATGGCTCAACAATATACCTCAATAGGAGACAAAGGCAATTTTTCACCCTGTCTACTACTTGAGGAGACATTGGATATCATGCCACTGGATGAGCTCATTGAAGACAACTCTGAACTAGAGTATGAGGACAAACAGTCCATGCACAGGTAGCATGATTCCAGCATAGTTTCTGGGCCTCGTACCAGCACGTTGTTATGTGGGGTCACTATAGCAAGCCACCATCTGGCACTTGTAGCAGATACTGCTATGTTCCATTCTCTTGAATCAAAACTGTGAATGACTATGGTTTGGCCAGCTCTCCTAGGGGGATCTTAAAGTGGAATGAAATTAAGTCGGAGGGTGTACAGAAAAGCAGTTTTTTCTGCTTTTTTGTACACTTGCCTGCTGCCGTCTGAAATTAACACCTTCCTTTGGCTGCACATTTTACTTTCTGTATTGCGGGTGACTAACTAATAGGCTCATCAACATGCATTTGCATGTGATGAGCGCTATTAGTTTCGGGGGATTTGCCGCTCGTATTTCACGCGCTATTGACCCTTACTGTATAAGGTGTAATAATAGCGCATCAAAAATGCGTGGCCAAACGGGGTCTAACGTTGCCCTCGGCCGAGCGTACCGTTCTGTATTGGCCTGTAAGAAAGGCATTGTAGGGCAAATGAACTAGGAATCAGAAAGATTCTATGTCTTTATGTGACAGAATCACCAAATTGTGTCCCTGTCAGTTGGATTGGAGAAAGCTGGTGTATCCTGGATATTGTGTGGGAGGGGAGAAGGAAATTTTGATATGGGGCTTACAATACTGCTGAGTAGCCTCTATATGACATCAGTTGCAGTGGTAGCCCTAACATTATTGTGCTTTAATGGAAATGTTCAGTTGCAGTTCTTTAAGGGGTTCAAGTGTGGGTTTCCTCTTAAGAGAGTGGAAAGATGATCCTTTCAAGGAGTGACCTATTGAAGGGTATATAACTTCTGTAAAGTTTGGCAGGAGTGGGATTCTGAGGGAGTCTCTAGAAAATAAGAACATAAGAATTGTTATACCGGATCAAACCGAGGGTCCATCAAACCCAGATTCCTGTTTCCAACAGTGACCAATCCAGGTCAAAAGAACCTGGCAAGATCCCAAACAGTAAATAGGTCCCATGCTGCTATCATGCAGTATTAAGAAGTGGCTATTAGTTAGGGATGTGAATCGTTTTTTGACGATTTAAAATATCGTCCGATATATTTTAAATAGTCAAAAATCGTTAGAAGCGCGATACAATAGGAATTTCCCCGATTTATCGTCAAAAATCGTAAATCGGGGGAAGGGGGAGGGGAAGGGGGAGGGCGGAAAAACCGGCACACTAAAACAACCCTAAAACCCACCCGACCCTTTAAAATAAATCCCCCACCCTCCCGAACCCCCCCAAAATGCCTTAAATTAACTGGGGTCCAGAGCGGGGGTCCCGGTGTGATCTTTTACTCTCGGGCCTGCGGTGCGTTGTAGAAATGGCGCCGGCGCTACCTTTGGCCTGTCACAGGCCAAAGGTAGCGCCGGCGCCATTTTGTTTTTTGTCCCCCGACGTCAGGAGCGTAGGAGATCGCTCCCGGACCTCCGCTGGACCCCCAGGGACTTTTGGCCAGCTTGGGGGGGCCTCCTGACCCCCACAAGACTTGCCAAAAGTCCAGCGGGTGTCCGGAACGACCTCCTGCAGTCGAATCGTGTTGCCGTACGGCCGGCGCCATTTTGCGCCCGAAAGTAAAAGATCACACCGGGACCCCCGCTCTGGATCCCAGGTAATTTAAGGCATTTTGGGGGGGTTCGAGAGGGTGGGGGATTTATTTTAAAGGGTCGGGGTGGGTTTTAGGGATGTTTTAGTGTGCCGGTTTTCCCGCCCTCCCCTGATTTACGATTTACACGATATTTACAAAAACAAAACCGCGACGATCCAATTCCCTTCCCCCCCCCAGCCGAAATCGATCGTTAAGACGATCGATCACACGATTCACATCTCTACTATTAGTTAACAGCTGAATTTTAAGAGGCCCACATGCACAAATACCAACAGTTATATGTGTGGCTGGGCCCTGTGTGCGTGGTGCACATTTCCTAAAAGGTCTGGCACGTGCGTAACCACCAATATGTGCACAAGTGCCAGGCCTAAATAAATGGGTGGTGTGGGGTCTGGGAGGGGAGGGGTGGGCCAAGATAAAGTGGCAGGGAGGGGTGTGGGAGGGGTGGGGCTGGAGGCGGCTGGTACAGCGGCCATTTGCTGCTGTGCCAGGGAAGCACACTCTGGCAGTTTGCCTGTGCACTCAAGTTACTACCGCTCCGGAGGAGCAGCAACTTGAAAAATAAAAAAAAATAAGGTAAGGTAGGGTAGGTTTAGTGGGTGGGAAGGAGAGGGGAAGGGGAAGGAAGGTTAGATAGGGGGGTAGGGAATTGGGGAAGGCCGGGATGTGTCGCCGCATGGGAATATCCTAAATCTTAGCCCCCCTTGTGCACGCCGCCCACACATGCACAAGCGTATCACAACATTCGGTGCGCATGTGCGCGCAGCTCAACAATTTTATAACATTTATTTTATTTATTTATTTATTTAATGCTTTTTTATATCGACATTCATGCCGAAAGTCATATCATATCGGTTTACAGGAAACATAGAATCCAAACATTAACAATAACCTGGAGGAGCAAAAAGTTACAATAAAACAGGAAAAAGTGGTCAAAAACCAGCTATTGGAATATCTCGATGAACATAAAATTCTCCACTCTACACAATACGGTTTCCACAAATCTCGAAGCACTGAAACCTTTCTCATATCCCTTACAGACCACCTCAGTTTGGGTCTAGACAAAGGTCATTCCTTCTTATTAGTGCTTCTTGATATCTCCGCAGCGTTTGACACAGTTAACCATTCCTTCTTACTAAATCGACTATCTGATATAGGGATAACAGGAACAGCCCTCAGATGGTTTGACTCTTTTCTAAGCAACAGAGGCTATAAAGTCAAAGTTAACAACAAAGAGTTGCCACGCATCAGCTCTTCTCGCGGAGTCCCCCAGGGCTCCTCTCTATCGCCCACCCTCTTCAATATCTACCTCCTTCCCCTCTGCCAACTGCTTACAAATTTAAAATTGAAATATTACGCAGACGATGTATAAATTCTGATCCCTATAACCAAATCTGTTACAAAATCACTCAAGGAATGGGACAACTCTTTACAAGCGATAAACCTCCTCGTTCTCGGCCTTAACCTGGTCCTCAATTCTACCAAAACGGAACTCCTTCTTATTTCTCCAGAAAACTGCGATACCTATCAGCAGTCCTACACTAACTCTCCAATCACACAAGCAAGAGATCTGGGAGTAATAATCGATCACCATCTGAGTCTAAAGAAGTTCCTAAAAAATACAACCAAAGATGGCTTCTATAGACTACAGGTGCTAAAAAGACTCAAGCCTCTATTGCACTTCCAAGACGTCAGATCCGTTCTACAGGCCATTCTGTTCTCAAAGGTAGACTACTGCAATGCTATTCTAGGTCTCCCAGCATCCTCCACTAAACCCCTTCAGATGTTACAAAACGCAGCCGCCAGAATACTGACAAACACTAAAAGGAGAGAACACATCACGCCTATCCTCAGAGACCTACACTGGCTCCCAATAACCTTCAGAATCCTTCACAAATCCCTCACTATCGTACATAAAGCTATCCACCACTAGGTTCCCCTCGACTTACAATTCCCACTCAAACTTCACACCTCCTCCAGACCTATTAGGGATGCTTATAAAGGTTCTCTAAACATCCCTCCTAACAAAGCCACCCATTTATCAACCACTAGAGAATGAGCCTTCTCAACAGCGGCACCCACTATCTGGATTGCTATTCCACTGGATCTCAGACTAGAATGTTGTCTGCTGACTTTCAAAAAAAAACTTAAGACATGGTTGTTCAAACAAGCACTCCCATAATCAATACAAGTAATAGCCACGACACAGTCCTGTCTTAGGCCTTCCAAACACCCCTATCTCTAAAGTCGCATTGAATTGATGAGTTAACCATCTACCTCTACATTTTGAATTTATGAGTTAACTGTCTACCTCTGCATTTCCATAACATGTGCCGGCACACGCATGTTATAAAATTGGTGCATCCATATGTGCACGCCAGGTAGTGTGCGCACATGGACACATGCATGCTTCTTAAAATCTACCCCTATTTGTGTGTGCATCTCTTAAAATTCACCTAATAATTTTGAAAATTGAAAATATGCACATATGTTATCTCTGCCTCAGCTCTGATTTCTCCCCACTCCATTCCACCTCCAGCCCCCCAGTATGGCATGTTCTTATGTTCTTAGAGTAGAACCAAGCTGTTGGCACTAACTTTTAAAAAGGAGGTAGAGCAGCTTTAAAGCAGAACAAGGGGGAAAGCCAACAGTCACTCAGCAGTGCATGGTTCGGAGAAATGTATCCTTGAAGGATACTAATGAAACAAGAGAGTTAGGGCATCCCAACAGAGAGGTTCCAATAAAAGCAAACATAGTTCATGTGCCTATATATAAAAAATCACCTGAGCTAAAGATTTCTTAATTATCTCTAAGAACTGAAAAGCATGTTGTTAATACAAACAAAAACACACTTTGAAATGTCTGCATGCCAATGCCAGAAGTCTAAGAATTAAGATGGGAGAGATAGTGTATAGCAGTAAATGATGAGATTGACATAATTTGCATCACAGAGACCTGGTGGAAGGAGGATAACCAATGGGACAGTGCTATATCAGGGTACAAATTATATCGCAATGATAGGGAGGATCAACTTGGAGGGGGTGTGGCACTTTATGTCCGGGAGGGTATAGAGTCCAACAGGATAAAGATCATAAAAGAGACTAAACGCTCAGTAGAATCTATATGGGTAGAAATCCCATGTGTGTTGGGTAAGAGTATAGTTATAGTATACTTCCATCCACCTGGACAAAATGGTCAGACAGATGATGAAATGCTAAGAGTAATCAGGGAAGCTAACCAATTTGGAAGTGCAATAATAATGGGAGATTTTAATTACCACAATATTGGCTGGGTAAATGTAATATCAGGACTTGCTAGAGACATAAAGTTCCTGGATGTCCCCCTTCCAGTCATTAATTCAAATTTGATCATATTATGAGGTTATCAAATTTGCGGATGATACAAAATTATTGAGAGTAGTTAAATCACAAGAGGATTGTGATACATTACAGGAGGACCTTGCAAGACTGGAAGATTGGGCATCCAGATGGCAGATGAAATGTAATGTGGGCAAGTGCAAGGTGTTGGATAATAGGGAAAAATAGCCCTTGCTGTAGTTTTACGATGTTAGGATCCATATTAGGCGCTACCACCCAGGAAAAAGATCTGGGCATCATAGTGGATAATACTTTAAAATCGTCAGCTCAGTGTGCTGCAGCAGTCAAAAAAGAAAATAGAATGTTAGGAATTATTAGGAAGGGAATGGTTAATAAAATGGAGAATGTCATAATGCCTCTGTATCGCTCCCTGGTGAAACCGCACTTTGAATACTGTGTACAATTCTGGTCGCCGCATCTCAAAAAAATATAGTTGCGATGGAGAAAGTACAGAGAAAGGCAACCAAAATGATAAAGGGAATGGAACAGCTCCCCTATGAGGAAAGGCTGAAGAAGTAGGGGCTGTTCAGCTTGGAGAAGAGCTGGCTGAGGGGTGATATAATAGAGGTCTTTAAGATCATGAGAGGTCTTGAACGAGTAGATGTGAATTGGTTATTTACACTTTCAGAAAATAGAAGGACAAGGGGGCATTCCATGAAATCAGCAAGTATCACATTTAAGACTAATCAGAGAAAATTATTTTTCACTCAATGCACAATTAAGCTCTGGAATTTGTTGCCAGAGAATGTGGTTAGTACAGTTAGTGTTGCTGGGTTCAAAAAAAGGTTTGGATAAGTTCTTGCAGGAGAAATCCATTAATGGCTATTAATCAATTATACTTAGGGAATAGCCACTGCTATTAACTGCATCAGTAGGATGGGATCTTCTTGGTGTTTGGGTACTTGCCAGGTTCTTGTGACCTGGTTTGGCCTCTGTTGGAATCAGGATGCTGGGCTTGATGGACCCTTGCTCTGACCCAGCATGGCAATTTCTTATGTTCTTATGTTATGTTCCTACCGCTTCTGTTAAAGTCTGTTGTTCCACAGCCTTCTCTGTGAAAAAGTGCTTGGTTTCATTTGATAATTCTTTCTGCTTGATCTTTTCAATCTATGGAAAATACAATCTTCTGGTAGCTTATTGAAGCCTGTTAGCTATTTGAATTTTTCTATCATGGTGTTATCTTTGATTTTCCAGGATTATTTTAAAAACAAGGGGATCAATGTTAGAAATCCTGCGCTGCAACCAGCAATTTTTCAAACTGTGCATGTTAAAAACACATGGCTCCACTAGCAGTAAAATAAAGGTATGCAAATCAAGCTGGCACTAAAAATCCACAATAAACCCCAAAAGCATGACAAAAAACTCTATAAAACTGGCAGTAAAAACCAGAACTAATTTGCAAACATTTTTCAGTGTTCTTTATTGGTTGACCTGTAGTGTGATTGTTGGTGCACAGATGTCCATCTGTTTTTTTGTACACTCCTCCTTGCATGGAAATAAAAGGCAACCTCTTCCAGGGCCATTTTGTCATTACTGAGTTGTATTAGACAAGCTCTGGACTAAGCGTTGGAGGTTTTCTTTGTGTAGGAGTGGTGGTTATTCTTGCTTGTGCTTTGCAATTGCTGAGTGGTATCTTTTGTGCTGCTTGTTTTTCCCTTGCTGTCTCCCATGCTTTTGTCTTTTGTCTGTGCTCTTGCATGAATCTTTAGAGTGCATCATGATTGTACACCTGTGATTGTCTGTCTTTTTATCCACTTTTGTATTTAGGTTCCTGAAAGCGTGAAGTGGGTATTCATGGCTGTGAAGAAAATAAAGTGTGACAGAGGGAGCGTGAGTGGGGAAGCAGATGAGCATGATATGCAGATGAGTGGTGACACAGAGGATAAGAGGAGTGCGCTGAATGAGAGAGTGGAATGTAGCTGGGGAGGGCAGATGGGTGGGAAGAGAGTGGCGTGTGTGAGCTAGAGATTGCAGTTAGGGAATAAAAACAAATGGATTGAAGGATCAGAACAGGGGCGAGGGAAGGGGAGGAGTGTAGTTAGTGGGAATAATGCTCAGGGAGGTAGAGATCCATAGCCGTCATCATCTGGGAGTGATAAGCAGGTGAGAACCAGTAGCCAGCAACTGGAAGGCAAGTGGCATCGATGCAATGTGCGCTTCACAGAGAAAGAGGATCTTCTGGTGTGGTGGGTTTGCGAGAATCACAGTGCGCTCTTCGGGCAGAAGACATCTTCAAAGAACAAGAGTAAGATCTGGAAGATCTTAGCCAAGGATGTCAGTGACAACCATGACAGTGAAACAGCTGAAGCATCAATGGCGAGACACCAGGGCTGCTATCAAAAGAACATAAGAAGTTGCCATCCTGGTTCAAACAGAGGGTCCATCAAGCCCAGCATCCTGTTTCCAACAGTGGCCAATTCAGGATACAAGTACCTGGCAAGTATCCAAAATGTAATTGATTCCCTTCCTACTAATGCTGGTAATAAACAGTGGATATTCCCAAGTTATCTTGACTAATAACAATTTATGGACTTCTCCTACAGGAATTTGTCCATACCTTTTTTAAACCCAGCTACGCCGTAACCAAACCCTCTGGCAACAAATTCCAGAGCTTAATTGTGCATTCAGTGAAGAAGAATTTTCTCCAATCTGTTATGAATATGCTATTTGTTAACTTTACGGAATGCCCCTAGTTCTTCCATTATCCGAATGAGTAAACAATAGATTCACATTTACCTGTTCTAGACCTCTCATGATTTTGAAGACCTCCATCATATCCCCCCTCAGCTATCTCTTCTCCAAGCTGAACAGCCCTAACCTTTGTATCCTTTCCTCATAGGGGAGCTGTTCCATCCCCTTTATCTTTTTAAATACCCTTCTCTGTACCTTCACCAGAATCTATATCTTTTTTGAGATGAGGCGACCAGAATTGAACACATTACTCAAGGTATGGTCTCACCATGGAGCAATACAAAGGCATTATGACATTCTCTGTTTTATTCCCCATTCCCTTCCTAATAATTTCTAATATTTTATTTGCTTTTTTTTGACCACTGCAGCACACTAAGCCAATTATTTCAATGCACTATGATGCCTAGATCTTTTTCCTGGATGGTAACTCCTAACATGAAACCTAACATCGTGTAACTACAGCGTGGGTTATTTTTTTCCTGTATGCATCACCTTTCACTTGTCGACATTAAATTTCATCTGTCATTTGGATGCTGAATCTTCCAGTCCCGCAAGGTTCTCCTGCAATTTAGCTACTCTAAATAATGTTTTATCTTCAGCAAATGTGATCACCTCACTCACTGTACCCCTTTCCAGATCATTTATAAATGTATTAAAAAGCACTGGTCCAAGTACAGATCCTTGAGGCACTCCATTGCTTATCTCTCTGCCCTGAGAAAGCTGACCATTTCATTTTGTTCTCTGTTTTCTATCTTTTAACCAGTTTGCAATCCATAAAAGTACATTGCCTCCTATTGCATGACATTTTAATTTTCTCAGAAGCCTCTCCTGGGGGCCAAGCTGACAGTTATTGAGAAGTGGCACTTTTGGGTGGGAGGAGGCTCAGCATGCGAAGTGCAGCCGATGCCAGTGAAGAAAACTGGTCCGGGGAACTTTTCAGCAGGGCTACTTTGCTGGTGTCCATACCGGTGGCACTGATATGGATGCTACAGAAAGAGCAGGTGAATATGGCAGGGAATGTACTATTTTCAGGGTAAAGAGTGCTGGCTGATGGGGATTCAGAAGGATGTAATAGTTCTTGGCTCTGATATGTCTTTTGTTATTTTCCCAGTGGATCATCAACTGATAGCCACAAAAGGGCTTGCCAAAGAGGGCGAGCCCCAGAGAAACAGACAGCACCTTTGAATCTGCCTCCTATGGGAGCAGTAGACTTCTATTTCAAACTAACCCCTAGATTCATCACTCTGCTATATTTATAGCAGAATAAAATTATGTGAAAAAAAGGGGTGGTGGCGGGGCGATAGTGGTAACTGACTGATTCGCAGCAGTGTGGTTTTGCCCGCTGTGGTGCGTCCGCACCGCCCTCTATCACCCCATAGTGCCTTGGGAAAAGGAGTAGTTATTTCCCGTGATGCTGCAGGTGATATTGTGAAAAACATTATCACCTGCAGCGCTGCTGGAAGATAACTCTGCCCAAACCCCGCCCATACTCCTCCCCTTTCCCTAATTTTAAAAATACTGCCATGATACCGGCACATCGCACAATAAAGAATGATCCTATTAGAAAGCAACCAGCTTTCCCCATATTTCCCTGCAGTGAAATTTTGAGCCAGTGGCAATTGTGAAGAATGAAGGATTTGTGGCTGCTTCTGGAAAACTTCAAGGCAATACTGAGAATCTTCATGTGTGCAATGCACACAACTTGCATATTCAGAGAGTGGAAATGCTTCCTGTTATGGTACGCTATTTCTCGCCTCTGTGTGTATGTAGGGAGGGGAGGAGGGAGGCTAGAGCATATGGGTGCAATTGATTACACCCATTACATTCAGCATGCAAGTTGTCTTCTAAATATTTTTTACGGACTTCTGGATCTATCTCTTTTTTTGTTACCCTCACGACTTTGATAGACCATCTTCCTTTTTGCTTTCTATGTCCATTCTAATTCTTTTACTCATTTGCAAAATATACCAACCCATACCCCCCCCCCCCCGCACACACACACACACACATGTAATCCATGTTTGCCACAGAGAAGCACCTATACACAGCAACACAGTAGACTAAAATGGCCATCAGAAATATGATTTAAGTTTTACTCCTGCCCTGACTCTGGGTTAAATTTTCCGCATTAAAAAACACACACCAAAATGTCTCCCTGCTGAGGCTCTCTGCATTGCCTTGTAATAGGTAAAAGCTTCCTTTATATGTGATTTGCATGCACCCACGATAGCTCACTGTGGGTTTGTTAGTGCAGATTTTCTTCAGTGTTAAAACTCATATTACATGTCTGAGTAAGGTTAAGCTGAAAAACCCACGCTAAAACCAAAGTAAAAACTCACACTAGACTCAGCACGGCTTATTATATTGAACCCAAGATGATATAACCTTTAGGGTCTTTTCCCCTGCCAAAAGTTATTTTTAAACTTAAGTGAAATATTACTTAGCGAGGATGAACTGATTTCCCAGGACCAGGAAAATCGCATAGGTTCCATTTACAAGTTTTACTGTATAGAAATGAGGTGGTATTTTTTTTTCCCCACTTACTTAAATACATGGAGATGAAAGCCTGTTTCATACCTACATTTTCTTGATTAAAAGATATGCTTCACTCTGGCAGAAAGAATTGTTTCTCTCTAAAACATTAAATCTGAGCTCACTGTGTCAACTAAGTAACAGGAGAAAATACTGTGCTTCTTATTCAGTGCTTAGAATTTTTAATACTGAAATAGTGCTAATGGCACTAGAGCTGCTAGGTGCTGCCAGTTGAGTTACTAGAAAGTAGATTATATTTTCAGTGACGTAGTTCAAGTATACATTATACTTAACGGGAGATGCATAGGTCAAACATGAGAGATAGCTCATCTTATAAAATGCTTATTATGTTGTATAGATCGCTCTACAACTGCAGACAGTTTAAATCTCTTGGGAGTACACAAATGCGCCTTTATTTTGTATATGTGAGTTATTACTTTGACAGTACACTATTACATTTTAGTTTTTAGCATTCTTAAAGACTAAGTAATAGTTATGAGAAATGAGGAACTCTGAATTAATACCATAGTTACACACAGAAGGGTAATTTGGATTTGATGAATGGGCCTAGGCAAGCTAACTAATAACACAAATTTTAAGTAGCATTGCACCAGTATGAAAAGGAGGTAGCATCATTATTAATGTCTAAACTATAGTGTGTTTCATCCAGGATTATAGTACAAGGTCAGACCATGCTTCTCTGAATTAAAAGCTATTCTGAGCCATAGCATTTCTAATCAACTTAGAACTAAAGGTGCATAGCTCAGTTATAATGAGGCACAATGAATTTAAATAAACTGCAAAATACAGTGATTTATAAAGGCACTTCAGAATCCTATTAACTCATTAGGAATGAATGATACTATGTATTTTCAACCTTTTTTTCTTTGCTTTACAACAGTTTCTTTTAAATGCCATTATTTTTTTCACCCAAGTGCTGTGTGTTCTTTTCTCATGAAAAACACTAAGGAGCTCATTTACAAAATGCAGCACTATTTATGCCAGCACTAAGGCTAAATTTCCCTGCCTTGTATTAGAGGACCAATAGTGGAAATTCATCCTACAGCTCCGACATCAAGAGGTTAACATTCCCCAGACATGTCACCTGACACTGTGTTGGAGAGGTGGGTCTGCAAGGGCTTTTAGATAGGATTTAAACTGTACTAGTGACTGTGAGTCTAATCTCTATATTTCTCTGTGTCTGTTTTGCTGGTTACACTCAAGCATAATCACTTATACAGAACCATGTAACTGTATATATAATGTTTATTGCACTCTATCACAATTTCAAAAGTAAAGAATTATTTCATGCTGCCACAGAAGAGCTCTGACTCATTTCTGCTTCACAATAAGTGTTTCTACTGGTCACAGTTCTAACCATGAATAAGCAGATTGGGTCAGAACTCATACCTGACAAGGAGAGAAAAATCCATCAGATTATGGGCCCAGCAAATGCTATAGACCTAAATAAAAAGATTTTGAATCCAAGTTATACTTATCCAAGGAAATACAGAGCCAATACTAGCTTGATGCAAGCTGAAAAAATTCAGGCAACCTGCTTTGACCACAAATAGTGAATAGAGAAAAAGAAAGCAATTGACTCAGATAGCATGATATCCATCCGCAGAACTGCTATCACTAAGTTAAATGCAAGTAATGATCAGATATGGAAGTTTGAGATGGAAAGAAGGGCATAAGATGGGAATAAGGATAAATTATTGGATGTGATATGCCAGGATAGACCCACTGAAAGTACAGAACTTTTGTATGAGAAGGATATTGAAACAAAAAATATTATTTGACTTTTTGTTAAAGATAATACATTAATACACATCAGTGGTAGTGCCACAATGAAACAGATGTAGGAACGTTTGAAAAGATTACTTGAAGGTTCTAATTTAAATAGAAAACTGTTTCTGATTTACAAATTATATCATTTAAAGCTGAAAGAATCCCAAGAAATGATAGAGAATCATGTTATAAATCACAGAGAAATTGAAAAAAGATTTGAAAGATAGTCATGTGATTGTAATATTATTGTATAGCTTGCTAGATACATATGATGCACTCATAAACATTAGGGGTGTGCATTCGGATTGACCGCATTAGTAAAACGCAACTCATATTTTTTTTTTACTTAAAAAATTGATTCGACATAAACGATCGGATTTCCCACATATCGAACATAGATATGTTCGATATGTGGGAAATCGCGATTGTTGAGCCAAAATAAAAATATAAACCCCCTCACCCTCCTTAATCCCCCCCCCCCCCGACTTACCACAACTCCCTGGTGATGGAGCGAGGAGTGAGGACGCCATTTCTGCAATCCTTGGCGAGAAGCATGTGACGTCGGCGGCACGTCGAGTGACGCCGGCGTCACGTGATTCCCGGCTCGTTCGCGCCGGACGGCTCGTTCGGCCCAAAAAGAACTTTTGGCCAGCTTGAGGGGGTCAGGAGGCCCCCCCAAGCTGGCCAAAAGTTCTTTTTGGGCCGAACGAGCCGTCCGGCGCGAACTTGCCGGGAATCACGTGACGTCGCGTCTGAGTGACGCGGCGCCACGTGATTCCCGGCTCGTTCGCGCCGGACGGCTCGTTCGGCCCAAAAAGAACTTTTGGCCAGCTTGGGGGGGTCAGGAGGCCCCCCCAAGCTGGCCAAAAGTTCTTTTTGGGCCGAACGAGCCGTCCGGCGCGAACGAGCCGGGAATCACGTGACGCCGCGTCACTCGACGTGCCACCGACGTCACATGCTTCTCGCCAAGGATTGCAGAAATGACGTCCTCACTCCTCGCTCGATCACCAGGGAGTTGTGGTAAGTCTGGGGGGGGATTAAGGAGGGTGAGGGGGTTTAAATTTTTTTTTTGCACATATGTACATATACCCAACTCATTGGATTTTTTTTATGTCCATATTGGCCGCAAGTGGGACCCCCTTTCGGACATAAAAAATATGAACATAAAATTTTGCTCTGCACATCCCTAATAAACATACTATAGAATGCAAATTAATACTGGATTATGTGAAAGATGGGCTCACAGTTAAGTTTGTTTGCAGAAATTAAAAACTAGAGATAGAAGCATCATAAGCACATTAAAGCAGCCCTGCATGGGGGATAGAGAGAAAGACACACTGGATTTTAAAATTTGCCTTGCTGCAAGGGGAGGTGTTGGTATATGAAAGCAGCCCAGATAAGCAAGAGTTCCTTATACAGCAGGGGGTAAAGCCTTTGGTCAGACCAGAGAAGGCAGATAGCTATATAGAGGAGTAGGGGATAACACTTAAAGAAGAACTGCTTAGCCTAGAAGCCTTATAGCAATCAGTTATCAGCTATGACAATAGAAACAACTAAGAGTGCAAACAGCCAGGGAAACACTGAATTTCTTTGGAGCTGTAGCTTTAAACTCCTCGAGGGAAGTGGCATAGGATGATTCTTCAGCAGTTAGAAATAGGTATTTTACAGTTTGTTTGAATTATAAATTTGTCTTTGATAAGGCCAGGGAGGCATATTTTAATTCTCGTCTTCAGTCCTCTTTAAACTATTCACATGATCTTACTACCATTATAAATCATAGTTTAAAGATGCCAGATGAGGGGTTGTTTTTCCTATCCCCTGAGCCACAAGCTTTTTACAGATTTTTGGATAAAGAAAGTGGTTGATTTGGATCAGGTAATCTTATAGCAATTACAAGGGTCTTCTTCTGGGGGCCCCTGTCTGGAACAAGTTCAGGAAACTGCAGTTGATACTGGATGGGATACTTTTTAATTTGTATCTGTGACAGAAACAAAATTTTAAAAAACTTTTTGACAATTAGATCCATTTTCTTTTTCAGATTTATATGCAGCTAGAGATTTGTTTCCCAGAAACTAGTTAATTTGATCCTTTCTGAAAGCTTTGTTCCTAAGGACATAAAAAGAGCAAATAGTTTAGCAAATAATGAAAAAAAGTAAATTTGCCATTAAATCAGCCATCCCTCAATAGACCAATTTCAAATGTATCAACATTAAGGAAGGTTTTAGAGGAAGCAGTGGCTAACCAATTAATAGGATCATTTATCAAATCACGTTATGGCGTTTTCGCATGCGTTAAGACATTTTTGCATGTGAAAACCAGTTTAACCCATGTGAAAGCACCATAACGCATGGTGAGATGCAAATATTTAAAAGGGGAGGGATTGGGGAGGAGTCTGGGGTTGAATTTCTGAAAAAGTATGCTGGCTTTGTGAAGTCATAACATGTGAAATTGTGTGTTATGCCCATAATGCAATTTGTAATTTTTGGGAGGGCCTGAGAGGAGAGAGGGAGAGAGAGAACTTCTGGGGGGTACCATTATAGTAAACAGCTATTTATGCTACTATAGGAGAACTACCTAATAACTTGAGGTGAGGTTTAGATAGTAGTGTAGGGGTTAAGGGCCATTTTGACATGCAGAGTGAGACGTACGAACAGAACAGTACACTCTTGTGAAGATTTGATGTCCTTCGGAGTGAGGAAACTCATACAAAGATGACATTTGTGGAATGTTCTCTCAACCTAGCTTGATGTTACCCAGGTAGAGAGTCCATCAAGCTAGGATGAGAGAATATTGTACAAATCTAATCTTTGTGTGCGTTTCCTCACTCCGAAGGACATAAAATCTTCACAAGAGTGTACTGTTCATTTCATATATCTCACTCTGCATGTAAAGGTGGCCCCTAACACCTATACTACTACCTAAACCTCATCTCGAGTTACTAGGTGGGCCTCCTATAGAGAGATATAAATAGCTAACTACTACAGAGTCCTTGTAGGTAGGTTCTCTCTCTCTTTTTCTCTCTTAGGCCTGGATTTTCTAAGGTTACAGAGAATCTGGTGGTAACGGGGGGTGGGCCTGCGAAAGCCGGCAGCAATTGCACCACTTCGGTGTTATCGCTGCCGGCTTTCGCACCCAATAGTGCCATCGTAAAAGGTGGTGCTATTGGGTACGCTATCACTTTGTGATAATTAGGAAATCACCATAAAACACACCCCTCTTTCTACCACATGCAATATTTATAGCAATTTGATAAATCTAGGCCTAAATGAGTTTTTGGTAGATAATATTTTCCATACTAACCAATGTGGTTTTAAAAAGTATTATAGCGCCAAGTCTCTTTTAGTCTTAGGTACAAATCATTTACTGAAAGAATTGGCGAGAGGCATAACTATGTTGACAGGAATTTTTTGATTTTATTTTAGATATTTCAGCTGCCTTTGATAAGGTGACTCATTTGATTTTAATTCATAGGATGATGAGTTTTAGACTAGGTGGGAGGGTGATTGATTGGTTTAGGGCTTTTCTTTCAGAAAAGGTACAGAGAATAAAATGCAGGAGCAATTATTCTACATTGTATGTGCTGAAATCTGTGCAGTGTTATTACGAACCTTGTTTCATATCAATTTGCATCCTCTTTGTTCAGTTGACTCTGGGAGCCATGACTCCTCTCTGGCTCCCTTCGGAATCCCACCTCCCTTCCCATTCCCAAAATAATTTCATGTTACATATTGAAATTCATGGTATATTTTTTTAAATTTACACTGTTGATATTCAGCTTTTGTTTCCAATCTCACAAAATTTTCATTTGGGATTGAAAAAGACTAATAGTTGCTTGCAGGATATAAATAAGTGAATGTGTGCTAATAATATAATTCTTAATCAGGGTAAAACAGAGCAATATGGTTTTCTAAGTCTCCTCAGCCTAGTACCCTTTTCTCATTATCAAATGGTGTGCCTATCCTTTTTCAAGAGTCAGCAAGAAATATGGGGTTTAATTTTGATGAGACTTTGTCTTTTAAGACCCAGATTTGCAATATTTTAAGGTCAAGGTTTTTTATCTGAGGTTGTAAAAGCATGTTAAATACATTTTATCTCGGGGAGATTTTCGTACTCTTCTGCAAGCTTTTTAATTAATGTCTTGAATTATTGCAATTCCCTCTACATAGGGCTTCCAAAGGGACACGTAAAAGCTATTCAGCAAGGTTAGTAGAGATGTGAATCAGAACCGGAATCGGTTCGGTCCCGGTTCTGATTCAAATCGTGCATTTTTTTTCATCCGGCCCGACCGTTTTTTTTTTTTATTGGCTGCGCCCGATCCGATAAACAAAAAACCCACCCCGACCCTTTAAAACTGCTCCCTTAGCCTCCACCACCCTCCCGACCCCCCCAAAAACGTTTTAAAATTACCTGGTGGTCCACCGGGGGTCCTGGGAGCGTTCTCTCGTGCTCAGGCTATCGGCTGATAAACCAAAAACCCACCCGACCCTTTAAAACTGCTCCCCTAGCCTCCACCACCCTCCCGACCCCCCCCCCAAAATGTTTTAAAATTAAAGATGGCGCCGGCCGTCCAGTGCTCCTACCATGTGACAGGGGCCGGCCAATGGCACAGTTACCCTGTCACATGGTAAGGGCAAAGGGCCATCAGCGCCATTTTTATTAGTGGCAGCCGACGGCTCGAGAGCGGGAGATCGCTCCTGGGGCCCACTGGACCACCAGGTAATTTTAAAACGTTTTTGGGGGGGTCAAGAGGGTGGTGGAGTCTAAGAGAGCGGTTTTAAAGGGCCGGGTGGGTTTTTGGTTTATCAGCCGATAGCCTGAGCACGAGAGAACGCTCCCAGGACCCCCGCTGTTTTAAAGGGTTGGGGTGGGTTTTTAGGTTGTGTCCTAATTCCGGTTAGTGTGCACTAACCCGATTAACAATTTTTTCATGATAAATCAGTGGAATTTCTATTGTATTTCACTCTTTAACGATTAATGACGATTTAAAAAATATCGGACGATATTTTAAATATCGGACGATATTTTAAATCGTCAAAAAAATGATTCACATCCCTAAAGGTTAGTTTTGTGATGTTTTGGTTAGGAGCATGTTACCCAACTGTTGAGAAAATTACATTGGTTACCTATCGAACAAAGGATTAGGTTCAAGCTTTTAATTTTAGTATTTAAGTCTAAACGTAGGATGGCCCCCTATTTGTAAATTTTATGATCATTTAGCTACTATTTGATCCACTAATAAAGATTTTTAAATATACCTTCCATAAAGCAGACCTGTTTAAATGAAACTCAATGTAGGGCCTTATCAGTAACAGGTTCAAATCTTTGGAATGCTGGGGAGAGGAGAGAGAGGGTTCGTGTGCTGGAGAGATCCTCTTTTGTTCCTGCTACCGCCGGTGAGTCTGGAGATTGCCTACTTGAACTTTTGCGGAGGAGACCCGGAGAGGGGGCGGGACCCGGAAGTGACGTCTCCGGGAGGCACCCCCGAGGGCCGATAAAATCACAGCCCTGCGGCGCGCAGCCGCCGGCGCGCAGCCGAAGCCGTGCGCCAAAGGGGCGTGCCCCTGGTAAAAGAAAAAAGGAAAAAAGAAATGGGCAGGAAACGTAAGTCAAAGAACATTACTTCATCACCAATATCTCCGTTGTCAAAAAAAGTTGGACCAATGGATTCACACATAACTAAGATGCGTGAATCCGTTGTAGAGGGATTAATAGCAGGAGCTGCAATAGTAGCAGCACCTTCTACCCCCAAGTCCCCACAGCGTCTCTTCCCGAATTCATTAACACCTGATAATCCTGGATGTAATATCCAAAATAGTAGTGTTATGGAAAATAAGGGTACAGGGAGAAATATTATCGTTCCGTGTTCAACGGTTCCTGTGTTTGATACAACAGTGGAAGAATGTGTGCCAGAACCTGAAAATGTTACTATGTTGGACTTGTGGAGATTAATGATGAATATGGACAAGAAGTTTTCAGGGACGGTATCTAAAGTCCATACTTTTTCAGAGGAAACCAGGGAAAAGCTGTTGGATTTAGATAAAAGAACTGAAAAAATAGAGTTATCAATGGCAAATTTGGACTCTGTTGTTAAAAACATACAGGCAACTAATGTGACCTTTATAAAGGATAATTTAACATTACATTCTAGGTTGGAAATGATAGAGAACGATATGAGATCTCATAATTTGCGTTTATTAAATTTTCCTAAATCCAGATTGATGTCAGAGATAGAATAGTTTAGGAAGGAGGGAGGAGGGGCCAAGATGGCGGCGTGAGCGGTCGTGAGGTTAGCTGCTCCTGAGAAGTGTTTCTATTACCATTAAGATGCCGGCGAAGAGGAAGGGAAAGGTTCGCGTTTTTCCCCCCGAAACGCCCCTACCTTTAAACCAGAAGCGGATTACAAACTTCACTGCTGCAATGGTGGTGAAAACGGGCGACGATGTCCTCGCTGAAGCGTCAGGAGAGGGAGCTCCAGCGCTTCCTGAGGAAGTTACTCTCAGTCCCCCGGACTGCCGACCCCCACCGGCGCCCGAGGCACGGGCAGACTTCCAGCAAACAGCGACTTCTGATGACATCACTCGGTCCCCGGATGGAGGACGCCGAGAAGGAGGAGCAGCACTGCCCTCAAGAATCTCCTCAAGCCTGCTAGGAACAGCAGGGACACCGGGTATGGAAGATCCGGAGCCCTTTTTGTCTCCAATAACCCCAAGAGAGGAAGGAAAGAGGTTGCTGGAAGTCCAGATGGGGGTCAGCCCAGGATCATCGATGGAACAGGAGAGGGGTGAGTTGATTATTCCCCCCAAACCACCCACGGTGACTCTGGACCTACTTTGGGAATTAATGGCCGGCATTGGGCAGTTTGTGAAAGAAGCAGACTGTAGATATAGAAAAGTGGAAGCTGAAATGCAATCCCTGACTCTTAAAGTGGAGGGTCATCATAAAGAAGTAGGAAAAAAGCTCACAGAGATCGAGAAAACAACTGCTCAAGTTCAAACTGTGAATGTTAAGCTGATTAAAGATATTGGGAATCAGTCCAAGAGACTGGAATCATTGGAAAATTACACCAGACATTTGAACTTGAGATTTTTAAATTTCCCGCGTGCTTTGGGGGAGGATGTCCAAAGCACTTTAAAAAAGTTTTTTCTTGAAAATTTAAAACTTGAAGAATGTAAATTGCCTTTAGTTAATAAAGCTTATTTCCTTACTAAGATAGAAGGGAGAATCTTAGGAAACCAATTGGGCTTGTTAGAAAATTTGACGCAATTTATAGAAAGTTCTGCTATTGAAATTATAGGCAGAGGTACTTTACTGGTATCCTTTGTAACAGAAAGGGATATCAGTATTGTAATGCGAGCATACTTTCAAAACATTGCAGAAAATTTCTATGGTCAATCGGTAAAGATCTTCCCTGATTTTTCTAGGCCCACCCAGTTAAGAAGGCAGGAATTTATTAAACTAAGACCACAAGTTTTGGCCTTAGGTTACACGTTTCTTTTGAAATACCCTTGCAGGTGTTTCATTAAAGGTAAAGGCGAAAACTTTATATTTACAGCTGTCGAACAACTTAAATCTTTTTTGAATGTGAGAAATGTGGCCGCCCCATAGTAGGGAATATTGACAGTCAGTAAAGTAATACACCACCTGATAAACGTTAAAGCCAATTATCCTTAAGTAAGGTATTATGATTTTCTCCCCCAAGTTTTCTTAGTCTTGGCCCCAATTACTCTTTGTTCTCTTGAGGTAACATAAATGTATAGATGATGAAAAAATTTTGAGTTGTAATGAGAAAGTTGTTACTATTATGTTTATCCGTATTTCATTTTCCTGGAAGTATGATATTATGAATACTTTTGAAAAAATTAATAAAGTGTAAATTAAAAAAAAAAAAAAAAGAATAGTTTAGGAAATATTTAGTTGAAATTCTTTCATGTGATTCTCAAGCTATACCCAATATCTCAAAAATGTATTACTTGCCTACTAGGAAAATTACACAGGCTGCTGAAGGAGGGGTAGATACACTTGAGAGCCCAGGTGTGACTACCTTCCTTGAGGATTCTTTGGATAACATTGAATCTAGAGCTAACTTGCTTGTTACCTTTTTGTTAAAAAAAGATAAAGATCTGTTCTTTAATAAGTATTTTCAAAATAAAAATCTTAACTTTTGCGGACAAGAGATACAGATCTTTCCTGATTTCTCACGGGTAACTCAAGCAAGGAGGAAGCAATTTTTATCATTAAAACAGGCAGTCTTGGACTTAGGTGCTATTTTCTTTTTGAAATTCCCATGTAAATGCCAGATTACATATCAATCAAACAAGTTTGTTTTTTTTGATCCTTTACAGCTACAGCGTTTTATTGGGGATAAACTACAGATTTCTTAGTAATTTAGGAATGAGACGGATAAAATAATTGACTAAGCACTTATAACCATATCTCTCCTTTCCCCTTGATGTGGGCTAGTACAGATAATATTTTGTTGAAGCACATTTGTATTAAATTTTTCTTGAACTGTATCATGATAACAAATACTTGATGTAAATGTTATAATTTGAAAAATTATAAATAAAAAAAAAAAATCTTTGGAATGCTTCGCCATTACATCTTCAAATGATTTCTGATCTGGCAGGATTTTGTAAATAGATAAAGGTTCATCTTTTTCAGAAAACATTTATATAATTGACTTTCAGGCATGTCAGCTGAATAAGGAAAATTGTTTTGTTGTGTTATCTTTTATAATGATGTATTTGTCTATTGATTTTTAATATTTTCTTAATTTATGAATGTTTTATTATGACTGCCCAACTCTGTTTTTCCACTATGGGTGGAAGAAAAATATAATAAATAAATAAGTGATATAAGAAATTGACACACTGATTCCAGAACAACAAAGCATATGACAAGAAGTAAAATTTCTTTCATAGATGTAAGGATGATTTTTCAAAACTTAAGCATGCAAAAATTAGCATATGTGCATATATCATCTACTCCAAAAGTCTGTATTTTTCAAAAGTTGAAAATGTGCGTATATTTTCACGTTAATGCATACATATATGCATGTAAAAAGGGGGACTGTCTAGGGACTTTCTGGGGTGGAGTCAACCCTTCCGCACATAAGTTGCTTTTTACAAGACAGGGCATACATTCTCCAACTTACTCATATATTTTTTACATCTGCTAATTATCTGACTAATGGGGTCACCTAGGGGGTTCTCGTCACCTAGCTGGATGTTACCCAGGTAGAGAGTCCATCAAGCTAGGTTGAGAGAACATTGCCCAAATCTCATCTTGGAGTGAGTTTCCTCACTCCGAAGGCCATCAAATCTTCACAAGAGACCACTGTTCTGTTCATAGGTGTCATGTAGAATGTCAACGTGGCCCCTAACCCCCTACACTCTTACCTAAACCCCACCTCGAGTTACTAAGTGGGCCTACCATAAGGATACAAATACCTGCCTATGGGCCATGACATTATGGCAGGTCTCTCTCTCTCTCTCTCTCTCTCTCTCTCTCTCTCTCTCTCTCTCTCTCTCTCTCTCTCTCTCTCTCTCTCTCTCTCTCTCTCCCCCCAGCCCTTTCAGACCTGCCGTTAGGTATCGGCAAGAAGCAGCAGGCCGGACTGAGGATGAGGGCAGATTTATTTATTTAACAGTTTTATATACCGACCTTCATAGTAAATAACCATATCGGATCGGTTTACAATTAACAAGAATAAAAACTGGGGTAACTATTCAAGTAAACGAAAGATAAACAGTAGGTAGGAATGAGTCAAAAAGTTACAATCAACAGGGAAGAGAACTTGGAAGCTTGCAACAAGCTGGAAAGAAGATAAGGCAGGAAATAAATATGAGGCCTTGTGACACAGAAGAATCGAGACATGGACGAGAAGACTCTGGATGTGCACCAGGAACTTGGAAGACTCTAGACGAGATGAGGAACTTGGAAGAGTCTTGGATGAGATGAGAAGCTGGGAAGGTTCGGACATTGGCACTGTCTCTCAGGGCGCCCTACACAGCCCACCAACACGGGCGGACCCAATGGGCTGGTTGCGGACCACCCTGTCCCACTGCACACCCTACGCAACCTGAAGAGGCTGGTTATGGACCACGCGGAGAGCGGGACAAGCGCAGGAAGGAAATCCAGCTGAGATGAAACTCCAATGATGAGGCCAGGTATCATCTGGAGAACCACAGGAGATGGATGGTCAAAAGGATTCGGAAACACAGGAAGAGAATCCAGCTGAGATGAAACTCCAATGATGAAGCAAGGTGTCATCTGGAGAACCACAGGAGCTGGAAGGTCAGGATGACTCGAAATGAGCAAAGGAGGGAGGAACCTCGGAAACATCAGGAAGTGGAACATCAGGAAGCCTGGAACATCAGGAGGTGAAACATCAGGAAGCCTGGACTAGGAATCTCAGGACATGAAGATCTGGAACGTCAGGAAGCCACGAACACAGGAAGCAGATGAGATATGGATCTCCAATGAAGAACGAAGGCCTGACAGAGTGCTGGAAGATGAGACTTCCAGGAGCAAGTAACTCCAATGCAAGGCAAAGCTGAAGTGGAGAAGAAGCCCTTAAATAGGGCTGACACAGGAAAGAGTCCTTAGGTGGGGCCCAAGGCATATCCGACCATTGGCCCTTTAAATCTGGTAAGGAGGCGTGGCCACACGCCTAAAGCAAGAAACAGGAAGCTGTGCAGGACCATGGTCAGCGGCTCTGCACAGACACCGACGATGAAGAAGCAGGGCTGGGCCGAGGAGCAGGCCCCGACATAGGCAGTGGCTCCTGCCTCTGCAGGAAGGATCAAAGGCGGCTCCAGCCGCCAGGAAAGACTGGGGACTGCAGCCTCCGGCTGCAAATATGAAACAGACGTCAGTGGTAGCCTCAGCCAAGTAGAGACACAGTTGAAGGCCCGCCATGCAGGGGAGGCACTCCGAAGTCCGCGGCTCCTGCCGCAGTGAAGAGGACAAGCTGACTGCAGCTCCTGCCGTGAAGAACATCCTTGGCTCCGTGTCACGCTGGAGAAGGCAGCACAGGAGGTGAGAGGCCTGCTCGCGGGGAGTAGCTCCACGGGCAGGAATCATAACAGTGCTCAGCTGAATGCACTGTTTAATCCGGGTTGGATGCGTGTTTTGGACATGCGTCCACAACCCATTATGCAATAAGGGGTTTAGCACATCCATAACGCGCGTCCAAACCCCCTTGAAACAAATGGCGCTCATCACATGCATGCTTATGGGGCTATTATTCATTTGCCCCAGATACTGTAAAAAAAAAAAAAAAAAAAAGTGTGCCCGATCCACACATTTTATGCTTGGAAATTAACACCTGCTCTTGGACAGGCATTAATTTCTGAGCAGCCCGAAAAAGTGCACAGAAAAGCAGAAAATACAGCTTTTCTGTACATCCTCCAACTTAATATTGTAGTGATATTAAGTCAGAGCAATCAAAGGTTAAAAAAAAATAAGTGTGCCAGCAGGTCAGGTTAGGAAAACGGATGCTCAATTTTACGAGTGTCCATGGGCCAAGGAGGTGCTCAATTTTACGAGTGTCCTGGGCCAAGGAGGTGCTATGGGCGCGCAATTGTCCCTAGTGCCTCCTTTTAATGTGACCCCTCATTTGAATGCTGTATCGTGCACCCAGGAGAGGGGGCTGTGCGTGCAGTGAAAGAGCGGGCACCAAAAACAGATACACTTTTTTTAGCTCATCCTTACTGTATCGGCCAGTAAGTGTTTTTTCCTGGAGGGGTGAAGCTCTGCACACACCCCCAGTTCTGACCCTGAATAAGCAGATCATGTTAGAACTGGTGCCAGACAAGAAGAGAAAAATCCATCTCACTGCAGCATAAGCTTTATCCTTCTATATGTTTGCAATCTGATGGCAAGAAAATAAATCACAGTGTAAACCACCTCAGTTTTTTCCCACTGATGAAACAATCATCTAGCATCTGATTCACTAATGGGTGAATTTTAAAAGATACGCTTGCCAAAAAATGCAGATGCAAGCACATCTAGAACATAAGCATGCCTGACTTATTTTGCACATGTGCGCACATGTATTGGTGCGTGAAGAAATTGGCAAACTTACAAAACTTCAGATTTTATAACTAGCACAAGCAGCACGTGCATGGCTGTTTCCTGCACCCATTTATTGCTGCTATTTATCAGGGTGAAGGGTCTGGGTAAACTGGGGGGAATGCAGGCTGAAAAACCAGGGGGATGTTGATGACCTAGGGATGGACTGGGCAAACTAGTGGACTCCTTTGTAAAAATGATTATTAATTTCATGTGCATGATATAAAATGTCCTCACTTGCAAGTGAAAAAGCCATTTCATAAGGAAAATGCATGATTAGCAGATACTCATGCAAGTACTGAAAAGTCGGAGCCCACATTTGTGCACTGGGGTATGGTTTATAAAATGTGCGCAGACTTGTGTGGATGATACATAATATTAGCAAATGGGCTCTTGCAGCCACGTATGCATGCATATGGGTGCCTGTGCTCTTGTTTTAAAATTATCTTTCCAGACTTTTTCTTTTATTCTGTGCCTCTAGGAAAAAAGTTCAGTAAATCAGGCCCCTAAGATGCTAGGCTTCTGATGAGGAAACCCTCAAATTTGAAGAAAGTTTTGTTTTCTAAGTTAAGGAACTGTTGGTAAATAAGGCTTCCAAGTTTGCTCTTGCTTTTCAGCAACTATAAATTTGAATACACAAAGCCTAAGGTGGGGGATATTTTTCGCTTTGTTGTTGCACATCTTCTTGAATGGCACTGGGAGGTTTGCTCTTGCATTTAGAGGGTAATTTTCAGATAGCCACCAACTTTGAAAGTGGACCTATGCACATAGGTCCGCTTTGAAAATCTGCAGGCATCCCCAGAACATGCACCAACGTATGTGCAAGGTTACATCTGTTCCTGAGCAAGTGTGACCTTTTGTGTGGATTTTACGTGCATTATTTTGAAAATGAAAAGTGTGCCCATAAATCCTTTCCCCGCTGCAGCTCTGCAGCCCTCTCCCCCGCCCCCACAGAATGCCTCTTAGGAGAGTTTCCAAAAGTGCGTGCAAAGTCCAGTTACTCATGTACTTTTACACACACTGGTCCTCAATTGCTTTTCAAAAGGTGACTTATGTATATACCTTAAGGTTTAAGTGCACAAATCCTTTTGAAAATCAACCCTTCAATGAACTGAAACACGAGAAAAGAAAAAACAAGAATATATTTTTTTGCGCTGAAAGCCCTTATCAAATAGTTGCAAAGTCCGCAGGCAATTTTACTGTGCACTAATTCTCAAATACAAGTAGAAGGGAATATAAGGATGAATTCGGTAAGCGGCAACGTACTTATCATTCTGAGCATATTAATGGAGCTATTAATTAGCCATGGGAGTTATTTAGTGTAGCTAAATATTTGGTAAAGAAGCCAGTGGAGGTAGATGGTGAGGCTTTGGCAAGTTTTTTTGAACAAAAAGTAATAAATTTGCAAAACGGGTTGTTGCAGTCTGATTTTTCAAATACTATGGAGTTAATGGTAAGGAGAAATGAAAGTGGGTGGGTTGAGTTTAGATATACGGGAGAAGGTGATGTGTCAGAGGTGGTTGCTCAGTTGAGAACTTTAACTTCCCCTTTCACTGACCTGCCATTTTGGGTTATCAAGAATATGTCGAGTGAGATGAATGCTATTATTAAGCTAATTGTGAATAAATCTTTAGGAGTGGGAAGTGGCCTGGCTGTACTAAAGAGAGGAGAAGTGTGCTCCATATTAAAAGATGTTCAATTGCTTGCTTCAGAGCTGATGAATTATCATGCAATATCAAATCTACTAACTCAAGGTAAAATGGCCACTCATTTGGATGAGGATAATATATTGGACCAATATCACCTGGGTTTTAGGAAGAGCTGTGGGAAAGAGATTTTATTAGTTTTACTTGTTGATCATTTGTTAAGTAGTGCTATGAATTTAAAAAAAATAAAGAAAGCAAGAGCCATGGACCTATGTTGGCTCTTCCCCTAAAAAATACCATACATGGCCCTGTCAGACTGTGGTCCCTCCTCCCCCAATCCCCTCTTAAATTTAAAAAAGTTATATTCAGCAATCATGGAGCATATGGGGTGGCATTCTACATAACTAAACTAGAGCAAACGTCAGACAGTTTGACAGTCTAGTAATCCCAGCAGCTTATTCTTGCTTAAAATGATTTTGGTGCTTGCTTTGAAGACCTCAGTTATTAAATAAACTAAACTAAAAGGAATGTCAATCTATAAAGGGTTTCCTTTATTTAAAAACATCCTCTGTGATCATTTCCAAATTCAGTGGAAAAGAAGGATCTTGGAGCATGATTTGGTTTCCAGATAGTATTACTCTTCCGTGTTTAACATGGACATACAGAGTCTGCATTTCCTTTAGAACTGAAGATAAGACAGATGTAAAAGGTAAATAATCTCTTTATTGTGCTCCCAAGCTGTCAAAGAATTGTTTGTTCAGTGACTGATTCAGCTCCAGTATTTCATTCTATCTCCTGTAGTCAATAGGAGACAGACACTGTGATTATCAATCTTTTCAGTATCCGTAACATAAGGATTTGTATGATGATTTGTGTAATTTATTAAAACATGAAATCATGGTTAAGCAGACACGTCAGCAATAAATACAGTTTGTCTCCATATACCCTAAAAATAACCATGTTGCTATATACTGTTTGATGTGTTTTCTCTAAAAGGAGCTATGAACTTGATTTTTAAAATGTTTACTCTTAGAAACAAAGTGGATTGAAAATATTAAGAAATAAAGCTCTGCATCTTTGAAATTGATCACTGATGTTGTTGTGTTTGGCTCGCGGGCTGCTCCTACAAGCTGCCGCTTTTACCTCTGCAATTTTGCTGGCTGCTTGTTCCCTCAGTGCGGCAGGACGTCACTGACACTCCCCCCGGCAAGAGGTCGCTGAGCACCAAGCAGCAGGACACTGCTGACTTCTGCCCCCACTGCTTCCCAACGTTGTGTTATTTAAAGGGACCATGACGGGAAAGTCACTGTGGCCCCTTCTGATGACATCACCTTATTGCCCTATATAAGGGCAGCTCTCCTGATGCTCTCTGCTTCAGCAACAGATCCACCTATGTTGCAGTGAATGTTGATTTCAGTCCTCATCTGATCAGCCTGTTCCAGCCTTCATCTGCCCACCCTGTCCCAGTCTCCATCTGCTCAGCCTGTTACAGTATTCATCTTTCTGGCCTGTTCCATCCTTGCCTACCCAGCCTGCCTCCATCCTACCCTTCCCTCTTCCTCTTCCTTAGATGGATTTTTGGCCTTGACCCTTGCCTGGACTCTTGATTCACCTGAATGCTACCTGCCCATGATATTAGCCTGCCCTCGGACCATGGTCTTAGTCTTCACAGAGACCTTTGCCTAAGTCCTGTCAGCCCCGGTACCCAAAGGCTCAACCCGAGGGGAATATGGGCTGATAAAGTTGAAGCTCCTGACTGGTCTCTGCTTCACCTGGGTCTGCCTGCTGGTGGTGAGGATCTGCAGGGCTCCTCCCTGCAGGTAGAGTCAATCTCACCCTAGCCCAAGGGACACAGACACAACAACAGTGTGTGTTAATTTGTGATTACAGTAAGAACGTACTTTGGACAATAATACATGTGGATACTCTCCATGTTACCTCTAGATAGTTAATCAAAGCACTGGGGTTAGATAGGTAGGAGAGGTGCATACCATTTAAAACATCACTTCCTCTGTAGTTTGCTGGTCTGGTGTACTCCTGTGTGCATAAGGGAGGAGGAGTAGAGAGAATAGTGTGGCATTTTTGTTTGGAGTTGGAAGAGCAACGAGTTGTTTTCCCCTGTCCTTAGTTTTGGCTTCATTGCCTAACAAGGCACCTTTAGGGATCATCTAAAAAATTGTATAAGTCACCCCTAGTGTTAACCAAAGGCAAGTTCATGGAATCAAAGCATCCCACATCAGATAGAAACAGGTGGCTGTTTGAAGCTCATACCATATCTTCCTGTGTAGGCTCATGCATAAGCATTGCTATGGGGTAAGAAGGAGTGGTAATTGTCTCCCCCATAAAGGAGCCTTCCCAACCATTTGCTACCCCAGTTTCAGGCATAACTCAAACTGTTGCTAATTCAATGTGGTGCAGCAACATGCCAATACTCCACCTCTTCCTTAGGCAAGATAGCAGCAGCAGCAGCAATATTAGAGTGAAGATCATCTCCTGCTGTTGTGGATGAGTGTCACAATAGGAGCAGTGAGATCTTGCAGCTCCTACTATGACACTGGCCCTGTCATGGTACGAGCAGAAGATGCTGTTCATTGAAATGATACTCTGCCACAGGTAAGGAAATCCAGAGTGCAAGTAGCTGTGTCCAGGTCAGCCCCAGCACTTAGACCTGGGAAGAAGGTTTATAAGAGGAAGAGGCTGGGAGGGAAAAGGTAAAAAGTTGGAGAAAAGGAGAGAGGGGGGGAAAGAGCTTCTAGAGCTGGGTGGCCAACTCTGATCCTTAAGAGCAACATACAGGACCAGTTTAAAGGATATCCACAATGAATATGCATGATAGATATTTGTATACAATGAAGGCAGTGCACGCAAATCTATCTCATTCATATTCATTGTGGATATCCTGAAAACCAGGCTTGATTATAGCTAGTTGGCCACCTCTGTTCCAGAGGAAGGGAGGGAGTGAGAAGGCGGAGAATAGCCTTTAGACATAGTTCCACACAGTAGACATAAATAAATTGAGTGCCATTGGTAGGGAACCTACTGTGACTGACTGGGTTAGAAAGCGGCTGAAAGAGATGTGACAAAGGGTAGTGGTAAATGGAGTTTATTCAGAGGAGGGGGGCATTAATTTGGGATGCCTCAAGGTTCAGTGCTGGGATTGGTTCTTTTCAACATTTTTCTGAGAATAATGGAAGGATTGTCAGGAAAGATATGTCTTTTTTACTGATAATCTACAACAGGGTAGACAGCCAGGAAAGTATGGAAAACATGAGGAGGGATTTAGTGAATTCAAGGAATGGTCTAGAGACGAACTGCTAAGATTTAATGCTAAAAAATGCAGAATAATGCATTTAGAATACAAAAACCCAAGGGAGGGGGTACAATATTGGAGGTGAAATTCTTCTAAGCACAAAAGAACAGCAGAATCTAGAGGTGGTTTTATCTGATGATTTTAAGGTGGCCAATTATGTGGATAAATCAACAGCAAAAGCCAGAAAGATGCTCAGCTACACAGGAAGAGGATTAATCAGGAGAAAAAATAAGTGATATTACCCCCGTATAGGTCCCTGCGAGACCTCATTTGGAATATTGTGTACAATTCTAGAGATTGCACCTTCCAAAGGATATAAACTGATTGGAGTCAGTCCAGAAGGTGGATACTAAAATGATCAATGGTCTTCATTTTAAACATGTATACCCTAGAGGAAAGGAAAGAGAGGAGGGACATGATAAAGACATCTAGATATCCCAAAGGTTTCCATGCATAGAAGGCTAGCCTCCTTCAAAGGAAAGAAGGCTCTAGAATGAGGCTTCATGGAATGAGGGTGAAAGGGGGTAGATTCAGGATTAATCTTAAGAAATAATTCTTTACAGTGGAGGTGGTAGAGACCCAAATGCAGAGGTTTAACCTCTTTTTCTTAATGCCTAAAACTTAACTTCTGATCAGCGGCTGAGTGCAGTTCCTATGTCCAATGTTAGGCTCCGGGCCAGAACCTCGAGTTCATGGTACAGGGGTCCTATACTTGGGATTTACATTATATGGAAAAAGCCTGATTTGTGCACAAATCATGTTTTCTGCATATAAATCCTGTTTTATATGCAGAATCCACTGCTTATCTGGTTCCAAAACAAAACTAACAATCTAGTTTTCTTCTTAATTTCCTGCTGAATATTTTCTACATAACCTTGCAGATCTAATGTGGATGCTACATGAATTGCCTCTAAGGAATGCTGATTTACTACATGCACAGGAAAATAATATGCCTTAGTTACTGGAGGAACCAATCTTTGGGGTACATTTAACAAATCTACATAAAATTTTCTCAACATCTAAGTAGGTGATATTAAGGAAAGAACACTTGGGGAAATTAAGACAACAAAGATTAAATCTTCTAGAATAATTGTATAGGTTTTCCAATTTACGATGAATCACCTGATTATCTTTGATCATAGCTAAAACAGAGTTATATAGATTCTTAATAGAATTTTCAACTTGTCCCAGTTTTCTTTCCTGTTTCTTAAATTGCTAACTGTGCTCGCTAGTTATAATAGACAAGACATTTACTGAAGAGAATTGTGCTAACTCGAGCAGAGGCAGCTTGGGTACTATCAGAGAAAAAAGGAGGCAGACTTTGGCTGTTCCTTACGTTCTGTTTGTTTACAGTGAAATTGAGAAAAGTGCACAACAAAACAAATGAGTCAGACAGTTCACCTTGGAATTCAGGTTTCCCACAAGTAACACAGAGCAGCAAAATAAACAATGTAGGCAGATCACCTTGACGTCAGGCAAGTCCCAATCTTAAACAAAGCAGGACTTAACTTAATGTCACTCTCAAACCTTAAACATAGCAAGTCTTTTCATACGGTGGGTTTCTGTCTGTTCTTCAGGTGCCCAATTAACCCTTCTAGGACCTGAGGTCATAGTCTGGTGAAGGGCTCCTCCCATCACCTAGGATTCCCTATGGGTCTCAACTTTAACAGGCAAGACAGCTATGCCCGGTCTTTTAAGGTAGTCTGCGGGAGTTTTCTGTACACTCCCCCACATACCCTGCCCCTCAGCTCAGCCTTGCTGGGATGAGTATCTGCCTGTACATGGGACACCCCTCTTGATAGTAAATCCACATTGGCATTCTCCCTTCTTGGATCTAATAGTTGAAGGGCTGTAGGGCCAGGAACCATCTCATTAATCTCATGTTGGACTCTTTGTTCTTATTCATCCAAAGGAGTGGTTTGTGGTCCATTATGAGTGTGAACTGCTGCCCCAGCAGGTAATAGCACAAAGCCTGTAAAGCTCACTTGACTGCCAAGGCCTCCTTCTTGACTATTGAGTAACACCTCTCTTCTGGCATCAGCTTCCAGCTAATGTATGCCACAGGATGTTCTTGGCCTTCCTTCTCCTGGACAAAGATGACTCCCAAGCCAACGTCTGAGGCATTGGTCTGCATTGTGAAGGGTTTGGTGAAATCTGGACTTATCAGATTCTGGTCTCCGCATCTCAAAAAAGATATAGTTGCGATGGAGAAGTATAGAGAAAGGCGACCAAAATGATAAGGGGAATGGAACAGCTCCCCTATGAGGAAAGATGAAAGAGGTTAGGACTTTTCAGCTTGGAGAAGAGATGGCTAGGGAGGGATATGATAGAGGTGTTTAATATCATGAAAGCTCTAGAACGGGTAGATGTGAATCGGTTATTTACTCTTTCAGATAATAGAAAGACTAGGGGGCACGCCATGAAGTTAGCATGTGGCACATTTAAAACTAATCAGAGAAAGTTCTTTTTCACTCAACACACAATTAAACTCTGGAATTTGTTGCCAGAGGATGTGGTTAGTGCAGTTAGTATAGCTGTGTTTAAAAAAGGATTGGATAAGTTCTTGGAGGAGAAGTCCATTACCTGCTATTAATTAAGTTGACTTAGAAAATAGCCACTGCACTTACTAGCAACAGTAACATGGAATAGACTTAGTTTTT
This sequence comes from Rhinatrema bivittatum, assembly GCF_901001135.1. Lineage (NCBI taxonomy): Eukaryota > Metazoa > Chordata > Amphibia > Gymnophiona > Rhinatrematidae > Rhinatrema > Rhinatrema bivittatum. The sequence goes on along the minus strand of NC_042615.1, from coordinate 659,951,367 downwards.
GGGTACTTGCCAGATTCTTATGGCCTGGATTGGCTACTGTTGGAAACAGGATGCTGGGCTTGATGGACCCTTGGTCTGACCCAGTATGGCATATTCTTTTGTTCTTAGTTCAGAGCATATTGTCAGGGCTCTGAAGGCCTTCTCTGCTTCCTCTGACCAATGGACCTTCTCTGGTGCTTTCTTAGCCTTGTTAGGGGCTCTGCCTTCTCTGAGTAGATAGGAATAAACATTCTGAGGTATCCCATGAGGCCTTGGAACACATTAGTCTTTGCTTGTGGGACTGGCATGCGAGTGATCACTTCAATCTTCCTGGTCTATGGATAGACCTTGCCCTTCCCCAGAGTATATAGCCAAGATATTAGATCTCTTGCCTTCCCAGTAAATACCTCTTATGGTTAGCTGTTAGCTCTGATTTCTTCAGGCTAGTTAGCACAGCCTGGAGTTGGCTAAGATGTGTCTTCTAAATGGGGCTGTAGACCAAAATGTCATCCAATTAGGCACCCTTGATGTGGGCAGAGTAGTTGGTTCACCAATCATTGAAACATTGCGGGGGTGAATTAAAAAGGTAAAATGGGGTACATTGAACTGGAAAAGTCAATCAGGTGTCAAGAACTCAGTCTTTTCTTTTGCCAAGGGCATGAAAGGCATCTGACAATATCCTTTGGTAAGATAGAGAGTAGAGATGAACTGGACTGATCCCAGACACTCATAAGAACATAAGATATGCCATACTGGCTCAGACCAAGGGCCCATCAAGCCCAATATCCTGTTTCCAACAGTGGCCAATCCAAGGCACAAGTACCTGGCAAGTACCCCAACATTAAATAAATCTCAAGTTACTATTACCTATTAATTAATAGCAGTTTATGGATTTTTCCTCTAGGAACTTATCCAAACCTTTTTTAAACCCAGGTACATTAACTGCCATAACCTTATCCTCTGGCAATGAATTCCAGAGCTTAACTATGCACTGAGTGTAAAAGAATTTTCTTCTATTTGTTTTAAATGAGCTACTTGCTAACTTATAGATCCTTAGCTGTGTGTGTGTGTGTGTGTGAGGGGGGGGGGGGGGATGATTCTTAAGGCCCTGAGTGCTGAGGGTGACATTGTGTCTTTGTCCCAATGTGTGTTGGGTATGTTAAACAACTGGAGTCACTGTGCTAGTGTCTAAATTTAATTATTTACTGATGACAAGGTACGAAAATTGCACAAATCTTGATCCACAGTGGCACCATGTATTGGTTTATTACAATGTCCACCTCAATATGTGCAGGAATGTCTAAGACTAGCCAGGGAAAATTTTACCTTACAGGGCTGGGAAAAAATAGGGTTCCAGGGTGGGCAGGGCATTCTTTTGATGGGCAGAACCACCCCTTCCATCTGGCAAGGCCTTAGGAAACTAAGTTAATGTATCTGCACAGAGAGATAAAGTGTGCTCTCTCTCTCCCCAGGGTCTTGTGAATCAGTGGATGTGTGCCCTTTTGGAAGTATGATTTGCCTTTACTCACTATTAGATCAGTGCTCCCCAACCCTGTCCTGGGGGCCCACCAGCCAGTCGGGTTTTCAGGATATCCACAATGAATATGCATGAGAGAAAATTTGCATACACTGCCTCCATAACATGCAAATTTAATCTCATGCATATTCATTGTGGATATCCTGAAAACCCGACTGGTTGGTAGGCCCCCAGGACAGGGTTGGGGACCACTGTATTAGATGACTCAAAATTTATTTTCTCTAATGCAATCTTTTATTCTTTGTACTTTCCTTTGCATCCCTGATGGGAGGGACCTCTTGGAGAAGGACCTTCTGCACTCCAGTCAGGTGGGAAGGGCAGTCAAAATGTCCTCCTAGATTTTGAACTCATTGATTTACAAAACTGAAGATAATACTGGGGTGACTCTTTACAGTGGGTTATCACCACTTCTGGGGCATGTTTTCCCTAAGCTGTACAGCCCCAGAGCTAAGGTTCCCCAATCTCCAGGCCCAGGTGGTTGTACAGGTTCCAGTAAAGCCCCTACCACTTAAAAAGTTAAATTCCAAAAAAATTACCCAAGCGAAAATTACAAACTAGACATATTATGCACTGGAAAGGAAACCCCCTCCCGACCCTGCTCAGGACCACCAAGCAGGGCTTGCTTGGCTCCTCTGACTGGGCCTGTAAGTTAACAAAACCCTAAGCTCCTATCTGTCCCCTGTACTTTGTACTAACAAAAAGGACTGCCTCTCCAGCAGCAGACATAGCCCTGCTTTAAAAAGTTCACGAGGGATCTCTCTAGTGGTCCTACAAGATCCATGACAATCTCTTTCAAAAGGTGTCTCAATTATAAGCATTGTTATGAAAGTTGCCGCTCGTATTCCAGTAGCTTTGTGAGCTGGCAGGTAGAGCAGGACTGGTAATACAACTAGACCTGATTATGAAGGCCCGGCCAATAGAATTGTGCTTGTATGTACTCCCAGGTTCTTTTACCTCCCAGGTGACCCCATAGAAAGTGACAGTGTGCTAAATGCACACCGTCACCTGCTGAAGATAGGGTTTGGGAACCAGGAGTTGTTCTATCACTTTCCCTTCCACACTTCCCTTTGTGACTCTGTAAAATAAATTTACTTTTATCACAAAATAGGGGCCCACTTAAAGGATTCATCCTCCCCCTGAGCCCACCTAAAGTTCCCCAGATCATCCCCAGTTTCCCACTACAAGGGGCTAGATAAGACATTTGTTATGCCTGTTGGTCGCAGACGGCTACAACCTCTCATGCTCACCTCTTTTTTCCCCACTCCAGCCAGTCTAGGAAGAAAGGCAGTGTCTGCCAGTTCACACCGACCTCTCTCTCTGCTGGCCGCCATCTTGGACCTGGAGTTTCCTAGGCGCACACGTGCGCACAAGGGCCTTATTTGAATACATCATGGCGGGAACTTCGGGGGCATCCCCACCTGATGACGTCAACCCGCTACAGTATTTAATGGAGTCAGCCCTTGCCTTCCTCGAGTTAGCAAGGAGTTCTGTCTTGCTGTACTCTGCTCATCAAGGACTTCCTGTTCCTGCTACTGCCTTTGGCAATTGGACGTTCTGAGTACCCGCTCCTCTGGGGCTTCCCTGCATTCATGGCTATTCGCTCCTAGGAGGGCCTTCCTGCCTATCTGCTACTGATCTACTTCCTTGATCTACTTGCTCCAGGAACCACCAACTGTGAGTACTTCTACAGACATCATCCTTTCTGGTTAACACTGAGGAGCCTATGTGGCGTACCCCGATGCCTCGGGCCACTACTGCCCTTCTTCAGTGAAAGCCTATCTACATTTCTACTCTACAGTATTCCTGCTCATCATCTGCATAGGACTACGCCTGAGTCTGACATCGCTACCAACATCTATAGTACAGACTTCCTCGGCATACCCTGCTCCGCGGGCCACAACCAGATCTGTATCCTGAGGTGCCTACTCTCGCCAGAGGGGATCCCCGGCATACCCCGCTTCACGGGTAACTGCCGGATCTTCTCCAGTGAGTCTCATTCTGGGTAACTCCCATTGCCCAGGACTGTGCTTATATTCTACTGTGGACATTACTTTCCTTCCTAATTAATAAAGTTCTATTTCTAGCTATGTGCCACGCTACTGAGACTATGCCTGCTGATGGTGAAGCTCACAGGTCTCCTCCCTGTGGGAGGAGATATCGCTCATCTCAGCCCAGGGGTTCATATCTTTCCCTAAACATAACAGATTGCTAACTCCATGGATCCGGGTCAGCTCTCAGCCATTCAGGCCATTCCTGGTCTGGCTCAGCGACTGAATGAACAGCAAAGAACTTTGGATATACTGGCTAACGCCTTCCACCAGCTCAGTTCTCAACTGAACACTACATATTCGCCTGACAAGGCTATCACCTCTTCACCTACTGGATCTGTAAGACTTTCAATGCCTTTGCCTGCACTCACTCGGTTTACAGGGGATCCCATATTATGCAGAGCTTTCCTGAACCAGTGTTGTATGCACTTTTCCTTACAGCCCACCTACTTCCCAGACGTAGTGTCCAAAACTACGTACATCCTGTCTCTTTTACATGGGAAAGTCCTGGCCTGGGCTTCACCTCTCTGGGAATGTAATGATCCTATCCTCAGCAATTTGACGGGGTTCCTCACCTTATTTCATTCAGTGCTTGATGACGCTGCCTGTCAGACCATCACTGGATCTACACTGCTACACCTTCAGCAAGGTACCAAAACTTTGACTGATTTGACTGATTATGTTATTGAGTTTAAAACTTTATCATCTGAGTTGTCTATTGACTATTTTTCTAGAAGGTCTTAATTACCGCATTAAGGACAAATTAGCCATCCGTGAGCTCCCTGTGACTTTGGACTCCTTCATTGATCTTGCAGGGCGAATTGATCGTCGCCTGCGTGAGTGTTCGTGCAAAATAAAGAGTCCCAGGAAGATATCCTCGGGAGTCCCACACCCTCATCCTGCACCTACTACACAGACTACTTCCATGCCCAGTATCGAGAAGGAAGAACCCATGCAACTAGGATGTAGCCATCCGACAGCCAAGGAGAGATGTTATCGTAAAAGATTTGGCCTCTGTATGTACTGTGGACAGCCTGGCCATGCAGTACCCTCCTGCCCTATCTGACAGGGAAACTCTGCAGCCTAGGTTCTGCCAGAGGACTCTTTCTAGGTCTCACCTCTCCATATCCTCCACTAACTCTTCCAGTCTCCATCATTTCGAGTACCCTCGAATTCCATACTGTTGTTCTAGTGGATTCTTCTGCAGGGGGAAACTTCATACTTAAGCAACTCATAGAGCACCTACGAATTTCCACCGTCCGGACACCTACACCACTGCTACTATCTTCCATACATGGCGAGCCACTTCCTGGTGAGGTCACATATTCTACAAAACCCATTTGTCTCTGCACGGGGTCGCTCCACTTGGAGACCATCTCGTTCCTGATCTTGGATAAAGCTATTCACCCCATCGTACTTGGTATACTGTGGTTACAAACGCATTCACCCCAGTTTGACTAGAACACCTTGGAACTTTCCCAATGGGGAAAAGACTGTTATGGGAGATGCCTTCAAGAAGTCACCCCCATGCCATGCCTAACCACCATCACCTCACTTCCGGGTCTACCTCAACAATATTCATCCTTCCAGGATTCAAAGAAAGCAACAGATACTCTGCTGCCTCACCGGTCTTTCATCTGCACCATTAATTTAATACCCAATTCTGAACCTCCTAGAGGAAGGGTATACCCACTTTCTCTCTCTGAGACTCAGGCAATGTAGGCCTACATTCAAGAGAACTTGGCTAAGGGTTTCATTAGATCTTCTAAATCTCTAGCCTGGGCAGGATTCTTTTTCGTGGGTAAAAAGGATGGATCCCTTCACCCATGTATCGACTATTGCAGACTAAATGATATCACCATGAAGGACCGCTACCCACTGCCACTGATCTCTGAACTTTTTGACTGTCTTCAGGGGCCAAAATATTCACAAAGCTGGCCCTCAGAGGGGCATACAATTTGGTCCGCATTTGCCAGGGAGATGAGAGGAAAACTGCTTTTAATACCCACGACGGCCATTTTGAATATTTACTCATGCCCTTCGGCCTTTGCATCCCCCCAGCTGTATTTCAAAACAAGATGAATGACATTTTCAGGGACATGTTGTACAGTTGTGTGGTCGTATATCTCAATGACATACTGGTCTTCTCCCAAAAGCTGCAGGGCCATCAAATAGATGTTGCCAATGTTCTCCAAAGGCTCCGGGTTAATCACCTCTATGCCAAATTAGAGAAGTGCTTCTTCCATCAAGAATCCGTTCCATTTCTTGGCTATGTGGTATCCAGCCGAGGGTTCCAAATGGACCTGCAAAAGAGCAAAAGTATCTGGGACTGGCCCCAACTTACTGGTCTCAAGGCTTTGCGGAAATTTCTCAGATTCACAAACTATTACAGGTCCTTTATACATCATTACTCCACCTTGACCGCACCTCTTACAGCCATGATGCAGAAGGGAGCCAATCCCTCTCACTGGTCTGCTGGAGCCGTTGATGCCTTCGAGAAACTTAAAGAAGCGTTCATCCGCGAGCCATGTCTACGTCATCCCAGACAGGACCTTCCCCTAGTGAATCCATGTTGCCTTGGGTTCAGTAATCCTCCTGACTGTAGATAGTTCACTATCCTTTCCTTAAGCAGAGTCTCCATTAATTTTCCTATCACCGAGGTGAGGCTAACTGGCCTGTAGTTTCCAGCATCTTCTCTGCTACCACTATTGTGGAGCGGGACCACCAATGTTCTTCTCCAATCACTCGGCACCACTCTCGTTTCCAGGGATCTATTGAGCAGATCACACAGCAGACCCATCAGCACATCTCTGAGCTCCTTTAGCAATCTGGTATGAACTTCATCTGGCCCCATGGCCTTGTCCACTTTCAGTTTTCCTAGCTCTTCCCATACATTCTCTTCTGTAAACAAAGTTTCATCTACCCCACTCTCCACCTATGGTCTTGTCAACCAGTAAAGGTTCTTTTTCAGGATCTTCTTTAGTGAACATCAAACTGAAGTATTTGTTCAATATTTCCACCATTCCTTCATCTCTCTCCACATATTGATCATTGTCACTTTTCAATTTCATTATATCACTTTGGTCTTTTCTCCTTTCTCTGATATATCTGAAAAATGTTTTGTCACCTCTCTTTACCTCTTTGGCAATCCTTTCTTCTGCCTGACTTTTAGCTTTCTTGATTTCCTTCTTTGTCTCTCTCAGTTTTACCAGATATTCTTCCCTGTGTTCCTCATTTTGGGATCCTTTATATATTTCTGAAGATATGTAGATCCCTTTATATTTCTTGAACGCTGTTCTTTTTGCTTTTATTTTATGAGCCACATCCTTTGAGAACCAGATCGGTTTCTTATTTCTCTTACTTTTGTTTACTCTTCTAACATATAGATTTGTTGCCCTTGTAATTGCTCCTTCTAGTTTGGCCCACTGTTGTTCCATCTCTCCCATTTTCTTCCAGTCTTTTAGTTATACCTCCAGGTACATCCCCATTTCGACAAAGTCCGTAGTTTTGAAATTCAAAACCCGGGTCTTTGTGTGACTTCTCTGCATCCTATTTGTTATATGAAACCATACTGTTTGATGATAACTAGTGCTGAGGTGGTCTCCCACCTGGACATTAGAGACATTATCCCCGTTAGTGAGCACCAAGTCGAATATCATATTTTCCCTCATGGGTTCCATTACCATTTGTTTGAAGAGAGCCCCTTGCAGGGCACCCACTATCTCTTTACTTCTGGTAGATTCCACAGAAGGGATTCTCCAGTCTATGTTCAGCAGGTTAAAATCTCCAACAATCAATACTTATCCTTTCTTTTCCACCTTCTGAGTGTCTTTGACCAGATCTCTGTCTAGTTCTTCTGTTTGAGTCAGAGACCTGTAAACCACTACGGTAAAAATGGATGCACCATCATCTTTTTTTAGGATGTCCCATAATGCTACTTCTTTACCCCACATTACTTGCAGTTCAGTTGCTTGGATATTGATTTTTTCATAAAGAGCTACTCCACCACCTTTTCTGACCTCTCTGTCCTTACTTAAGAAGTTATAGCCTGGTATAGCTGTATCTCACTCATGAGAATCTGTGAGCCATGTCTCTGTGACTGCAACAATGTCCAAGTCTGCCTCCACCATTAGGGCCTGCATGTCTGGAATTTTATTGCCCAAACTGTGAACATTTGCAGTTATCGCTTTCCAATTTTTCTCTCTTGATTTGTTGCACATCCTAGTCTCATTTTCTGCTTTTTTGAGTTGATTGATTTTGTTATTTCCTCTTCCCACTTCCTGTATTGCTTGGGGGTGACATGTCAATTTAATTGGCCATCTCCTGCCACTCCCATTCTTTAGTTTAAATGTCTGATAATATATGATCTGTATTTCTCACTTAGCATCTTCCTTCCTGCTACAGACAAATATAGGCCATCCTTTCCATAAAGCCTTTTACTGCTCCATACATGACCCCCGCTTCCAAAGTATCCAAAACCACTTTCTGTACACCAGGTTTTGAGCCAGGAATTGAAATTATCCATATGGCATAGCTTCTCATTTCCCTTCCCATGAACAGGTAATACTTCTGAAAAGGCAATAGTCTTTGCAGTGTGTCTTATCATCTTTCCTAGATTTTGGAAATCTTTTTGTACTTCATGGATGCCATTTCTTTTGAGGTCATTGATCCCCAGATGCATGATAACACTGATATTAAAATTCTTACTTTCTTTTTCAATGACTTGGACTAACTGATTTTCAACCACATTCCTCTGACTGGACGAAAAGGTGCCCTGGCTACTCCTCCATCCTCCCCAGGTGATAGAGTTCATAGATGTTGCTTCTTTAAGTGATGCAGCATTCCACCATTTGTAAGATGCTCCACTTACTTGCCTTGCTTTTATCCTTGGCACTGGAATTGAGGTAGAGGGTAGACCCTGACAAAAAATGGCTGGGGTCTCAGTCAAACTCTGTACCTGTACTGCCTGCTCTTTCTTATTATCATCATCACCAGTTTCCTTGGTCCCCTCCTATTGCGGCTCCTGGCTGCGGCAGGCCACGGCCGGTCCCCCCTACCTCCTCCATTGCTGGTCCCTGCCGCTGCCTGATGCAGCATGCCCCGCTCTGGGGCAGGCTGACCACGGTCTCACACGTGGTGGTGAATGCCATTTTCCTCCGACCAGCAGGGCTCTCCCTAGGCATGCGCATGCGGGAGACTCCGCCCGTTAACGGGGCTGTGGTGGGCCTGGCCCAGCCCCGATTGATGACGTCACTTCATAGGGGTATTTAAATGCTGCAGCAGTCTCCAGATCCTTGCCTTTGCCAACAGGTTGTCTCCTCAGAGTGCTAGTTGCTGTTCCAGATGTCTCTTGTTCCTGTTCCTGCTTCTGATCCTGATCCTGGTTCCATTCCTGTTCCTGCTCCAGTCCTTGGGTTCCTGAGTCCTGTCCTGGCATTCCATTTCCTGATTTCCTGCCTGTGCCTCCGTTCCTGACTCCAGCCTCCTCCTCGTCATCCAGTTCCTGTGAGTCCTTCCTCGGCTTGATCTCCTGGATTGATCTCGGCTTGTTTTCTCGTCTCTGCCTCTCTGCTGCCTGTCTTGACCCTTGGCCTAGTGCCTCGTCCTTGCTTGTCTGCTGCCTGCCCCGGATCTTTGGATTGGACTTTCGTTCCGCACCTTCGCTGCATGCCCTGACCCAGACCTCTGGCCTTGTCTTCATCCTCAGCATCTCCGTCCTCGATGATGTACCCACACCTAAGTCCTGCTGGCCATGGCACCCAAGAGCCCAACCTGCGGGAAATGAGGGCTGGTAAAGGTGAAGCTCCTGCCGGGTTGTCCTCACCAGCTCTGCCTGCCAGCGGCGAGATCCATTGGGGGCAATTCCGCAGTGGTCGTATCATCACTCGTCTAGGTCCAAGGATCCACAGCCATAACACCTCCATTGCTTGAGGGGAGGTTAAGAAGCTGTCACCTATTCCTCCTAAATTTTCTTCAGACACTAGCTCTGCATTTTTCTTCAGGGAGTTCTGTAAAGGGCAATTCATCTTCAGAAGATTCAGAAGCACATACTCTTTTTGTGTGGCATGTGTGCCACTAAATGTGCACTGGTCCTGTATTTTTTGGGGCTACAAATTTAAATAGATTTATTCTGTACAGGGTTTGCAAGTTTAAAAGTAATGATATACTTATCAATTGGGAAGGTTGTGATCTGGGCAAGCCTGGGCAAAGGATGTTGGTGGAAGGGCACATTGTGGTAGCCCTTCCTCTAAGGGGATGTTCAGAGACTGATTTTTAATAAAGGTTAAAAGTTTATCCTATTTCTTGAACTAAGTAATTTCCAGATAGTTCTCTAGGACAGCTTCAGGGGAGGTGTGTGCTGTGTGAGAGTGGCAAGTATGAATTTGGACAAATGGTTGAAGTTTTGAGTCTGGTAACAATCTGTATATGTGGCCTGTGAAAGGGGCCAATCACTGAAGAAGGAAATCAAGGTGTGTGAGTGTCTGGAGGGTCCAAGCCACAAGAGAGAAAGGAGAACAATTGGTGCTTTACCCAGAATCACTTCTGGAAGTGTGCAAGTGGATTAAAAGTATGAAAGATCATCTCACACTACCACTGCTCTCCTGGATGTAGAGAAGTGCTGCAGAAGTCAGGGATTACTGAGAGAGAGGGAGAGAAGAGGTTTTGAACTTAACATAGTAATATAGTAATGACAGGAGAAAAGGACCAAACAGTCCATCCAACCTGCCCAGCAAACTTCTTATGGTAGTATTTCCTGTGCCATGTAGGTTATCTCCATGTTTCTCTTAAGGGCAATCCATGCAGTAACTCCCAAGCCTTATGATGAGGGTAGTAATATTTACAATAAAAACCAAGCAACTTTCAAACACATACAAAATTACTGCTAGCATATTTTTACTGGGAGAGGAGCCTTGAAAATTCAGACAATGTTGCCTGACATGCTTTGCTTTTGGACTTGGTCATAGAAGCAGTCCTGTGCTTTTTCCTTTATGTCTGCATATCCGTACCCTTGATCATAAAATTCAGGGCCCATGTTGGTTGTTATCTGAATCCAATTTGCCTTCCTCCCACCCCACTGTTGAAGTGATGTTACAGTTGCGTCAAAAGTACCAAGGCTTAATGATTAAGGGTAGTGATCCCCATCCCTTCTGTTAAGGGTAGTAACTGCCACTCCATGTAGGTTACCCCCATGCTTATCAATATGCCAAACCATAAAATTCAGGGACCTCATTGGTTGATGTCTAAATCAAATTCCCCTTTCCTCTCTCCCCCACTGACAACAAAGCAGAGAATAATTTGGCAGTTGCTTAAAAAACATCAGGGCTTATTGGTTAAGGGGCGGATTTTCAGAGCCCTGCTCGCGTAAATCCGCCCAAAACCGGGCGGATTTACGCGAGCAGGGCCCTGCGCGCTGGTAAGCCTATTTTACATAGGCCTACCGGCGCGCGCAGAGCCCCGGGACTCGCGTAAGTCCCGGGGTTTTCGGAGGGGGCGTGTCGGGGGGCGGGCCCGAACCGCGCGGCGTTTTTGGGGCGTGTCGGGAGCGTTCCGGGGGCGGGCCCGGGGGCGTGGCTACAGCCCGGGGCGGCCCGGGGGCGTGGCCGCGCCCTCCGGACCCGCCCCCAGGTCACGTCCCGGCGCGCAGGAGGCCCGCTGACACGCGGGGATTTACGCCTCCCTCTGGGAGGCGTAAATCCCCCGACAAAGGTAAGGGGGGGGTTTAGACAGGGCCGGGCGGGTGGGTTAGGTAGGGGAAGGGAGGGGAAGGTGAGGGGAGGGCAAAGGAAAGTTCCCTCCGAGGCTGCTCCGATTTCGGAGCGGCCTTGGAGGGAACGGGGGTAGGCTGCGCGGCTCGGCGCGCGCCGGCTATACAAAATCCATAGCCTTGCGCGCGCCAATCCAGGTTTTTAGCAGATACGCGCGGCTCCGCGCGTATCTACTAAAATCCAGCGTACTTTTGTTTGCGCCTGGAGCGCAAACAAAAGTAGGCTATTCGCGCTCCTTTTAAAATCCGCCCCTAAGTGTAGTAATCCCCATGCTTCTGTTAAGGACAGTAATTGCCGCACTGAGCTGGTTACCCACTGTACCCTTTTCTTCATTTCCATCCTATAGCCTTTAGAGATCCACAGTGTTTATCTCATGCCCCTTTGAATTCTTTGACTATTTTCATCTTCACCACATCCTCCAGAAGAGCATTCCAGGCATCTACCACTCTGTCCATGAAGAAAGATTTCATGAAAGTTCAAAGTTTGTGCATCATTAAAACTTTTCATGTATCTGAAAGCCTGTATCATATCATATCGCCTCCTCTTTTCCAGGGTATACGTATTTAGATACTTCAGCCTCTCCTCGTAAGTCTTCTGATGGAGACCCCACACCAGTTTTGTCACCCTTCTCTGGACCTTCTCCATCCTATCTCTATCTTTTTTGAGATACGGTCTCCAGAACATAACACAATACTCCAAGGACCTGTACAAGTGCATTATCATCTTCTATTTCTTACTGGTTATTCCTATTTCTATGCAGCCCAACATTCTTCTAGCTTTAGCTGTCACCTTGTCACATTGCTTCACCATCTTCAGATTGCCAAAGACTAATACTCTAAGGTCCCTCTCATGGTCTGTGTATATCAGTCTTTCACCCCCATCACATACAGCTCTTTTGCATTACCACATCCCAGATGCATGACTCTGCACATCTTGACATTGAATCCCAGCTGCCAAATCTTTGACCACTCTTCAAGCTTTATTATATCATTTTTCATTCTCTGTACTCCTTCTGGCATGTCCACTCTATTGTAGATCTTAGTATCATCCACAAATAAAAACACTAGGGATGTGCAAAAGGAAAAAATTTGTTTCGATTCGGTTTTCATTTCACCTGGACCCAAATTCATTGCATTAGTTTCATAGGGGGAAAAACCAATTTGTTGATTAGTTTCATTTGTTGTCCATTTTCCCATTAAAATCAATGGGGGAAGTATTTGCAGCCTATTTTTGGCTGCAGAATTGGGGTTTTCTATTTATTTCTTTTTTTGTAATATGCATTTCACAAACATAGGCCTAGATTTATCAAAATGCAGTAAGTACCGCATGTGATAGCAAAAGGGGTGTGGTTTATGCTAATGTAGTATTTATCATATTTTGTGATACTTACCTGTGGGGGGAGAGAGAGAGAGAGTGAGAGAGAGCGAGCCTGACCATAATAGCATGTCCCATACATAGGTATTTGTATCCCTAGGATAGGCCAACCTAGTAACTCGAGGTGGGGATTAGGTAAGAGTGTAGTGGGTTAGGGGCCGCTTTCACATTCTACATGAGACGTACGAACAGAACAGTGGTCTCTTGTGAAGATTAGCTGGCCTTCGGAGTGAGGATACTCACTCCAAGATGAGATTTGGGCAAGGGTCTCTCAACCTAGCTTGATGGACTCTCTACCTGGGTAACATCAAGCTAGGTTGAGAGACCCTTGCCCAAATCTCATCTTGGAGTGAGTTTCCTCACTCCGAAGGCCAGCAAATCTTCACAAGAGACCACTGTTCTGTTCGTACGTCTCATGTAGAATGTGAAAGCGGCCCCTAACCCCCTACACTCTTACCTAATCCCCACCTCGAGTTACTAGGTTGGCAAACTGAGAGTTAGATTACTCACTAGATGGTAGCTGTAGGTATGCGAGTCCACCAGGCTAAAGTAGATGGTACTGGCACCGAGGCAGAGAGAGCAGGCCCTCAAGGAGCGAGTACCTGATCCCTGTAAGGCTTCTGAAATACAGCAGAGGGCCCCCAAGGAGAGGGTACCCAAGTAGTCAATACCCTGAAGGGCAGAGGGAGAGCTTCCAGCAGCAACACTGAAGTGGCAGAGTAGCTTAGACAGGATGAATCTGAGTCTTTGCTAACTCAGTGAGCTAGCAATTGAATACAGGCTATATACCCGGATGGCGTGACGTCACTTGAGGGGGACGTCACCGAGGTTCGCGCCAAAGCTGGAATAAAGACATGGGTGGCGCGCACGTGCACCCTAGTAGGCCCTTTGGAGGGGCATGGCGGGAGGCAGCACCAAAGCCGTTCCAGGGACACCGGAGAGGGTGGCTTGCAGACACGGCAGTAGCTATTTTCCCAAGGTAAGCAGGAGGAGCAGTGAACAAGTTGAAGCAAACGGGGCGAAGCCGTCTAGGACTGATGGACGCAACAGTATACTTCTACTGGGACTGCTGTATGTGCACACACCAAGCTTGTAAGTACAAAAGAGGCCACTGGGGTTTTGGCTTCAAAGAGCACCCCTGTCCCAATATATGTGAGTCTGCAACACTGCCTATAGACCGCTGTATGTGCTTGTTCAGGCAGGCACCAAGCTTGTAACTACAAAAGAGGCCCACTGTGGATTTGGCTTCAGAGAACACCACTTTCCCAATATATATAAGTCTGCAACACTGCCTATTAGGGATATGAATCGGGTGCCCGATCGTTCCCACTTTCGGGATCGTCTGGCTGCGCACTAACCCGAAAAACAATTTTTACTAAAAAAAAAATGGGGAAACACGGGAAATCGATTCATTAGAATTGGTTAAAAGAAAGAAACAATAAATTTTACCCCCGATTTTTCGTAAAAATCATTTATTTTTGTTACTTTTTGTTATTTCTTGCTATTTTTGTTAGTGCTCGCTAACATGAGTTAGCGCGCACTAACCCGAAAAACGATTTTTACGAAAAATCCGGGGTAAAATTGATCGTTTCTTTCTTTTAACTGATTTCTAGCGAATTTAGAAATATCGTATGATATTTCAATTCATTAGAAAAACGATTCACATTCCTACTGCCTATAGTCCACTTTATGTGCTTGTGCAGGCACCAAGCTTGTAAGTACAAAAGAGGCCCACTGGGGATTTGGCTTCAGAAAGCACCCCTGCCCCAATATATGTGAGTCTGCAACACTGTCCACAGACTGCTATATGTGCTTGTGCAGGCAGGCACCAAGCTTGTAAGTGCAAAAGAGACCCACTGGGGATTTGGATTCATAGAGCAACCCTGTCCCAATATATATGAGCCTGCAACACTGACTACAGACCGCTGTATGTGCTTGTGCAGGCACCAAGCTTGTAAGTACAAAAGAGGCCCACTGGGGATTTGGCTTCAGAGAGCACTGCTGTCCCAATATATGTGAGTCTGTAACACTGCCTACAGACCGCTTTATTATTATTATTATTATTATTTAAAGTTTTTTATATACCGCCGCTCATCAGAGATATCGCATCGGGTCGGTGTACAGAGAACAGGAACATACGCCAGAGCGTTATACATTTAACATAGGTTAATATATGAATTCTTAAACATGAAACAAGTAAAAATAATTAAATCGAAACAATCATTTAGATGCATCTTAACTGAACTGAGTTAAACAAAGCTTAAAGAATATAGGGAGCCTAGGAATACTAGGTATGACGTTCGGAAGGATAAAAGAAAGAATGGAATTATAAGTTAGAGATGGCAAATAGGGGAGAGATAGCAAGTAGAGTCCATGTAGGAGCGGTTAAATAGAATGTAGAAAGCAGTCATAAGGAGTAATCAGAATTAGTGCATAATGAAGATGTATTGGGTAGATAAAGGCAGGGCATATATAGGAGTAGAAACGCATATGTATATCATGTATAAGCATGAGTGAATAACCATGTCTTGAGTTTTTGCTTGAATTGGTGCCTACACAAGCTTTATGTGCTTGTGTAGGCACCAAGCTTGTAAGTACAAAAGAGGCCCACTGGGGATTTGGCCCCAGAGAGCACTGCTGTCCCAATATATCAGGCCGATACAGTACAGTGCGCTCCACCAAGCAAATGCCGGTTGAGGGCCCTATTAGTCATTCCCGCACGATATAGTAAGTAAAATGTGCAGCCAAGCCACACATTTTACTTTAAGAAATTAGAGCCAGGAAAGTGCACAGAAAAGCAATAAAAACTGCTTTTCTGTGCACCCTCCGACTTAATATCATGGCAATATTAAGTTGGAGGTCCCAAAGTTAAAAAAAGTTAAACATAAAAAAAAATAAAAATGTAAAATCAGCCCGCGGCTCGCGGATTGAAAACCAGATGCTCAATTTTGCTGGCGTCCGGTTTCTGAACCCATTTTTAAAGATGGCGCCGGCCATCCAGTGCTCCCCCCATGTGACAGGGGCCGGCCAATGGCACGGATACCCTGTCACATGGTAAGGGCAAAGGCCATCGGCGACATTTTTATTAGTGGCAGCCGACGGCCCGAGAGCGGGAGATCGCTCCCGGGACCCCCACTGGACCACCAGGTACCTGTAAAATGTTTTTTGGGGGGTCGGGAGGGTGGGGGAAGCAAAGGGATTAATTTTAAAGGGTCGGGGTGGGTTTTTTGTTTATTGGCTCGGGTGCAGCCGATAAACAAAACCGCGATCGGGCCCGATGAAAAAACACCCACATGTGAATCGGAACCGGAATCCAAACCAATTCCAGTTCCGATTCACATCTCTATTGTGCACATAAAATTAGGATATACAAGCAGAGGCAGCAGATATGTGCATATATGCCATTTTGTAAATCTCAAGAGTATATATTAGGGATGTGCAGACAAAAAGTTTATGTTCATAAGTCCATAAGTCAAAAAGGGGGGGTCAATTTCGGTCAATATGGACATATGGAGAATTCCATAAGTTGAGTCTATGTCCATACGTGCACCGGTTCCCTAAATAAAAATTTAAACCCCTCACCCTCCTTAATCCCCCCCCCAAGACTTACCAAAATTCCCTGGTGGTCCAGCGGGGAGTCAGGAAGCCATTCCTCTATTCCTTTGCGAGGAGCACGTGACATCCGCGTCACGTCGGAGTGACGCGACCGTCACGTGGTCATCCGCGGTTCCACTCCCGGAGGCCCCCCCAAGCTGGCCAAAAGTTCCGTTTGTGTCCAACAAGGGGTCCGGGAGCGGAACCGCGGTGGACCACGTGACGGCTGCGTCACTCCGACGTGACGCGGACGTCACGTGCTCCTCGCAAAGGAATAGAGGAATGGCTTCCTGACTCCCCGCTGGACCACCAGGGAGTTTTGGTAAGTCTTGGGGGGGATTAAGGAGGGTGAGGGGTTTAAATTTTTATTTAGGATCAACGATCGCGATTTCCAACGTATTCAACATAGCTATGTTGAATAAGTTGGAAATCCGATCGTTTTCGCCTCATCACTTTTTTAAGTTAAAAAAAAAAAATAAGTAGCGTTTTACATATAAGTTCAAAACGAATGCACACCCCTAGTATATATGTTCCTGCAGTATCACATGAAAATATGAGCAGGATGAATAGGGGAGGTTTAGGGGCTTTCCAGGGAGGGCTTCAGAAGTATGGGCACAAGTTGCTGTTTTGGAAGAGGTATATCTTCTGTATACAGCTTTTCAGGTTTTATTTTATTTTTTTGAAAAAGGAATATATTTGCATTGCTTTTCTGTTTTCTGGGTTACTCTTGCTAGTTAGTTTAAAGAGGAATTTTAGAAGGAAAAGATTGCTTTACTGCTGAGAGATTTCTTTTTTTCTCCTAACTTTTATGTCTTTCCTTCTAACCCACTCTACCTTCCTTTCTTACCACATAGTCTAAATCACAGATTAAGGGATTGGATTACACAGAATAACTTGACATTGGTTGGCAGTGAAACCTGTGGAAGTAATTTAGATTAATGTTTAAGTCATTTATGAAGACTGAACACTTAAGTACATTTAACTGGACCTTAATTAGTATTATCATATTAGATCTTTCAGGTAATTATTTTTTGGTTAGTCTGACATTTTTGTAATTAAGGCAACATGAATCTTTGTAGACACCACACTAGATAGATTAAAAAAAAAATCATATTTTTAATTTTTAAAAGATAAGATACATTACTCCATATTTCAGAATTACATGTGAGCAAGATAAAAGGATTCTCTCTTTCTTTTTCTGTCTATTCATCTCCTCTCTCCCTCCCATGCCTCTGTTAATTATTATACCCTTTACTTTTGCTCATCTAAAAGCATGTTTTGAGAGATTGCATGTCATTTTCCCAAAACATAGTCCAGGGAAAGAAAACAACTGGCTTTCTCTTGTGACTCTAAATTCCTCACCATAGGGCTTGTGCTTCTCTTGTTTATCTCTTCCTTTCCAACACGTGTTGTACAGTCATGTGATGCAGGGGTCAATGCTGAGCACACCGAGTTCAATGAGGCCTACCTTCTGCATACATCCTAACCAAGTATGTCAGGCCAAGCAATCTCATTACAGGGGGATGCCCTGCAACATCAACAGGTCATTATCAGGCCTTTAATTGGCTAGAATTCATTTTGAATCTGATTGGTTAGCAGAGATATTCTGCTCATGGAGTCAGTTCAGTGTCATACTGTATTTGGTAGAAAAGCAGTTATCCTTTCAGACATCTTTCTGCAATGTGCTGAGCTCTGTGTATAAAGATTCAGCTTGTGATTTACTCAGACCCTTATACAGATTTTTCATAAAGCAGTCTATGCATGGCTCTGTGCCTGTTTTCACTTTTACTAAATTGTGCTTAAGGTCTTAATTATGTCTTCACGCAAGCAATACATTTTTTTCTACACATCTGCAGAGATAAGGGTTTATACAGTTCTAATTAGAGACCTTATACTGAGATTGGCTCATAGAGACTCCAAATTCTCCACAAACATATGAATCTTAAAATCATTGATCTGATACAATAAGGTGAATAGAGCTGCAATGCACAACTGAAGATCCAATAACCTAATCAATTTTGGCAGTCTGAATATACTCAGCTAAAGTTACCTGTATTAAAATTATGGGCCGGATTTTCAAAGCCCTACGCACGCAAAAAAGGGCATTTATGCGCGTAAATGCCAGGGGCGCGCACAACCCGTATTTTACATAGCGATCTTTGTACGAGTAAATGATCCAGCACGCATAAAGTCATTAAACAAAAAAGGGGCATTTTGGAGGCATGTCGTGGGCATGTCAGGGGTGTGCACATGACTTACGCGTGCATGACATATTTTATAAGGGACGTGCGCAAATTCTCCGGCGCATTCAGTGTATCTTGCACGCGCATATTTACTACTGCCTGCCTGTGGGCGCAAGGGACTGCTAAAGTGTCTGCGGTTTCTTGGCCTCATCACTCAGGGACCCTCAATTACGAAGAAAGGCCAAAGGTGGAAGGAAGATTTGTGGGGATTCCTGGTGGTAACTGAGAAATGCCTCTTTTCCTAGGCACTGTTCATTTGTGTGTAATGGTAAGGGACTGCCTCAGGAGGTGATAAATAGAAGGAACATCAATTCTCCTTGGGCATGTCTGTTTCTACATATGTTTATAATAGCTGCATGGGTCCTACGCTCTATATGGCTCAGAAGAGAAGAGGGAGGAGAAGAAGAATGCTGAGGATGAGGAGGTACCCTTTACATAGAGTTTACAGGACTCACTCACAATTTCTGGATCTGTCTGAGGAGGAAGTAATGCGCAGGTTCAGATTTAATAAGGAAACCATACTGTACCTCTGCCAAATGTTAGAGCCTGACCTGCAACTTATCACCCAAAGGGGCCGTGCCTTGCAAGTATACCTCAAGGTGACTACGGCCCTGGCCTTTTTTTTGCTACCGGCACCTTCTAAACACCGCTTGGAGTGACATCTGGAATCACTCAGTCTGCCACCTCAAGGTGTCTAGAGCAGGTCCTGGCTGCCTTGCTCTGGAAAACACAGCACTTTATCTCCTTCCCCTTCAGAAGACAGGATCAACAAGAAATAATGACAGTTTTATCAAATTGCACGCTTCCCCTCAGTCTTGGGAACATTTATAGGTTAAAGCCTCTTGTTTAAATACTCTCCGTATGCCCCTGAGAAAGCTATTAAGTGAAACACTGGCCGTGTTGGGCTATGTAAACAATTATTTTCAAGAGTCTGCTTTGTGATAATCTCTATGGATGGAGGACTATTTTAAGAAAAATTGAAAAAATGTCATAAAAATATTTTTTGAAGTATTAAAAAATGATGAAGGTGAATGATTAGAAGACCGGTTGGTGTCTTTTATTTAGAAGTCACACAATGTCAGGCTTGCTGACACCTTCTTAGGCTATAATTAAGAAATTGTTGGGTTCCACACCATTTGTTTTTGGTTTTGAACTATGATTGCACCCACTTGGCCCTAAGGGCACCAGGAGGAGATGAGGCCACGTACCGCAAGGGATTGCACTCCCTAAACATGAAAATGGTCTGCAACGCCAAGGGCATCATCACAAATGTGGTGTCCTGCTTTCCTGGATCCACTCACGACACCTACATTCTATCACAATCCAGAATTCATGACCACTTCCATCAAGGACACATCACTAGGGGATGGCTCCTAGGTAGTAAGCTAACCAAAAACTTCTAACATACATAGTTCCCAGTTATCTTTTTGTCAGCCTTACATGTATGCTCCACAGCAGGGCTCCTGTTTACTTGGCCTGTGAGCTGTGCCACAATGAAACAGAAGGACTATGTAAACCTGATGTTCAGTGTCTTCTCCTACAGGTGACAGAGGCTATCCACTCAAAAACCTGGCTCATGATCCCCATTGCTTCCCCCGCAAACTGCCACTGAGGCTCGCTACAACAGGGCACACCGTAAGACCAGGGCTGTCATAGAGAGAACATTTGGCTTACGGAAGTCACACTTCTGCTGTCTAGAAAGATCTGGAGGATGCCTTCTTTACAGTCCCCCTAAAGTGTGAGATATTTTCTAGCCTGCTGTATGCTACATAACCTTGCACTTAACAGACACATGCCTTCACCAGAGGAGGCCCCTCAAGAGAATGAGGAGGAAGAGGAGGAACATCTGACTCAGGAGAATTGCAAGAAATCCATTGCTTGAGTCAAAGGCAGGCTATACAACAAAGCACTCTCATAGAAAGCCATTTCATAAGGTGAAAGTGGATTTATCTACAATAAAGTGCAAATAAATAAAAGTGAACAAAATAAAAAAAATCACTTCCTTGGCCGTCCTCTCTTTCTGACTTCAGGAAGCTTTGACTGCTCCAAGCTGGAGTTCCTGCGCAGTAGACTCCTCCCACTGCTTACACTACCTTCAGAGGGTGGAGGAAGTCGGGGCAGTTTCAGTTCATGGCTGCAGAAAGGTACAGCCAGTGGCAACAGCGGCTCTGGTGGGTGGAAGCATGACAGGTGGAGGCGGGGGTGAGGATGTCATCCACGGATAGTCTGGGGGCAGGCTGAGGTGCAGGTGGCTGTCTCACAGGGAGCTCTGCACAGGCAGGTGCCATCCATGGGAAGGGTGGCCCATAATGTGGAGGGTAATGCATCCAGGGCCCCATGAAAAACAATGGTGCTGCTGATGGTTGTGGCTGCACAGGAGACAGCCGCTGCAGCATCTCCATCCACACCTCAGTTTGTTCATCAGTAGCCCGGCAAAGGTCCCGGATCACCTGCTGAATCCTCTGTCCTTCCTCCATGATGGTATCATGGAAGGACTATGCTTCCTGCTGCACCACATCAGGCAGGCCAGAGACAGTGTCCAAGAGTCTGGCGCTCTACTGTAATAGCAGTTTCAGCTTGACTGGCAACCAGTTCAGGTTCGGGCTTGTCCGACGCACTGCTGTCCTGCAGGTGATCATGAAGCAGATCAGCTAGTATGTCCTTCGGCATCTCTTCCTGCCACTGCTTGCTCCTCTTCCTCCTTAGGCTGTTCCGGCTGTTCATGGGCTCCTCCTTCCTCCTCTTCCAACGAGTCAGAGATCACCCGCAGATGACGGTACAGCCTTTGGGGTCATCTAGGTGCAGGTCCAGGTCACTCATCATCTGGCTCCCCTAAAAATGATCATAAGCAAATGAGCACACACTGCCAATTGGTGTGTTATGTCCTTTGGTTCATATGGCATGCATGGTACAGTACATACACCTCACTACTAATCCAGTGGTATAGAGCTAAGAATGACCCAGGCATTCTAAATAGTCCAGAACCCAGCTTTATACTCCCGGTGGTATTCCTTGTGGCAGAGGGAGGGCTTAAGGAACACAACAGAGCACTTGGGGAATATGACTTTCACAGGGCAGAGCACTGTCACTGTGTTGCACATAATTGGGCTATAATCTACCAGTTCCACAAACAGAAGACCCTGTACTTGGAAGAATCCAGAAAGTGTATAGCTGAGACCACCACTGTTCTGTGCACTGCAGGGACATCTGATATTTCTTATCTGCTAGGGAACTTGTAAGGTGTGAAGTGGCTGAGGAGCTAGGCCTAGGGTGACCTTACAGCTCCTTGTCAAGGGTGACAAGCCAATCCAGTGCTTTCCTCACAAACATGTTCTGCTTCCTCTAGTGATCTCCATAAGGAAATATGAACACTATCCCATAGCATACATTGCGTAAAGCCAGGAGCATGTTCAAGGTATTTCACGTTGAACAGCAGCTACTTAGTCAGCCTACATAAGCCCTAACAAAGAACCTCCCCTATGCATTTTAATATCAGGCTAGGCAAGTACACCTTAAAGTCACAGCTTTAATAGGCCAAAAATCAAACAGATTGCATTTCTTCATACACACATGAAAGAATACTACATGCTTGGACCTAGCTTATATGACCAAAGCTGCAGTACTTATAAGCTATATGCTGGCTTGGTACATATATGTGAAGATCATGCATTCCTACTATCCTAGGATAAGGAATGCTCAAAATACAATGGCCCCCTGTGTCCCTTACAAAGCCCAATATAAACTGCTGTACTCTATACTGTGTACATACAGATAGTTACAGATGTGACCAACGTGGCTTTCCATACAGTACCAGAAAACATTTAGTAGTTGAGTAACTAGAAAAAGGCATGGTTAATTTGCAGTGCTAGATGGTTCTTAGTGCAGATTACAGAAACTTTTTTTCTGCTCACCTTCCTGCCCTACACGAGGCAAGGTGTCAAGCTGGTCAACTCCTCCCATAGCTTCCTCAGACAAGCTGCTGAGGATAAGCGGCTCAGAGGGAGTGAAGCTGATGTGGCTGCCTTCTCCCTCTGCATTCCTCCTGGCCTACTTCCGCTTCATAATTCTCCTTAGCTCCTTCCACTTGTGCATCAGTTCCCCAATGCTCCGGTTGTGGTGGAACACCGAGTTGACAGCATGCCTGATCCACTTCAAGATCTGCTCCTTCCTGTATGCACCCATCGTCCGAGACTGTGGACCATACAACAGATTCTGGTGCCGAATGACATACTCAACAAGCATGTCAACCTCAGCTGTTAAGAAGTTCGGTTTACAAATCAGAACTGCACGTGCCTGAGACATGGTGAAGGTGGCCATTGAGTGGACCAGTGATCCTTTTGTTCGGAGCCTAAATTTCACGTTTCCCACCCACAGCCGCATAAATTACATGCACAGGTGGGTCCTATCAGCGCAGATTGCAGTTACGCGCGCTGTCAATTACAATTCAGATGGGACTTGTGCGCGCTGGCTGGTTTGTGCACGCTGCCATTAATTTTAATGAAGATGTGCGTGCTGCCTATTAATATGAATGGAGCTGTGTGTGCTGGCCATTGACGTTAATGAAGATGTGTGTGCCGCCTATTAACATCAATGGAGCTGTGCGTGCTGGCCATTGACTTTAATGAGGATGTGCGCGCCGCCTTTTAATATCAATAGAGCCGTGCGTGCTGGCCATTGACTTAATGAAGATGTGCGCGCCGCCTATTAACATTAGTGGAGGCTGAGTGTGCTGCCATTGACTGTTGCGACCGTTGGTCTGCAATGGCTTTGCCCCGCCTCCTTCACTCTTCTTGTGGCTCCTCCCTATCACCTCGGACTACTGGCTGCCACGGTGTCTGTCTGCTGACCTCTCTGGCGTCCCTGGACTAGCTTTGGTACTGCTTCCCACCATGCTCCTCCAAGGTACCATAGGGCACGCGCGTGCACACATGCTGCCCTCATCTTTATTTCCTCGTTGGCGTGAACCTCGGGGCATCCCCCTGAGTGTGACGTCATGCTGCCCGGATATTTAAGCCTACAACTTTTGCTAGCTATTCGAGTTAGCAACCCGGAATTCTATGGATGGGATTTTCTCTCCGTACTGAAGCTGCTCTGCCACTCCAGCATTATCTGGAACTCTTATTGCTAACAGGGTACCCGCTCCTCAGGGGCCTCTTCTGCTTCTTTCAAGTGATATCAGGAAACTGGTACTCGCTCCTCAAGGCCCCAAGTTCCCTGAGTCGCTGTCTGCATCTACAACCCTTTCCACTTGGAAGACTTCACTAACAGTTTTCATCTGTAGTACAACTACACATCTATTCCTAATGCCTCTGTATCACTCCATGGTGAGACCGCACCTTGAATACTGTGTACAATTCTGGTCGCTGCATGTCAAAAAAGATATAATTGAGATGGAGAAGGAACAGAGAAGGGCTACCAAAATGATAAGGGAATGGAACAACTCCCCTATAGGAAAGACTAAAGAGGTTAGGACTTTTCAGCTTGGAGAAGAGACGACTGAGGGGGGGATATGATAGAGGTGTTTAAAATCATGAAAGGTTTAGAATGGGTAGATGTGAATCGGTTATTTACTCTTTCGGATGTAGAAAGACTAGGGGGCACTCCAGAAGTTAGTATGGGGCACATTTAAAACTAATCGGAGAAAGTTCTTTTTACTCAACGCACAGTTAAACTCTGGATTTTGTTGCCAGAGGATGTGGTTAGTGCAGTTAGTATAGCTGTGTTTAAAAAAGGATTGATAAGTTCTTGGAGGAGAAGTCCATTACCTGCTATTAAGTTCACCTAGAGAATAGCCACTGCCATTAGCAATGGTAACATGGAATATACTTAGTTTTTGGTACTTGCCAGGTTCTTGTGGCCTGGATTGGCCACTGTTGGAAGCAGGATGCTGGGCTTGATGGACCCTTGGTCTGACCCAGGTATGGCATTTTCTTATGTTCTTATGTTCTTATGTTCTTATTCCCAGTAACTGCTTTCCTGGAACCAGGTATTCAACTCCTCGAGGGCCTGCCCTTTGTTCCAGTGCCAGACCTCTCGTCTAGTGGAATCGCTGTGTGAGTACAATACCACTGAGTCTCTCTACTCTAAGGGATCAGGTACTCGCTCCTTGAGGGCTGCTCTCCTTGTCTCTGAGCTTCTCCATTCTACCCGAGGGACTCTGTATGTTTCTCATGTATACTCATAACTCTAGTCACTTTCCACTATAGCACAGCCAAGCAGAGGATTTGCTGTTCCAGCATCCTGTGGGATACTCGCCCAGCAGGGCTCAACATCACTACTCACTACTGCCACCTCTGGTGGTTTCCAAAACTGTTTAAATAAAGATTCAAATCTGTGTTTGCGTGTCCAGAGTCTAGCCTAACACCCGTGGTCCCTCACGGGTAATGCCCCCCCAGTGGGTTGTGGTCAGCTGCCACAGTGTCCAAAGATCCACCCCAAACATCATTAACCATAATATTGACTTTAATGAAGATGTGCATGCCACCTATTAACATCAATGGAGCTGTGTGTGCTGCCCATTGACTTTAATGAAGATGTGCGCTCAGTCTATTAACATCAACGGAGCTATGCTGAATCCTTATGAGAGTTAGAGGGAAACTGGTTATTACATACCTACGATAACTTATGTTTTGTGTCCAGGCTGGGAACAATCTGAAGCCTGTTGTAACATGGGTGAGGTTACCCAAAAACATTTTTTGGGGGTCCTAAATAAATATGACCATGTGTTTTGGGGTTTACAAATTGACAATGTGGATATGAAAGAACTGTCAAATGTTAGGTAGCACTGAGTACTCTGTTTCTTGAATTGAGTATGTTTGTGCTGAGATATGTAAGAGGGTGTTGTTTACAGACATTTTTGGCCCTATGGCTGCCCCCTATACATGACTTCATGGTGTGTATAGTATGCAAACTAGGTATAGGGCTGGTAACTACAAACGTGGTTTGGGGCCCTCAGCTGTTCCTCCTTCACCATATTAGGATCCATATCTGCAGTACATCCCCCCCCCCCCCCCCGTGACTCTTTCTTTTTTGCTCTGTCAGCTGTATTGCTGTAATATTATGTTAACTGTTCTAAGCAAATAACCTAAATGTCAGCAATTACCTTTTCGCCTACACTGGCCTAAGTGCCTCCCTGTGTCCCACAGCTTTCAAGAATGTAAAGATAGTTAGAAAAATCTTAGTCATCTCTTTTCTTATGTGTCTTGCATGTCCAGGTCAGTGAACATACCAGCTGTATATCTTGCAGGGATAGTGCTGGCAATCTTCATTGATGATGCAGACTCTGATACCACTCCTGCCTTCCAAGATGGTTCTTCCTTCTTGACCACTGGATGATTAGTTGGTGTTACTGTACCTATACTCCCCTTCCCCCTTCCTTCCCCCTTCCTTCTCCCCTTCCTTCCTCCCCCTCCTTCCCCACTTCCCCCTTCCTTCCCCACTTCCCCTTCCTTCCCCGCTTCCTTCCCTTCCTTCCCCTCTTCCTTCCCTTCCTTTCCCTCCCCCCCTCCTTCCATGACCCACCCAGCCAATACATGAGCCCCTTCCCCCTTCCACCCCTTCAGCAGCCCTTCCTGAAATGAACACACCAGTTTAGAAAAACAATTTTTAATACATTTAAAAACTATATACAATATTAAAATAATTAAAAAAAAAAGATGGGAAGGGGAGAACTAGGGAGCAAAACTATTTACATAAAAAAAAACAAAACAGGGAAGTTAGGGAGGCAGGGACAAGAGAGGATGATCAGGGCCGATGGATCAGATTCCCTAGGAAACTTACAGCTACGCCAGGCAGCTGTATAGCCTTGAGGATCTGATCCATGTTCCAGATCATCCTTTCCTGGAAGGCAGTCACGGCCCTCAGTGCCTCTAGGACCCCCCTCACATAAGCGCAAAATTCTCTCCGAGTCAGAGGCTTATGTGAGGGGGGGCATATAGGCACGAGAGGGCTGGGAATGCCTTCCCGGACCAGCAAAGGCTGCCCTCTAGGTGCCCCCACATCCCTAACTCCCCAGGCAAAATAGGGAGGATGCCCTATGGGGGGGAGCTAGGGGGAGGCCCGGTGTGTGCCTCTGCGCAGGGAGGTGGCTGCCGCCTGTGAGGTCTCCTCGTGGTGTGTGTGGGGGGGGGGGAGAATCTGGCTCCCCCCCGGAGCGGCTGCTGCTGGTCTTGTGCTGGGTTCTGGCCTCTCAGGATATGTAGCATTGTAAAAGAAAAGGAGAGATCAGAATAAACTGTACATTCAAGTTCAGAAAGAAGATAGAAAATTCCAGTAGCATGAAGGATCACTTTCCACCAGGCCCAGCCCCTCTGCCCTCAGTCGCTCCTGCCACCTCCTCCTCTTTAGGTGCAGCCATCGGGCCTTCTTCAAATCCTTCTATCTATTAGAAGAAAAGGAAGAGAGAACCATGAGTGTACTCTGGTGATAATAGGACCTGCATACTGGAATGTGACACTGAGTGGTATAACAACATTTATGAACCTTGAAGAACCATGATACTAAGCTTAAATATTCATGTAGGTAATAAGCTTCGCCAATAATCTTTTAACATTACACTCTCCATCCAATACCCTAAACTATAACACACTGTCTGGTTCCTCCTCTCAGGCCTAACCTGACATTCACACTCCCACAGTGCCCCCATCTGCTGTAGTAAAGACTGTCTACTTACTCCATGGGTGTGTGAGGCACGTTGATTAAAGCGAGCCTGCATCTGCCGCCAGGCCCACATGAAGGTGGGAAAGTCATCCTATAGCCACAAATGTGGAAGAGACTTCTTTCCTTCTCCACCACCAGGGTACACCAGCAGTTTGATGTCCCTGGTGGTGAAATTTGACTGCCAACCTCTGCCAGCCATCTTGGGGTGTGGGAGAAGCGGGAAGTCCCGCCCCTCACGTTCACATGCGCACGGGCATGCGTGCGTGATTGCAGGAGGTGCACAAGTGTACTTGTGTGCGTAAGTACACTTGCGTGCGCGGCGCTGCACATGACCAATGCACACAAATCACGGCCAATACATGCGCAGATTTTCTATAGTGCGTGCACAAATGCGCAATCTATGCAAAATCTATGTCATCTCCTATGCGCACAGCAGTGTGTGCCATTACACAGGTGTGCGCGCATCTTTGAAAATCTACCCCATCTGCGTAACTTTGCCATGTATACCAGTTTACTGAATATTTACCAAAAAAAAAAAAAAATCTAGCAGCCGTGCAACAGCTGATCCTCCCTTCTTCCATTACCCCAATATAATTTAAAATTATTTCATGGTAGAAGTACTAATTCTCCTGTATCCATATACACTGAAAAAAGTTGCCAAAAATCCCCAATGCTGAACCACCCAAATTCTCCTGAAAGCAGAATACGAATAAGAAAGCCTGCTACTTGCTCCCATTCTGCTAATACTAGGTGTCAAGAGTAAATGGCATAAAGATATTCAAAGTAGTTAAAACACAAGATGATTCTGAGGAATTGCAGGAGATCTTTGAGAGTGGGGAAATGGGCATCTAAATGGCAGGAGAAATGTAATGTGGACAAATGCAAAGCAATGCTCATAGGGAAAAATAATCCTAACTGTGTATAATATACACAATGTTGGGTTCTACATTAAGACTTAGGAAAAGGACCTTGGGATCATTGTGGAAAACACATTAAAATCTTCAGCTCAGAGTGAAATGGTGAACAAAATAGCAAATAGAATGTTAGGAATTATTTGGAAAGAATAGCAAATAAAACTGGGAATATAATAATCCCTGTGTATTGCTCCATCAAGCCACACTTTGAGTATTGTGTGCAAATTTGTTCACAATATCTCAAAAAACGATATAGCAAAGTTAGCAAAAGTACAGAGAAGGGCAAAAAAATGATTATGGGGATGAATCATCTCCCTTAGGAGAAAAGGCTAAATAGGTTAGGGCTCTTCATCTTAGAGAAGAGACAACTTGGAGGCAATGTGATAGAGATTTATAACTTTATGTGTAGTATGGACAGGAGCAGGTTAATAGGGAACACTTATTGATACTATCAAATAGTACTAGAATTAGGAGATACTATCTCTGAAGCTAGCAACAGTTTTAAAACAAATTTAAGAAAGTGATTTTTCAGTTATTGCACTATTAAGCTATGGAACTTGTTAGAAAATGTAGTTAAGGCTAGTAGCATAACTGCTTTTATAAAAGGTTTGGATAAGTTTCTGGAGGACAGATTGATAAATAATTATTTTACAGATAGACTTTGGTTTTTCTGCCTCTTAATTCTTGGGGACAGTGACATGAAACAGACTCTTACATTGGGATTTGCTGGGTACCTCCAGGCAACATGGACTGGACACTGTCAGAGACAGGATTCTGAGCTTGATGGACCATTGGTCTGACCCAGCTCGGCATTTCTTATGTTCTGTGACAGCTACTGGCACTTAGTACTAATTTATTCACAGTTGCCAGTGAAGGGACCAATCATTGCTTGAGTGCAGTGAAGAATTTAATACTAGGTTCCAAGTTATTGTCATATCTATAGGCATTTAGCATTCAGGAGAGCAAGAACAGGTAGCAGCCTCTCCTGCGTTCTCTTTGCTTTTGGGACAATTTTGGAGGTTTCGGGTGGGGGTGAGGATGGGGATTTTTGGCAGTTTATTTTAAATGCTGCAACTGTGGGATAGTTTTAAATTATACTAGGGATATGGGAGGAAGGCTTCTTTGCTGTACAACCTTTTTTATTCATACTGGAGGGAGGGGCAGGTGAGGGAATGGCAGCTGCTCAACTTCTGTTTTTTAGGGTATTGTGCTATCCAGCTTACTTTAGATTTGCAGTTTTTCAGACCAGAGTTAGATGATTACTTTATCTGACTAATGCTGATGATATTCTTCACTTGCCAGATAAACTAAAGCCACTGCCTCAGAAAGTTCCCATGCCACCTCTTGCTCGCCTGACTAAATTTTAACTGGGTAATGACTTGCCTATTAAAATTTAACTTCTTGTCAGGGCAGGGCAATTCAAACCTAGGGGACTGAATGGCTAACTTCAGTATTGATCTGGACAAACCCTTTTGAATATTGACCCTTAGTTTGTACATTAAAATTTAAAAATGAACACAAATAGAGGTTGCGCGTACTTTACGTCATTGTTTTATACAGTGTATGCATACGTAACACAGGCGTGGCTCAAGGCAATCTGCTGTTTGAGGCAAGGGACGAGATGGTGACCCCCTCTGCCCACCACCTCCCCTCTGTCCCCTCTGCACCCCAGAGGCTCTCCTCTTTGGCACCCACACTCAAGCACTCTCATAAATGATCTCTCTCCCCCCAAGCACCGTCACACATGCTCTCTCACTCCCCCCATGCTCGCAATCTCACACACACACATACACACACACACATATACATATACATACACACACACCCCTCAGTGTCGCCAGGGCCTTCCTCTTCACCACAAGCAGGACAAGCTCCATTTGCAGCATGCCAGAGGTCTTCATATTCACCGCAAGCAGGACATGCTCCACTTGCGGCATGCTGGGATCTCTTCCAAAAGGAGTCTAGGAACAGCAGTATCCTGAACGAGGAAAGCTGGAAAGCTATGAGCACAAATGCTCGTAGTTTGGGCAATAAAATCCCAGATCTGCAAGCCCTAATGGTGGAGGCAGACTTGGATATTGTTGCTGTCACAGAGACATGGTTCACGGAATCTCACGATTGGGATACGGCAATACTAGGCTATAATCTAAGGTCAACCAATAAAGCTCTTCCAACCATCCCCTCGGTCAAGACAGCAAGATTGACCCAAGTTAGAGAGCGTGCACTATCCTTGGCTGGACCGACATTATGGAACACATTGCCACTAGAAACAAGATTACAGAGAGATTTAAATCACTTCAAGAAAAGCTTAAAAACATGGCTTTTCAAAAAAGCGTTTCACAATGAGAATGGAGAATAAAGGAACACAGCACAAGGTCACCTAGATGCGTAGTTGCATATTTTCTTGTTTTCTAATACTTAAATGTTAATGTTAGAAAAATCCGCTTAGAATACATTATGTGTATGGTTACCCCAGTAATCATATAAATGGACAAGATCCATGCCACAAATCATATACATTATGGGGTAGATTTTAAAAAAGTGCGCCTTCGCGTACTTTTGTTGGCGCACCAGGCGCCAACAAAAGTACGCTAGGAGGGGCTAGGAAAAGTGTGCAATAGAAATGAGACATATTATTTTTCTTTCAATGGACTATATTAGAGTGTCTTCAAATTTCTACTATAAATTCCAAGATTTCTATATGTTTGGTCCATCTTTTTTCCCCGTTGTATCAGGGTGCATAATTGCTTTTGAAATGATCCAAATAATGTTGTATTGTGAGTGTGGCCATGTATTTTTGGCTTCATAACTACATGTAGTAACTACCTGAGCATGATCAGTTTTCTTTACTTAATTCCAGTTGTATTGTAGGTATCATCATGAAGGTGATGCTGGCTCCCAGAAAATGAATTATGAAGCATGTAAGTATTGAAATTAGGCTGATAATATAAGACTTTTTCAGCTGGGGCCAGTCTAAAAGTGCATTTAAAGGGTTCACACATTTTCCCTGAGATATACAGGACCTCTGAGCTGTGTTTTCTTAGCAAAGAACGAGATTATTTTTATTTGCCAAAGTCATCAAATAATTTTCTACTGCAAATTATTCTAAGTCGTAAATTTGAGTGAATTAAGCCTTGCTTGTATTTTGATTTAGCGAAGAATCTCATTAGTCCATTAACAAACTACTGCACCATGTTTTCAATTTAAATTAAACATCATGATATTTACATTTTCAAAATGTATGTAGAAGTTTTAACATGCAGAGGGCTAATAGTTGACAATAAACAAGCAATCATTTGAGAACAATTTTTTTAACAATAGAGTTAAACATTTGCAAGAGACCGGATGCTTTTGGTCATTTATTTTGTGTTTGCTTTAGGTCATTTTACAAAAGCACTTCTGCTCTCTAGCATTAAAATGAGAGCCACTCCACTCCCCAGATATTACCCAGAAGCACTTGGGGGCTCTTAATGATTAATGCCATCACAGTCCAGCCACAAACCTTTCTGCCGCAGATAATGCCAGGCAGCAAGCACGCTTGACACTTTTAATGTATAATTAAGTAGAAAAAGTCAGCACTCAGTATGCAAATTTTTCAAAATGATAAATGATGCCATACAGCAGTAGGGATTGATTTGGTGTAAATGAAACTAATTAAGGAAATGTCAAACATAATTAATAAAACAGGTTTAAGCTGCAAAACATTGTCAATTGAATGAATGAGGAGGCATTGGCTCCCATTGTTTCTACTTTATTTAGGGCTTGTGTTTAGCTTGTACTCTGTTCCTAAACGCACTTTCTCTACCTCATACCCTCCACTACTAATTCCCAGAGAGGGGGAAAATAAATTTGCTTGTCTCTCCACTGACTGCAGAAATTAATTGCAGAGAATCTTGTCCCCATCCAAGTGTTACATTCACTCATAGGACATTAACATAACTAATTTGAAAGCAGCCCAAATGACTGCATAATAGAGCACTGTCAGTATTGCCTGACAGTCTTTCGTCATACCAAATTAGCTTGGTTTCTAATTGAATTTTTTTTTTTTTACTGGGTCTCTTTTCATAATTTTTTCCTTAGCATTCATTTTGATAAGAACAACGGTTTTATAATTTACAAACGAGTGCTTGACCTATAATTACTAGGAGGAATTAAGGGAAGTAGAAAAGTCAGGTTTAGCCCTAGTAATGATGCTAGAGACCTTGCTCCCTCTAGGGAGCCTGAAGAATAATGGACTCTTCTATTTTTACGGGTGACCTGTGCACTGGTGCTGACTCTGACTGTGAATCCACTTTACTTTGCAGATCACTGCTTAACACAAAAAGTGCCAACAGAATCATAGGTCATTATTCCAAATGTCATTCTGTGCTTGTGCCATTTCCAAATGCCCTTCCCACTAAATGAATGAAATAATGAACATCTGCCAGTCTTCTTATCTTGCCCTTGTAAATTTTATACGATAACGACTTCAGAAAGCTTTATTTGTGCTTCATTTTGGTAAATGGAGGTCAAGGATGCCTTGATTTTCCCTTTCAAAAACATCTTCTGTTAAGGTGTTTCATCTTTTTTTAAAGAAATCCATTCACAAGATGTCTAAGAATGTGCAGTTCTTTTTTAAAAGAAGCTGCTAGGTAGAAATAAGTGTATAGCAAAAATGTGGTTACAATTAAACAATTTTAATGTTCTGGTTCATTCAGTGCTATATAAGTGACATTTGTTTATAAATAAACTGAGCACTCTTGGCATGGACCCTAAAGGGACCTACTATCAGGCCGATACAGTACACAAGGGTACAGGGGTAAAGCTAGCGCGTTTTGGACGCACTAGCTTTACCCCTTATTCAGTAAAGGGAAATAGCGCGTCCAAACACGCGTCCAACCCCCCCCCCCCCCCCCGAACCTAATAGTGCCCGCAAACATGCAAATGCATGTTGATGGCCCTATAGGTATTCCCGCACGATTCAGAAAGCAAAATGTGCAGCCAAGCCAGGTAGGCGCTAATTTCTGCCGGCACCGGGAAAGTGCACAGAAAAGCAGTAAAAACTGCTTTTCTGTGCACCTTCGACTTAATATCATGGCGATATTAAGTAAAAAGAAAAAATTTGAAATAGGCCCAATTTGAAATAGGCCCAATTTTGCCGGCGTCCGGTTTCCGAACCTGTGGCTGTCAATGGGCTCGAGAACCGACGCCGGCAAAATTGAGTGTCAGCTGTCAACCCACTGACAGCCGCCGCTCCTGTCCGAAAAGAGGCGCTAGGGACGCACTAGTGTCCTAGTACCTCTTTTTACCACCGGGCCTAATTTAAATTTAAATACATTTATTTACTGAATCGCATGCCACAGGAGAGTGCTTGCCTGCTCTCCCGCGATTTTACTGTATTGGCCCATATGTTAGAAACTGGTAAAGTGGGAGGTGATAAGGGCCGGGGTAGAGGTAAATGGAGTTTACTTTGAGGGAAAGGGTGTTTCTAGTGCTGTGCTGCTGGAATTGGTCCTTGCGCTGATTTTTTCAATGTTATGATAAGCGAGTTACAACAGGACTGTCGGAAAGGTTGGCCTTATTTGTGTCTGATACTAAAATCTGCAACAGGATAGACCACCAGGAAGGTATGTAAAACTTGAGGAAGGATATAGCAAAACTTGAGAAATAGTCTAGAGTCTGGCAGTTAAGATATAATGCTAAAAAAATGCAGTCATGCATTTGGGCTGCAAAAACCCAAAGGAGCAGTACAGTATAGGGGTGAAATTCCTCTTACCATGAAACACAAATGGGATCTGGGGATGTTAACATCTGATGATCTCATGATGGACAAACAGGGGCATAAGGTGACAGTAAAGCCGGAAAGATGCTTAGCAGCATAGAGAGAGGAATGAGCAGCAGACAAAAAGAGGAGATATTGCCCCATAAGAATCCCTGGTGATACTTCATTTGAAATACTGCATACAATTCCAGAGATTGCACCTTCAAAAGGATATAAACAGGATGGAGTTGTCCAGAGATGGTTAATAAAATGGTCAATGGTCTTCATGTTATAGCATATAGAGTTAGACTTAAAGATCTAAGCATGTATACCCTAGAGGAAAGGTGTGATATGGGATATATGATAGTGGAGGTAATAGAGAAAAGGACAGTATCTGAAATCAAGAAAGCATGGGATAAGCACAGAATCTCTAAGAGAGTGATAGGAACTATAGAGCTGAGTAGGTATTATGGATGGGCAGACAAGATAGGCTGGATGGTCATTTTCTTCTGCCTTCATGTTTCTCCGTTTCTATGATTTGGTTACCTGCGTATGTTTTAAAAAATCTGCCCCTTCATGCATAGCTGGATTATTTTGTTTGCTTTGTGTGAAAGTTGTCCCTCTCAAGAAGAACCCCAGGAAAGCTTCGGCATCATGAGATGGAAGAAACAGAACTTAAGATTCTGGGACCTTCTGGAATACAAGGCATTGATACTCCCTGAGCTGATCTTCAAACTAGTGCTTCTCAGGGCTCAAGTTTCTTCTATCAATAAAGGCAACTCAAAAGAATGAAAAATCCTCTTGGGTCCTCTTTTGAATGTGGCATTAGATACATTTCGATTCTGATGCATCCTTCATTGTACAGAGATCTGTGTAGCATCAGCACCTCAGATGGAGACCCTTCATTCATAAATTTAAATAATGAAACCGAGGGATTTTCTGTGCTTTTGGATCTGAGATACATATTTGCACATCCTTATTGACCTATGTCATCTGAAGTACCTCAGGTTTGTGCTAAAAAAACAGAATTATCAATACAGGGCTCTTCTCTTCAATCTTTCCCTGGCCCCTTGGAGGGGGTTAGCAAATGCTGTTATTGCTGCTTGCTAGATTGAGATATATGGCCTCTTCTGTATCTATATGAAGTATTCATCAGGGTATGGATTGCACCAATACTACTGTGAGAACCCAACAAAGTAATATGTTTGTTGTAGGACACAGAAGGACTATCAATTGTGAGAAAAGTTTGCTGAAATTGTTGCAAGATCTGTTGCAATTTAGGATTGAGATTCCGTATTAACTGTATAACCCATATAACTGCAAAATTTTGTGAGCCCTTGGTTAACATGGGCAGACACTAGGCATACAGGTCTAAGACATGTTAGTTTTATTCTTATCAACAATTATCTTGGAGTGCACCTAGCAATGTATTAGAGTGCAAAAGCTGCCATGTGTCATGGGTTATGCTTTAAATGCTTCCAATTCAATGGTTTCAAACACCAACACAAAACCACACATACGCTTCATTTCAATTCTATTTAAAGATGTTGCAAGATGCAGTATCATGTAACTTTATTTAAATACTAGTGGTGGCCCGCCACGCGTTGCAGTGGCAAAGTCAGGTTCTTTCCCCCCCTCCCTCTTCCCCTTGCTCATATACCTCAGTCACACATCGTCTTCCCCCTTGGTCCACTCACCCCCCCTTTCCTCCCCTGTCCCCACTCCAATTCTCTCCCCTCACACTCACCCCTCCCCCTTTGGTCACTAACCCTCCCCTTCACTACCCTGTCCCCACTCCAAGTCTCACCCCTCACACTCACCTCTCCCCTCTGTGCTCTCCCCCCTGACACTCACCACCCCCTTCATTCTTCCTCCCCTCACTGTCACCTCTCCCCGCCTACTCCCTACCCTTTCGTCAGTGACAGCACACCCTCTCTGAATCTCCTTCCCTGATTCTGATCCCCTCCCGCTCGCAATGCCCTCCCAGCTGATCCCCCCCCCCCCTCCAACCCTCTCCTCTTGTGTGGTTCTGCGCGGCCCCCTCCCGAAGACGCGAGGTCAGTGAGGATCCCTCCCTGTCGTGCACGTGAGCCGTACCAGATCACCACCGCAGCTCCTCCCAGGTATCGAAGTTCGGCCGGCCGACATCTTGGCTATAGTGAAGAAAGAAATTTCATTTTCCATCAATGCCAGAAGCATCTGGGCATCCTTGGATTCTTTTCCAATTGTGACTGAAGAGACTTTCTTCCTGGGTCTTGGGTGGTAAAGCTGTATCTTATATCCATAATTTATGTTAGGTGTGCTACAGGTGTTAACATTAGCATTTGCTGGGGATCATTCCTTTCTGTTACCAATGGTTGGTTATTAATGATTGCTGCAGCTTTGCACAGAATTGTTCCCAACACTTCATGTGTCAAATAACTGGAAAAAAAACCCGATGATTTAGAACGCACTAATTATCATGTATTAGTCCAAAATGTACGCGCATGTTATAAAATTGGCACGTCCATGTGTGCACGCCAGGAAGCATGTGCACATGGATGTTCATGCGTACCTTTTAAAATCCACCCCTTAGGGAATAGCCACAGCTATTACTGGCTTCCAAGGGTGAAGCCACCTAAGTCCCAGCGGTTGGGCTCCTACGGGCTCCTCCTGGGGGAGTACCAGCTTCCAGGGTGAAAAGCATCTACGTCCCGCCTGAACATCTGCCTCCTGGCCCCTCTGTTCATCAGAGACATTGTCCATCCTCTTCCTAGTCTCCAGCAGGTCGGCCCAAGGTCCACAAAACTGAGACTCCCACAACAGATTGCAAGGCCATGGACTTCGGCGGATGTGCCTGTTCCCTTAGACCTGCCAGGGTTGGCCCAGCAGCTGCAGTATCAGCAACAATACCTCAAGGTCCTCACTGGTTCGTTAGGGGAGTTGTTGGCCTGACTGGATGCTCGGGCCTCTTCTGCCCCAGAACCAGCACCCGAGGGCCAAGATTTCGTCGTGGACCTCAGCTGCCAGCACCCTCCCACTACACTGGTGATTTAAGACCTGCCGCGGCTTCCTGAACCAATGTTTTGTACGGTTCTCCTTGTTGCCTCGGCAGTTTCCCTCGGATGTGGTGAGGTGGCATAATCCTGTCCTTGCTCGATGGGAAAGCCTTGCTATGGGCTTCTCCCCTTTGGGAAAACACTGATTCTTCACTAACAGATTTACAATTGTTCATCATGAACTTTCGCCAGGCCTTTGATGAGCCCGCCCGAGTAGCCAAGGCTACGTCTGATCTGCTGCAACTTCGTCAGGGGACTCGCTCCTTGGCAGACTATGCAATGGAGTTTAGGACTTTAGCCCAGGAAGTAGGTTGGCAGGATGATAGTCTTAAGGCCATCTTCCTGGAAGGCCTTTCCGGTCGCATTAAGGATGAGATTGCGGCTGGAGATTTGCCGGAAGACCTCT
Source organism: Rhinatrema bivittatum (assembly GCF_901001135.1). Classification (NCBI taxonomy): domain Eukaryota; kingdom Metazoa; phylum Chordata; class Amphibia; order Gymnophiona; family Rhinatrematidae; genus Rhinatrema; species Rhinatrema bivittatum. The sequence goes on along the minus strand of NC_042615.1, from coordinate 659,914,070 downwards.
ATGCCTTGATTGAGATGGCTGCTCGCATCGACCGTCACCTAAAACAATGGGTCAAGGAGCAGCGCTCTTCTCGTCATAGTCCGGCTCATGGGCAGAGACCTGCGCCCTCTCCTAAGAGCTCTCGCCCAGATGTCCCCACCAGCGAACCCATGAAGCTGGGACGGGCTCCGTTTTCTCTTGAAGAAAGACAACATCGCTGTTAGTTGAAGTTGTGTTTATATTGTGGCCCGAAGGGCCACTTCTTGGCACGCTGCCAGGAGTGTGCAGAAAACGCCAACACCTAGGAGGTCGGGAGGAGCTCCTCCTAGGCTGTGCAATAGCTCCTCAATGCACTGTACCTGTTACTCTAGAATACCCCGGAGGTTCCTTTGAGACGATGGCGTTCCTGGACTCTGGAGCCGGAGGTAATTTCATCCTGCACAACTCAGTCTCCGTTGCGAATCCCTAAGCATAGACGGGAGGTCCCGTTGCGAATTACCCTCAATCCAGGGGATGCTCCTTCCTGGTCCTGTCCAGCTGTCCACGGCACCCATTATGGTCCACACCGGGGTGATCCATTCGGAGGAGATAGCCTTCCTAGTGTTGGATAAGGCCGTCCACCCTGTGGTGCTAGGGTTGTCGTGGTTACAGAAACACTCGCCCACGATTCAGTGGGATACGCTACAGATCGTTAAATGGAGTCCCTTCTGTGTAGCTAATTGTTTGAAGGTGGCTAGGACCCCCTCACTTCCCTTGATGCACTCGGCTGTGGGTCCCCCTGCACCTTATGAGGACTTCACCGATGTATTCTCCAAGACCAAGGCGGAGATCCTTCCGCAGCATCATCCGTATGACTGTGCTATTGACTTGCTACCTGGTACCATGCCCCCTCAAGGAAGGGTTTATCCCTTATCCATACCTGAGACCTGGGCCATGTCTGAGTACGTTGCAGAGAATTTGGCCAAGGGGTTTATCCGCCCGTCCAAGTCGCCTGCAGGGGCGGGCTTCTTTTTTGTCAGCAAGAAAGACGGCTCACTGAGGCCGTGTATAGACTATCAAGGCCTAAATTGATTACCAAGTGAGACCGCTACCTGCTCCTGTTAATCCCGGAGCTCCTTGATCGGCTTCAAGGAGCAAAGATTTTTACAAAGTTGGACTTACGAGGAGCCTATAATTTGGTCAGAATCCATCCCGGAGATGAGGTGTTGTGGGACCTTCTGAACACCTGTGTAATTGTTTACCTCAATGACGTGTTAGTCTACTCCCAGGACCTGCCGTCACATTGTCAACATGTCCGCCAAGTGCTCCAGATACTTAGGGAGCATGGCCTATACGCAAAACTGGAAAAGTGCAGTTTTGAGAAGACCTCACTGCCGTTCCTAGGCTACATAGTCTCTGAAGCAGGCTTTCTAATGGATCCTGAGAAAGTGGCAGCTATTAAGAATTGGCCCTGGCCCAGGGGTCTTAGAGCATTGCAACACTTCCTCGGCTTTTCTAATTTCTACCGTCACTTTATCCCCAACTACTCCCGTATTGTGGCTCCGTTAACTTCCGTCACCCGAAAGGGGGCTAATGCGTGGATTGGCCTTCCTCTGCCTGCCAAGCTTTTGAGGCCCTCAAGGAAGCCTTCTTACTAGATACCTGCCTTCGTCATCTGGATCCCAGCTGGCCCTTCGTGGTGGAGGTTGATGCCTCCAATGTGGCCGTGGGGGCCGTACTGAGCCAGTACTCTGATTCTGGACAGCTGTTACCCTGTTCATATTTCTCAAGGAAATTTTCCCCAGCTGAGAGCAACTACTGTGTAGGTGACAAAGAGTTGCTAGCCGTGAAACTTTCCCTGGAAGAATGGAGACAGTGGTTGGAGGGAGCCAACTACCCAGTCACGATTTACACCGATCACAAAAACCTAGCATTCTTGAAGCAAGCCCAATGCCTGAATCCAAGACAAGCCTGATGGTCGCTGTTTTTTGATCGGTTTTACCTTATGCTACCGACCCGGCTCTAAGAATGTTTGAGCTGACGCGCTCTCACGCTCTTCTGAGTTCGAAGAGACCCAGGATACACCTCAGTATATCTTGGACCCTGAAAAAGTCAGCCTTGCTGCAACCTTGGTGTCCTTCCAAGGGAAGACCGTTGTTCCACGTCGCTTCAGGAGAGCAGTCCTCGCTTGGGCCCATGACTCCCTCACTGGGGGCCATGCTGGTTGGAAAGGGACGTTAGATTTGTTAAACCATTTCTACTGGTAGCCAATGGTGAGACAAGACGTCCAAGCTTTTGTGGGCTCATGCCCTACTTGTGCAGTTCAAAAACTGCTCCTCGAGAAGCCTAGGGGCTTGTTGCAACCATTGCCCATCCCGGTGGAGCCCATATCTCCACTGATTTCGTCGTGGATCTTCCTGTCTCAGGAGGTAATTCGGTCATCTGGGTAACCGTGGACTGATTTTCCAAGATGGTGCACTTCGTTCCCTTGCCAAAACTTCCTTCTGCCCCTGACCTAGCTGGTCTGTTTGCTCAGCACATCTTTAGACTTCACGGCCTTCCGCAGGATATCGTCTCCAATCGAGGACCACAGTTTACAGCCCACTATTGGAAAGCTCTATGTAAGCGCTTTAATGTGCAACTTAGTCTTTCATCTGCATTCCATCCTCAGAGCAATGGGCAAACGGAATGAACCAATCGAACCCTGAAGGCGTTTCTCCGTGCCTTTGTGAACGAACGACAAGATAATTGGGCCAAGCTACTCCCTTGTGCAGAGTTCTCGTATAATAATCACACTCATGCTGCTACGGGAAGCTCCCCATTTCTCATTGTTTATGAGAAGCAACTTCGTCCACCCCTACCTTTGCCTGAACCTAGTGCACACCCAGCAGTGCAACTCTCAGCTCGCCAGCTCCGTGCTTTGTGGAAATCTACCCAGGAAAAGATTCGTCAAGCCACCCTGTCCGCCAAGAAGTGGACGGATAGGCATCGTCAACCAGCATCTATCTTCCTCCCAGGAGACCGTGTCTGGCTTAGCACCAGAAATCTACAGATACGTTTTCCCTCTCAAAGACTAGCCCCGAAATTCTGTGGGCCTTTCCGAATCGCTGAACGAATGGGAGCGGTCTCATACCGTCTACGCCTACCCTCCTCCATGCGCATACATGATGTGTTCCATGTGTCATTGTTGAAGCCTCTTGTGTTGTCCAGATACCACTCCAGGGCTCCTGAACCCTCGGACCCTTCAGTACCGGATGAGGTTACGTATCAAGTACGTGAAGTTTTGGATGTCCGGTTCCATCAACGCCGATGGGAATACTTGCTTGCCTGGGAGGGTTGCGGACCCGAGGACAACTCTTGGGAGCCAGCCCGTAATATCCTCGACAAGGACTTATTACGGCAGTTTCATTTGGACCACCCCAGTAAACCTGGACCAGCTAAGAGGAGGCGTAAGAGGGGAGGTACTGTTGCGGTCCTGGCCGTGAGCACCGCAGCCAGGCCCTTACCTCTTGATTCCCGGACCTGCTCCCGCCTCCGGAGTCCTGGCCTGCGGCCTGTTTGGTGGCGCCCCCACTGGGGCAGAGCAGCCGGGAAGGTTCCAGTGGACGCCCTGTCACTAGGCGAGCGCGCGCCACTTGGACACCTTTGTAGCCCGTTTACCACCAGTACATACTCCGCCCAATTCCTGATGTCAGACGCCGTGGCCATCCAGCCCTTGCTTTGCAATGGGTTAGCATCTGGTTTCCTGTTGCATTGCGCCCCGGAGTGACCCGCTTGGCTACGTCGCTCCGTCCCTGCTTCAGTACCTGCTTGGTCCCTGCCTGCTTGCTACAGTACCTGCTCAGCTTCTGCCTGCTTGCTACAGTACCTGCTTGGTCCCTGCCTGCCGGCTACAGTTCCTGCCTGGTTCCAGTACCCGAGTCCTGCTACAGTTCCTGCCTGGTTCCAGAACCCATACCCAGTTACAGTATCACTACTGTCCTAGTCTGGTTCCAGTTACCTGTCCTGATCCACAACCCTCCTAAGTCCCAGTGGCTGGGCCCCTAAGGGCTCCTTCTGGGGGGGCTTCAGCTTCCAAGGGTGAAGCCATCTAAGTCCCAGAGGTTGGGCTCCTACGGGCTCCTCCCGGGGGAGCACCAGCTTCAAGGGTGAAGAGCATCTACGTCCCACCTGAACATCTGCCTCCTGGCCCGCTGTTCATCAGAGACATTGTCCATCTCTTCTTAGTCTCCAGCAGGTCGGCCCAAGGGTCCACTAAACTGAGACTCCCACAACACATTACCTGAAGAATGGTGGTTAATATGATGCTAAGTTTTTAAAAAGGGCTCTAGGGGTGATCTGGAATATTTTAGACTTGAGAACCTGACATTGGTGTCAGGCAAAATGGTGGAAGATATTATTTAAAACAAATAACTGACCTCATAGATAGACACATTTTAATGGGGAGAGTCAACAAGCTTATTGAAAAGGGGAGTCTTGCCTTACCAATTTAATAGATTTTTTGAAGGCAGTAAAGGGGATACAATTGAGCCAGTTGATATAGGTTAACTTGATTTTCAAAAGGCATTTGACAAAATCCAAAATGAAAGATTACTCAGGAAATTGGGAGGTCATGGGCTTGAAGGCAGTGTTCTACTGTGGTTTGGTAACTGGATAAAAGACAGAAAACAGAGGGTAGGACTAAATTATTAGTGTTCCAAATGGAGCAAAGTCATTAGTGTAATGCTCTGGAGGTCTGTACTCGAGCTTTTTAGTATGTTCATACATGATCTGGAGAAAGGAATTAGTGAGATGACCAAATTTGTGTTACGCTGCGATGGACGAGAGCACCAGGGGGCGCTCTCCAGTAGAGATGTGAATCGTGTCCTCGATCGTCTTAACGATCGATTTCGGCTGGGAGGGGGAGGGAATCGTATTGTTGCCGTTTGGGTTTAAAAATATCGTGAAAAATCGTTAAAATCGTGAGCCAACCCCCTAAAACCCACCCCCGACCCTTTAAATTAAATCCCCCACCCTCCCGAACCCCCCCCCCCCCCCAAATGCTTTAAATTACCTGGTGGTCCAGAACGGCGGCGGTCTGGAACGGCCCCCTCAATTGAATCCTTTTGTCTTCAGCCGGCGCCATTTTGCAAAATGGCCGCCGCAAAATGGCGGCGGCCATAGACAAAAACGATTCGACGCAGGAGGTCGTTCCGGACCCCCGCTGGACTTTTGGCAAGTCTTGTGGGGGTCAGGAGGCCCCCCCAAGCTGGCCAAAAGTTTCTGGGAGTCCAGCGGGGTTCAGGAAGTGATTTCTTGCCGCGAATCGTTTTCCGTACGGAAAATGGCGCCGGCAGGAGATCGACTGCAGGAGGTCGTTCAGCGGCGGTCCGGAACCCCCGCTGAACGACCTCCTGCAGTCGATCTCCTGCGGCGCCATTTTCCGTACGAAAAATGATTCGCGGCAAGAAATCGCTTCCTGAACCCCGCTGGACTCCCAGAAACTTTTGGCCAGCTTGGGGGGGCCTCCTGACCCCCACAAGACTTGCCAAAAGTCCAGCGGGGGTCCGGAACGACCTCCTGCGTCGAATCGTTTTTGTTTATGGCCGCCGCCATTTTGCGGCGGCCATTTTGCAAAATGGCGCCGGCTGAAGACAAAAGGATTCAATTGAGGGGGCCGTTCCGGACCGCCGCCGTTCTGGACCACCGCTGGATCCCCAGGTAATTTAAAGCATTTGGGGGGGGTTTGGGAGGGTGGGGGATTTAATTTAAAGGGTCGGGGGTGGGTTTTAGGGGGTTTTAGTGTGCCGGTTTTCCTGCCCTCCCCCTTCCCCCGATTTACGATTTTTTAACGATAAATCGGGGGAATTGGTATTGTATCGTGGCCCTAACGATTTTTGACGATTTAAAATATATTGGACGATATTTTAAATCGTCAAAAAACGATTCACATCCCTACTCTCCAGCGCAGGATGAAATGTGTGCACTTGCGGTGAAACGTCCTTACCCTGAGCCTGAACCGTACCTGCGAGCTTCCATGAGACCACCAATGCAATGGTGGTCTCTGAATGGTCCTCTGACCGTTCCAAGCCTTTCAGACTGCTGCTAGAGAGCGGCGGGAAGCAGCAGGTTGGACAGAGGTCAAAGCAGACGAGGACAAGACACAGGATGAGGATTCAGGTGAAGATTCAGGCATTGAGGTAAACTTGGAAGGAGGGCTGCAATGCAATGATAGAGGTGAAGCAGCAAGCTGACATCGACTCAATTACATTAGAGTTCAAGATGTGAATGAGCACTGAAGGAAGGACTGGAATCCAAGATGAAGGACGTCAGGACAGACGGGTGAAGGTGGAAGCGGGCACAAGTACTCTGAAGACACAGGCAGGATATGAGAAGAAGGATGAAGCTCGGAGGTGGAACTTGGAGCCTGGGGCATTGAGATGAAACCCAGTGTAGGAACACTGAGACAAAACCCGGTGCTGGGAAAATAGGAACCGGGGTCCTCAGCTGCTTGAACTGCCACACTCAGATGAGATGAGGATGAGGATCCGAGGCAAAACTCAGATGGATTGAGGATGAAGATCCGAGGCGAAACTCAGATGGATTGATGAGGATCTTCGGTCCGTGAGATGCAAGAATCCCACCAGCACCCTACACATCCCAGCCGGGCTAGTTGCGGACCACGAGGGATAGGAAGACAGACCTCAGGAACCTCTGAACAGGAACGGAACATCAGGATACAGAAGACATCTGGACTGGAACAGAACATCAGGAGAACATCTGGAACAAGGATGAAGATGAAAGACAAAGGAACAAAGAACATCAGCAAGTCAGGAACAAGGAATGGGATCCCAGGACAAGGATGCCAGGCAGGAGCTGGAAGCGGAGATTCTCGGGAGACCAGCTCCAGGAAAGACGATGCTCCTTGCGAAGGTGTCTTGGAAATGAAGCCAGGTCCTCTTTATAGGGCTGAACAGATGGATCCAGGAAGTGACATCATCTGGGTGGATCAGGGGGCCACTCCCTCACTGGCCCTATAAGTCAAGGAAGGAGGCGTGGCCCCGCACCTAAGGAAGAAGAAGGAGAGAGTCTGCAGGACTCTGGACAGCGGCCCTGCAGATGCTGACGCTGAGAAGCAGGAGCTGGGCCTCTGCGCAGGCCCTGACATTGAAGCGAAGACATCTTGCCACTCAAAAGGATGGAGCAAGGTGGGGTCCTGCCACGGAGAAGCAGGCCTCCAGGCCTGCTGAAAGACAGCATGGGCGGTGGCTCCATGCCGCATGAAGAAGCCGAAGTCCGCAGCACCAGCCGCTATGGTCAAAATGGCAGGGCGGCCTCCGTGCCGCGGGAGCAGGGCAGGAAGGAGAAGTCCAGGCTTCAGAGCGGCCTCCGGGCCACGAGGTAAGAGCCTGCTCGCAGCACTGCTGTGGGCAGGATCGCAACAATTTGCAGATGATACAAAATTGTTTTGTGTTGTTAAAACAATAGTGGGTAATTAGGAACTGAAAAAGGACAGATTAGGGCTATTTAGCTTGGAAAAAACATGACTGAGAGGAGATATGAATGAGATTTTTAAAATTATGAGTGGTGTAGAACAGGAAAATAGGGAATGGTTTCTTACCCTTTCAAATAACACTAGTATCACCCTCTTTTGGTTTGAGGTCCCTAATATGGGGTCATGCTGTTGAAGGACTACACTCACTGTCCTGGACCTGTCACCCCTCTAATGAATTTTTTCAACTAGTTATTGCATAGGAAGCTGGATTCCTATCAGGAAGGAGGAGGACTAGCCTCAGGGGCCCTAGGCTCTTGTGGGTGGGAACTCTTTCACAACCATTCAATGGTATTTACGTAGAAAGTTCTCAGTTAGGCTCTCAAGAAGGAATGATAAAAATTAAGGCTGAAAATGGTATTCCAACCAAAAAAAAAATGGTATTCAATTAAAAAAAAATGTTTACTAACTTGGGGGTAGATTTTAAGAGGCGCGCGAACAGCCTACTTTTGCTTGCGCATCAGACTCAAGCAAAAGTACGCTGGATTTTAGTAGATACGCGCGGAGCCGCGCGTATCCACTAAAATCCTGGATCGGCGCGCGCAAGGCTATCGATTTTGTATAGCCTGCGCGCGCCGAGCCGCGCTGCCTCCCCCCGTTCCCTCCAAGGCCGCTCCGAAATCGGAGCGGCCTCGGAGGGAACTTTCCTTTGCCCTCCCCTCACCTTACCCCTCCCTTCCCCTACCTAACCCACCCACCCGGCCCTGTCTACACCCCCCCCTTACCGTTGTCGGGGGATTTACGCCTCCCGGAGGCGGGCCTGCTGCGCGCCGGGCCTGCTGCGCGCCGGGCCGCGACCTGGGGGCGGGTACGGAGGGCGCGGCCACGCCCCCGGGCCGTAGCCACGCCCCGTACCCGCCCCAAAA